>NW_022195993.1:1022778-1397778 GCF_008641045.1 Pistacia vera | reverse complement strand
CAATTGAATTGAGGTGAACTACCTCTTTTATTTTTATTGCCCTTCTCACAACCCCCAAACTATTCTTTTAGTTTATTCGTACAACTCTTCCCGTTCTTTGTGTTTGCATTAGGATCGAATTCTCCTAAGGTAAGACAGAGTGTTTAGGGTATAAGGATCAGACAATTTTTGGTTAGCCAAGAAAAATAAAGCAACAATGATTCATACGGCTCAAACAAGTGACTAGGGACATTTTCATTCCTGGGTCGGCTAGAAAGGCTCAAACGTTCCAAAAAGAATGCCTAAATCATCTTCTCAACCATGTCTAATCCTAGAATTTCGCCTCAAGCACTTCTCTACTAGGTTCTAGAGTCCACCAACATTATAAAACTTTACCTAAGTACATAAAATGAATCTAAGCATGCCGAAAAAATGAAAATGGTGGTTGAACCACTCAACAAACCTCAATCAAAATTCCGTCAATAAACCTAAACTTGAAGCAATGCTTAACATTTCTCAACAATAAAAACGCAACAATCCAATTCGTATCATTGATTTATACAATTCATCATCGGCAAAAACAATCAAACCAAAGTGAAATAAACAAAATAAAAAATTTTCTAATTTTCCTACCCCCAAACAAAAGATGACATTGTCCCCAATGTCCCATTATGCATAAATTAGGAATAGAAAAACAAAAAGAACAAAGGTACGAGATAGTTCCCTGATTAATCCGTGAAGTTTTGCTCCACAGTGCACACCTGATCTGTGACCTTTTCATCACCCAACATCTGTTAAAACAATAGAAACTGTGGTGCCCACTAGGTTAGAAAAATCCACTGACTAATGTGAAAGTATTACAACCTAATCTCGTCCTTGCACAAACTACAAATTAAAAGAAAATGAAATAACTAAAACAACTACCACAACCCAAAACAAAATATAAACTGAGTTTAACGTTTGAAATGAAAAACAAAATCAACTAAAAACCAATAAAAATAAAGAAAAACAGAACAGGTGTTTCGGTGCTCATTCTTTGCCTCCCTCGTCTTCCTCTTCTTCCTCTTCTTCGTCTTCCGATTCGGAGCCCATCCACTCATCTAAATCCCAGTCAGCCCATCGGAATCCTGAATTGTCAACGTTGAGCTTGTTGAAGCTACTCTTCTGCATATCATACATCATCTGGGTCTGCTCAGCCAACCAATCCTGACGTTTTTCCATACGTTTCATCATACCCATCATCTGATGTATCATCTCCTTCTGTGTAGCTGTGGAGCTGGAGGATGTGACAGGGCCTTGTGTAGTTCTCTGCCATTTTGTTCCTACTCTTGGTTGCTCAGCTTTCGAACGTTCAAGATGCTTCTGAAAATAATCTGAATCGAGGATGGGGGCAGCATGAATACGTTGCTCATCATCATCCACCTTGGCTCCAGCTCTAATGCACAACTGTAATGAGATGTGGGAAAGAGTAACTTGATCGCCCTGGTTTGGTGGCATGATGAATGTTGTTAAAGATAATTCGTCCCATATTTATACTCTTTCCTGTGGCAATAGCATAAAGCAATAATGCCTTCTCGTAAGTTACTGTGCTATAGTGCGTTTCCGGCATCAACCTCGCACTAACAAAATACTACCATAGTCGAGCCATCGGTGTCAAATAAGTTCCCTTAATGGTCTTCTTTTGTTTCTTCGACACTGCCCAAATTGTATCTGGTATTGCAATGACCGGAAGAATGATACTATCCTAAAATTGTGACACCCTAAACCTTGCGTACTCATCCTGATAAACCTAGGCAGGTTATAAAACTCATTGATCACATCTTCTGTAAACGGCACATCAACCCCTTTGACAAATGCGGTACCCTCTTCACAATCCGGGAGGTTGGCATAAAACTCCCTTACCAGCGGCTCTACAACTGGTTGTGTAGGAGCACTCATAAACAGTTCCCATTGTCTCCCTCGACTCCAATCCAAAGCTTGACTCGTGGTCAATCCGGACTCAGGAATAAAGCCCTTATCTCTTCTTTGGATAGCCCCTTGATACCGTTTTTGGGCCTCTTCATTCACAAAGCGGCTATCCACTTTCTTTCCTTTTCCCTTGCCCTTGTATGGAACCTTAACTTTGGGTGCCATTTTCTATAATTCAACTCACAGTGCAACCCAAAAATTCAAGCCTAGGTTCCCCTCAACAAACAATTCAAACCTGAAAAAGAAAATTGAAAACACTTCCAAAAATTGGCAATCAGACCCCTAAACTACGATTTCTCCAAATTCAACAAAACACTCCAAAACTCAAAACCCACACTCCTCAATATCACAATATGCACAATCAACCCTTCCTCAACAAAATCGAACTCACAATCACCTAAAAATTCGCAACTCAACCAAAAATCAATTTTTCAGATCTACAAATTAAAACTTGAAATTGTGCAAAAATGAGTTTAGGGAACTTGAGATCTTGCTAATACGGAGGATTATTCGCCACCAATTTACCTAGAATCAGCCCAGATTGGAAGCACCTGAAATTTTCGTGAAATTTTCGAAAAATTTGTTGTTGAAATGAGTTGTTTTGGTGTTTAGGAGGGTTAAGGAGTGAAAACTTTGGTTGGGAAAACACTTGGAAGGCAAAGGATTGAAATTGGAAATTTTTTCTCTCAAATGGATTTGAAAAGTCGCGTGAAAAATGAAAAACCAAAGTGAGTATTTATAGAAAACAGAGCTTCGCCGTGGCGAAGTTCTTCGTTCATAGAACCTCACCGCGGCGAAGAAAAATACTTCGCTGGGGTGAAACATTACCGTGGCTAATCGCCTCGGCGAAGAAAAAATCTTCGCCGTAGTGAAATTACCTTAGAGGAATTTCGTCCAACCTGCTTTGCCGGGGCGAAAACTTACAGTAGCTGCACCATATTTTCAGGTTACTTCTCCTCGGCGAAGAACAATCTTCATCACAGCGAAGTCTGGGACTTTTCAAAAATTATTTTTACGCAATGTGCTTCATTGCGGCGAAGAATACTTCTTTGCCCCGGCGAAGTCTGGAGCATTTTCTTTCCTTGTATTAGCTGAAAACTTCACTTGAAACACCCAAAAACACACAAATTAAAAAAAATCAACACATTCAAACACACTGAATTAAAAAATAGAAGAACAAAAATTAAAACACTTGGGTTGCCTCCCAAGAAGCGCTTGTTTATAGTCGGCAAGCTCACCTCTCTCAAATTTTCACGTCACTCTGGATTATCCAAGCACATCACATCCCGGGATATTCCCTTGTGCTCGAGCTTCTTTTGCTGATGATCTTTTTCACACAGTGGCCTTGTTGAGAGTTTCACCACCCATTTCCATCCCTTGGTCATTACTTTAGTGGTTCGACTCTTTTCACTGACTGCTTTCCGTTTTCTTGACTTTCCCTCACCCTTTTTGAACTGAGAGATCCGATCCTTGTGAAAACACAATCTCGACTGTGGCTTATCTCGGAATTTTGTGCAACCCCTTCTGTTATGGTCCTCACTCTCGAACTGATTCGGTTTGACAATGTAGCTCTTAATTTCCACCTTAGGATTGTTCAGTTGGAAGGTTTCAATCTTTGCCTGGTCCACCACATCGATTTTTAAACATGACTCTTTTTTAGGTGGAGCTCTCATTGATTCAAGGACATTAAATGTTATTTCTTCACCTTGCATCCTCATGATCAACTTCCCTTCTTAAACGTCGATTAAAGCTCTTCTGGTAGCCAGAAATGGTCATCCCAGGATAAGAGGAATCTCTTTGTCTTCTTCCATATCCAACACAAAGAAATCCGCAGGAAAAATAAACTTGTCCACCTTAATCAACACATCCTCCACAATGCCCCTCGGATGCTTTATTGATCGATCTGCAAGTTGCAAACATATGGTTGTTGGCTTCACTTCACCAATTCCTATTTTCCTGAAAACAGAAAAAGGCATAAGGTTAATGCTAGCACCTAGGTCACATAAAACTCGATCAAAGGTGATATCTCCTATAGTGCAAGGAATAGTAAAACTCCCTGGATCTTTGAGCTTCGGGGGTAACTTCTTCTGGAGAATAGCGCTGCACTCCTCCATAAGCATCACCATTTCCTCATCTTCTAACTTTCTCTTGTTTGATAAGATTTCCTTAAGAAATTTCGCTTAGCTCGACATATGTTGCAATGCATCTGCAAAAGGAATGTTAATATGCAGTTTCTTAAAAACATCAAGAAATTTAATAAACTGCTTATCCTGATTTTCTTTTCTGAGTCTTTGAGGAAAAGGTACGGGTGGTGTGTGATGCGCCAACTCCGGTGGTATCTCAGGGAATGGCAATTTCTCTTTCCTTTTCTTTTACCCCTCTTCCTGCTTCTGTTCATCTTTCCTTGGGCTAGGTGGTTTCTCTTCAACAATGATTTCTTCATCAACTTCCTCATCAGATTCTTCATTTTTCTTTTATGAAGTTTCCTCTTTCCTTGATTTTTCCACCTCTTCTAAAACTGTCCCACTTCTCAATGAAATTGCATTTACTTGCTCACGTGGGTTCGTCACCGTGTTGCTTGGTAGAGATCCCTACAGTCTCTCATTTAGCTTCTCGGCCAATTGGCCTATCTGTACCTCAAGATTCCGAATGGACACCCCTTGATTTCTGAAATTTGTCCTCGTCTCATTCATCAAACCCGTGGTCTCCTGCACGAATTTCCCAAACATGTCCTCCAACTTTGTCACTCTTGGATCTCCCGGTTGATTATTCATCCCTGGTTGGTTATTCGGCAAAGTTCTTTGGTTCCATTGATTATTTTGCTAGTTATGATTGCCCCAAGCCAGATTTGGATGATTTCTCCACCCTGGATTGTATGTGTTGGAATACGGGTTGTTTGGTTGCCTCTGATTTCTTGCCAAGTAGTTCACTTGCTCTGATGATGAAGATGATGAAGCAAATGTGTTCCCCACTTGACACTTGCTGCTCACATGGTTCCCTGCACAAAAATCACAAGTTAGTTGAGTTGTTTGAATAAAGTTTACCTGCATACTTCCCAACTGTTTCTGAAGTGCCGTGAGTTGGGCTGAGATGGCTGTGAAGGCATCAACTTCATGAAGACCCGTAGATTTTCTTGATATTGTTCTCTCATTTGGTGTTTGATAGTTGTTGCTTGCCAAAACCTCAAGCAACTCATAAGCCTCCTCTAGTGTCTTATTCTGCAAGGCTCCTCCTGATGTTGCATCCACCATGGTTTGCACGTTACCCATCAGTCCATTGTAGAAAGTTTGGACTTGAAGCCAAACTAGCAACCCATGGTGTGGACATTTCCTCATCAATTCCTTGTACCTCTCACAAGCCTCATACAATGACTCAGATTCATCTTGTAGAAATGATGTGATATCATTTCTCAGTTTTGCTGATTTTGCTGGAGGGAAGAACTTGTTCAGGAACTTCTGTGCTAGATCATTCCAAGTTATGATAGTCCTTGATGGTAATGCCACTAACCACCCCTTTGCTTTATCCCCAATGAGAATGAGAATAACCTCAACCTAATGGTGTCATCTGACACTCCATTCGACTTGAAGGTGTCACAAATTTCCAAGAAGTTCGCAATATGCTGATTCGGATCTTCCTTCAAATCACCATTAAACCTTACTAACTGCTGGATCATCTGAATGATTGTCGGCTTAATCTCAAAGTTGTTGGCTTGGATTGTAGGCCTAGTAATACTCGACCCACTGCCATTAACCGTGGGAACTGAGAATTCCCTTAGTGTCCTGTTTTCTGGTTCTGCCATTTCAACAACTATTTCTTCTGATTCAACCACTATATCCTCTCTTTCTCTTCTTTCTCTGTTAAGTTGTCTGGCGGTTCTCTCAATCTCAAGATCAACAGGAACCACTGGCTGACGTCTCGCTCTTCGCATAAACTGCACAGAATTAACGAAAGAAAGTGAGATCACAAACCAACTGAAAATTGAAAACAAAAATTAAAACTTCAATCTAGCTAACTATAGAAAAACTCAATGTTAACTTAAAACTCAATCCTCGGCAACGGCGCCAAAAACTTGATGCGTGTTTCCTACAACATGCAATATGCAGCAAGTATACTAGTCGCACAAGTAATAGAGTGATGAGTGAGTATCGTTCCCACAAGGATTGTTGCTAAGCACTAAGTTTTCTACCGTTTTTAAGTTGAACCAATCGAATTCTTTTGGATTTAAGGGAGCAATTTAAACTATAACTAAAACAAAATTTTACTAAAATAAAATTTAAACTATGAAAGCGAGATTTAAAACGAGATAAAATCAATTCAAACAAACGGGTAGGGTTTTGACTTCATTCGGACTCTATGGGTTAAACCTAAAGAATTAAACTAAAATCATAGTCACACGCATTGATTGTAAATCGAACTCTCTAAGGTGTCCAACATACCTTCTCAGGCTATGTTTTCCTACTCTTCCCTATTAACCTTCCGCACCCAACAAATTGAAAGTTAATAAATCTAAGCTCATTAAGCACAAGAATCCTAGATTGATTTCATCGGTTCTTGAATCTATCTCTAGCATCCAATAATACAATGGTGATTACCCAAGAAGCTCAACATGAATTATCTCTCAATCTCATCATGTTCATCACATACAAACAATAAATACAAAATAATCACACAATCAAAGCAAAATCATATGAAATTAATAATCATCAACTCTCTAACCCATTAGAATCCGAACTACATCAAAACTCTAACCCAAAATAGGTTAGTTCATGGCTAAATCAATAAAACAATTAAAAGAAACGAAAAACTCCAAGTTCAACATCATAGAAACAAGAGAAAAGGAAAAGAATCTCCCCAATTGATGAATCCACTGGTTTCATGATAATCATATTTTACACTATGATTTTGCATTGAATTTTGATAGGATTTAGGACACTTTTCATACAATTTGGGCTATAATTGCTACCTAATTCTATTAATTTGTCTTTGTAGGCCTAAATGGTGATTTTTAGCACAAATGACAGTTTTGAGCATAAATTGTGTAACTTGAGGTTAGAAACTCGGAATGACCTGAATTTGAAAGCTTTGGAAAGCTAAGAACAAGAGCTACAACTTTCATGTTTTGGGTTTTTCCTAATTATGACTGGACAAGGGTGAAAACTTGGCTTGAAATTGTTAACAGTACGCTGGGAACTGAAGAAAAACGTCTTTGGACGTGCTTAAGTATTTCTGCCATAACCTGAGCTTTAGACTTCGGATTGTGCTTATTCTTGAACGACCGGAAATAAAATTTAAAGGGCTACAATTCATATGTTTAACAATTTTTCAGATTCAGACTCTATCATACTCATATTTGGCCCGAAAGTCTTCACCGCGGCAAGGAAAGAGCTTCGCCGCGGCGAAACCTGCATCAGATGTAAAAATAAAACGACGTGGTTTAGCTTGCTAGGGCTTGGTCCTTAAGTGAGAGAGGTATAAATTAGAGCAAAAAGGAAAGAAAAAGAGTCTTGGTTCATCATTTGGGAGGCAGCTCATGGAAGGAGAAGATTATTGAAGATTTGAGCTTCAAATTAGAGAAGATTTCTCCATCTTTTGCTTGTTTTTGAATGATAAATCTTGATTCAGTTTGTTTCTGTTATTTTATTTCGTTTTTTACTATGAACTGAGTTGTTTAGCTAGGGTTTGATGTAATCTTGATACAATGATTCAAATTTATATGAATTGATTTACTTTGAGTTTTAATTTTATGATTGAGTGTTTATCTCTTTGCTTAATGACTTTTGAATGATTGATCACCATTCAAATGTGTGTTGTTCACAATGAGACTAAGAAGTGATTTGTGATTGTGCCTCTTGGGATAAATACCATAGATAAAGCAAACGCTAGAGATAGGTTTAGCGATCTATGAAATCTAGATAGAATTCCATAAAGCTTAAAAGACTTTGAACTATTAATCTTCATTTTTGTTGGGTGCGGAAGCTTAATAGTGATAAGTAGGGAAATGTAGCCTGAGAAGGTATGTTTTACAACTTATGGAATTCGATTTTCAATCAAGTAATTAGAACTTGGGTAATAGATTCTATGATTTGAGTTAGCGGATCTAGGTGAAATCAACACCCTAGCATTTTTAGCATTGTTTAATTAATTAAGTTGTTGGGTTTTGCATTTGTTTTTAGTTTGTTAATCGTCCATCAATCCAATATATTATTGCTTCAATTAGGACTTTAACTAGAAAAATCGGTACTTAGTAATACTATCCTCGTGGGAACGATACTCACTCATCACTTTATTACTTAGTGCGACTAGTATACTTGCTACATATTGCATGTTGTAGGAAACACGCATCATTTCACCTCGAATCTTCACACTTTGTTTAATCCAAAATCACTCAAAAATGAATCTAAGAAAATGTAAAACTGTTGTCTATCTCTCCACGAACGCCCTAAACAAAAAGACTAAGTATTTCTCTTATACCTCGCCCAAAATCTTAAAACTTAGCCTAAAAATGAAACTGTGCGTTTTACAAAAACTGGAGAACGCAGACTTCACCGTGGCGATAAAGGACTGAATCTGGTGTGTGACTGGCCCATTTCGCCGCAGCAAAGCTTCCTGAAGAATTTTAAAATTACAGAATTGCCCTCCGCTTGCTTCTAAGTCCAAAAACTCCAAATCTGCCTTTATTCGCTCAAAATTTCCATTTTAACCTAAAACATGAAATGTAAGGAATTAAGTAGCAATTCAGGCAAAAATAACTAAGAAGTATCTGAAATCCAGCCTAAAAGCTCAAATAAACTAGTATAATCCCTGGATTATCATTCCTACACACAGCTCCAAACATCTAGACTTCACTATCCCTACACACAACTCCAAACATTCAGCTTTCAAATACAAGTTCAATCACACACACTCAACCCCATCTTATAGCTACTCCTGTATAGTCCCTAGACACAGCCCCAAACACTTCACAGTCCCTTCACCCTTCACACAACTCTAAATACATAGCTCTTTAACACAAAGTCAAAGGTTGCCAACACTTTACCTACATCTTTACACTGTACTGATCTTGTTGTACAAAATCTACCCATCATTACATCCTCAGATGCTCGACCCACTTGGTCACTTGAGGTTGATCTTACATCAACAAAGTTCTCTGATGTTCTTGTATCTAGTGTTCATGTTCTTGCCTCTTTTGGTTCCAACTTCCATCCCATGATAGCAAGAGCAAAATCAGTTGCAAATGCACTCCCTCATCAAGTCTACCTTACAACAAGTCCAAATGTAGTTGAATCTAAACCCTCTACAGTAGCTGAAGCATTTGTCAGTTCTGTTTGGAAAACAACTATGCAAGCTGAATTTGATGCACTTGTGCATAACAACACTTGGTCACTTGTCCCTTCCAAACCTGATATGAACATTGTAGGGAATAAGTGGGTGTTTAGAACCAAATATAATGCAGATGCAGATGGCACATTGCAAAAGTATAAAGCAAGATTGGTAGCTAAGGGTTTTCAACAAACACCCGGTCTAGATTATTTTGAGACTTTTAGTCCGGTGATTAAACCATCTACCATTCGAATTGTACTTACCTTGGTAGTAACCAATTCTGGGATGTTCAACAAATTGATGTGAACAATGCATTCCTAAATGGAACCTTGAATGAAACAGTGTATATGGCACAACCTCTTGGATTTGTATCAGCTGCTCATCCATCCTTTGTTTGCAAATCACACAAGGCTCTATATGGATTAAAACAGGCTCCTAAAGCCTAGTTTGATAAGCTTAAAGCTACTCTTCAAGCAAAAGGGTTCAAAAACTCCATTTCGGACTCTAGCATATTCATTCTACATTAGCCCTCAGGTCTAATCTATGTCTTGATATATGTCGATGATATCCTCATCATAGGAACAGATTCTAGCTATATTTCTCACCTGATGATAGAATTGAATGAGCAGTTTGCCTTGAAGACTCTTGGTTCCTTGGAATATTTCCTAGGGCTAGAAGCCAACAGAGGGTCTATTGGAATACACCTTAAACAGACCAAATATGCCTCAGATTTGTTAGAAAAAAACCAAAATGAGGGATGCCAATCCCTGCTCCACACCAATGGTTGTTGGTACAAAACTATTTGCTCGTGTTAGTCCCTTATTTGACCAACCAAGTCTCTATAGAAGCACCATAGGGGCACTACAGTATTTGACCCTTACAAGACCAGATATTAGCTTCCCTGCCAATCAGTTGAGTCAATTTTTACAAGCACCTACTGATCTACAGTGGCAAGCCTGCAAAAGAGTGCTTCGGTATATCAAAGGTACTCTATTCTATGGGCTTCAGCTCAAACCAGTGAGCACTCTTCATGTTGAGTGTTATACCGATGCTGATTGGGCTAGTAACCTGGATGATAGATGGTCAACTAGTGGTTATTGTGTCTACCTTGGTCCAAATTTGATTCAGTGGAGCTCTAGGAAACAAAAGGTAGTGGCTCTCTCCTCCACTGAAGCTGAATATAGAGCATTAGCTCTCTCCTTTACTAAAGTTCAATTACTGCATTTGATTGGTTGCTGGATCAGTTCAGAAGTTTTTTGAACTCAGAAGTGTATCAGTTGATTTGTTGCTACTGGATCAGTTCAAGATCAACTACTTTTTTTTTTTTTTTTTTGTTTGTTTGAATTACTGAATCAGTTAATTTGTTGCGACTGAATCAGTTTAGGATCAGCTCAGAATTTTTTTATATTAGTTGATTAGTTGCTACTAGATCAGCCCAGCATCAGTTCAGAGCTTTGTTTGTTAAAAATTTTGATTAATTCCTACTTTAGTCATTTTGCTCTAAATACAATCAGCTTACAGTCATACAGAATGTAGAATGCAGCCAGTTTTTATGGGTTATATTGTAGTCTAGATTGCTGATGCAAATGTGGTATAGTTGGTTTGTGGTTCCAGATTACAAAAACTGCTGTTACAGCTTCACTTATTCTACAAGTTTGGTTCAGCTTCCAGTCATAATTTGCTCAGTTGCTGAGTGATCAAATGTTGTAGATTTGGGCTATAAACTATTGCTCAACCATTTTGACAGCAATGTTCTAAAGCTTCCCAGTTTGGTTTGACGGGAAGTGTTGATAAAAAGGGATGAGAATGCAAAGAAGCTGAGTAGCAGGAGAAAACTGAACTTTGACAAAAGTGATGTCGTTTTGTCAAAGTTCAGATACCTTTATTTCATCTTCACAAAAGTGAAGTTGTTGTTGTAGTTTTCGTTTATCTGAAAACTGTATATAAGGGAAAGTTTTCCCTTTTTGTAATTACTTCTACACGAATTGAATAGATGCAAAATTCATTCTCTCTTATTTTTGTTTCGTGTTCTCTGAATCCTTACCATTGTTTGACAGACACAAGCATGGATTGATTTGATATTACCAGAAAAAATAGCTACTTGTGAAGAACAAAGCTAAAGTGGCACTATATAGGTGGAAGCTGACTCAGTAGACTCTTCTCAAGGTTCTTCTAGTGAAGGTTCATTTAGCGACATTCTTAACTTTTCAATGTAATTCTGTCTGGGGTAGGATTTATCCCAACACATGCATATAAATATCACCATTGTAGAGTATATTGAATATGAGCTAATATACAAAAAAGTTTTAATCCCTTTTCTTTCTTGCTTTCCTTTAATTATTTCACATCTGACCAATGGCGTTATGCTGCGTCATTTTTTCATAAGATTTTGTCCCTTAATTCTTTGTCTTGACCCAGTAAACCTATAGTGCTTGAATTTAGTTGAACCATGGAATGAATCATAATCACTATTGTTTTATATTTTTATTATTCTTTGGTAGCAGTTGAGCTATATAGTAATATAATATATGACCTTATATCTAGTACCACAACGATTTTCTACCTAAGGATAGAAAAAAATTGTAAAACAAATGTTTTAAAATTTGTCAGCTTTGAAATATATATACAACAACTGACTAGGTCAACTAAATGGCTTGAAAATGTATTTAACTACACATAGTAAGCTTGTATATAAAGCAAGGAGTTTGCTTGCAGTTGCAGCTCTTATTGGGTTAAATCAAGCTGAAGTGCTTTTGTTTCTGCTTCATATCAAGAGACTCTTTCGTTAGATTTTGCAAATCATCACACCATGTTTAGAGTGACTGATTGTGAAGGATATTCTTTCACCGAGGTATGTGACTGTGTTATATTTTCAGAGCAAAATTTTATTAATCACCTCTCTTTCGGCATAATCACCAGTGACCTCTGGTATACAGGGGAGTTAAAATCAGATTGCATGTCTTATGATTATTAATTTTTTTGGTTAAATTTCATATATTTGGCTTGGTTTTATATCATCATTTTTCATTTCTTTTTCTGCATATATATATGTTAGCGTAGGAACCAAGTTCTAGCAACAACAAATAATAAACAAAGATGAACAAAATGATTTAAGCATTAAACCATAAATGGAACCTGTCAAGGAATAAACTCTTTGAAGAATTTCAAAGCACAAACAAAATAATATCCAGGTTCAAAGATACAAGGAAGAAGAAGATGAGTTTAAATAATCCTTGCTTGACCAATCTCTTTAAGACAAGTGGTGGACAATCTCTTTCATCTTTTGTTGGGACCACAAACAAAAGCTTACCAACTTTGCAAGACCACAAGAGGAGAGGTGGATACCTATATATGAAGAGAAAATTCACACAAAAATTACGAAAGAGATAAAACTTGATGGGCAAGATAATATAAGAAAAACGCCACATGTGCAAAAAGAATCAAAGTACAAGCAAATATAGTATCAAAGGTTAGCTTTACAAATGAGCAAGAATGAAGATGGTATAGACCATTTTCATGCTCAACAATTCTTGCCAAGTCAGCAAACAAGGGCTCCACATGTTGGTCTAAAAATGGAAAAGAGTCCACCAATTTTTTTGGACCACAACCAAAAAGGGAAAAAACTTATTTCCCTGAACCACAAGAGGATAGTAGGACACATGTAGGTGGTCCTCATGACAGCACAACAGATGAACCAAAAACATCTCAGCTGATAAAGATAAAAACATAACTTGTGCAAAGTGAGTCAGACATGCAATGTTAGCATAGGAGAAAAGTGTGTGCACATATTTGCTCGACAATTCATTGTCCACCATAAAATAAGTTTGACAAAAATAGCAACAAGCTCTCCCTTTGTTAAACTTATGAACAAAACACCAAATTGATCAAAAGATCAATACATACTTGCCTCACAAAAACAATTAATCATCACAAATAAAGAGACAAATATCAACCAACAATAAGAGTGTCATACACAAATCATGAAAAGCAAACATGACACTAAAAACCATAAATGGATAAGCATATTTAAAAAACAAGGAAAAACAAACTCCTTCTAAAAGAGTCAACAGGAAACAAAAGTAAGTGGGCTTTGCAAAGAGGGGAAGATAGAGGAAGCTAATGGCTTGATGGAATTGATGAGTCAAAGAGGTTTGCAGCCTAATGTGGTGACGTTCACTACAATGATAAGTGGGCTTTGCAAGGTGGGGAAGATGGAGGAAGCTAACGGGTTGATGGAATTGATGAGTCAAAGAGGTTTGCAGCCTAATGTGGTGACGTTCACTACAATGATAAGTGGGCTTTGCAAGGTGGGGAAGATAGAGGAAACTAATGGGTTGTTTGAACTGATGAATCAAAAAGGGTTGCAACCTAATGTGGTGACTTTTAAATCAATGATAAATGGGCTTTGCAAAGAGGGGAATACGAAGGAAGTTAATGGGTTGTTAGAATTGATGAGTCAAAGAGGTTTGCAGCCTGATGTGGTGACATTTACTACACTGATAAATAGGCTTTGCAATAAGGGGAAGATAGAGAAAGCTAATAGGTTGTTGGAATTGATGAGTCAAATAGGTTTGCAACTTGATGTGGTGACATTTACTACAATGATAAATGGGCTTTGCAAGGACGGGAAGACGGAGGAAGCTAATGGGTTGTTGGAATTGATGAATCAAGAAGGTTTGCAGCCTAATTTGGTGACTTTTACTACAATGATAAATGGGCTTTGCACGGTGGGAAAGATGGAGGAAGCTAATAGGTTGTTCAAATTGATGAATCAAAGAGGTTTGCAACCTGATTTGGTGACTTTTAATACAATGATAAATGGCTTTCCAAGGAAGAGAAGATGGAGGAAGCCTATGGGTTGTTGGAATTGATGAGTCATAGAGGTTTGCAGTCTGATGTGGTGACATTTACTACAATGATAAGTGGGCTTCACAAGGACGGGAAGATGGCAGAAGCTAATGGGCTGTTGGAATTGATGAGTCAAAGTGATTTGCAGCCTATAATCTGATCTTTTAGTCTTGACCTTTATAAGTACCCACAGGCTGATTTGGTTTCTTTATGTGTTGCAGCCTTCGATCATAAGTCTTAACATATATAACCCTTTATATTATTTTTTAAGTTTTTAGCGTATTTCAATTTGTTATTGCTCACCTGAATTCGGACTCCTCTAATTATTTTAACACTTATTTTTGCAATGAATTCTGAATATTCTGAGAGTATAATGCCATAAGGGAAAGATGGCATTTGATTGTTTTTTCAAATATCTACCGCTAGGTGTTTAACCATGAAGGAAATTTTTAAGATAGCCATTTAGTAAATAGACATTTTTTCTTTGTTTAAATGCTCGTTTACCAAAGTTCTCTAAAAGCATGAAGCTAGAACTCCAAAATCCAATGGTTATTTTTTCTTTTATGGAACTTGTCCAACCTTGTGTTTGCTCAAATACTGCTATATTATCATGACTTGGTTCTTCTTTCTCTATTTTTTTAAGTATACTGCTTCTCCTAACCACTTTGAATAGAACTTCATGTAAAACCTACTTGATTTAAATTGGGAGAATCCTATGGTTTTATGAAAACATGTGCTATGGTTCGAATCCATAGTCAATCCTATTTATAGGAGCAGTAGACAATTGAATCCAATTTTTCCCATTAATTTCGTATCCATAATAGTGCAAAAGGAAGGCTCATCTCTGAGTTGTTCAAGAATAGAGGCGTTGAGTTCATTATTGTAACGACTCGATTCTTATAAAAACATGCACAGTGAAAATACACGTAACATAATGTAAAAAAGTTGGGCCCAAAATTTTTCTTTCACTAAACATATGCATTCTTTATACAAATATATACAAGGTTTGTGACATATGCAAAACTATCAAAAGAGGGTGGACAGTGTAGCCATTTCTCTTCGTGTGCCGATGTCCATCAGAATGTGTCCTCATCTAGAAACTGCAAAAACATAGGGAACAACTGGATGAGCACAAACAAGGCTCAGTAAGTAAACCCCTGAACTCAACTATCTCCGTAACTTTTCTTTAATCACTAGCTAATTACTCTTTCTCATAGCTCCTCTATACTAAATTTCTTTCTAGTAAGTCACGGCCCCATTGACCGGAGGCACGGTGGGACCGCTCCCACTCCGGTGACTTCACATCATTAGCCGATCAGACTTGGTTATGATGGATTCAGAACCTTGGCCATGTGAGTGCATAGAATCTCTCGGGTAAACTCGGGTATAGCCCTCATCCGCATGTACACTACATCACAGGTTCCCCATCGACAACCTACTTATTCTTATTAAGCACTACTCTAGCTTTCTCTTAGTGCTCATTCTCTCTTTCTTTCTACTCTTAGGTAGTCTAAACTCAAAAGTCTCTACTCTTTCTCTACTCTCTTTTCTAATGCATAAGTAAAGCATAATTAATGCACATCATGACTCATACTCATTAATGAATTTTGAAAAGTAACTATGACATGTAGCAACAATTAAGGCTTTCTACCCTTACTTATGGTTCTCTTGAGCATTTCTATACAACTCATGTGCATAAATAACTCTACTCTAACTCTAATTTCTGTTTTCTTTAATCAATCAAATGGGAGAAAACTCCCTCATAAACCCTAAATTCTCTATCAAAGAGAAACACTTCCATAATCTTTCAAAACTCCTCCAACTCCAATCAAACTCAAACCAACATCAAGCAAATACCACACTTCTCATAAATCATAACTCAAACATAATTACTACTCTATTCAACAATTAAAAGAAAGCAATATGTATTTCAATCTATAAGAAGAGTGCTAGATCTCAACTTAGGTTGAGTTTACTTACCTTATGAGAAATTGGCTTCTTTAACACTTCTCCTCCCTTTGGAAGCTTGCTTTTCCTCTACAACTTAACCAACAATCACAAACATGAGATTCTAATAAAACATAAGAAAACTCATCTAAAGTACAAATCCTTACCTTAGGAAGCTTTAGGTTAAAAACCTACTAAAAGTTTCTCAAAAAGGTCTTGGAAATCCTTGAAAGATTGAAGGAAATTTGAGAGAGTTTAGAAGATGAAGGAGGCGGTGGAAATGGGAAATGAAGAACTTTCAAAGGCTAAACCCTTTTTAATAACTTTAATACTCATTCTTCCCATTTTGCCCTTGCTCTTTTATGGAATTCCATCCATATCCTTTGATTCCTTACTAACACACCCCCATACCAACATATTCTCCTTGAAATTTCCTTACAATTTACTCCCCACTTTTCCTGCTAATTAGGGGTAGAATGGTCAAATTGCCCTTAATGAAGAGAATATCTAAAACTTAGTAAACATTTTGGTCGGACTGTCGCCGCGGCGAGGAAACTTCTGTCGCCGCGGCGAAACTGTCCAGAAAGTTTCCCTTGGTTTCAACATATCTTCGCCGCGGCGAAGATTCTTCTTCGCCCCGGCGAAGCTTGACACACTACGCTTCTTCTATTTTTAACCAATTTCAAGGCAATTAGTCAACACAACACTCGTACTAATGTCAATCAAACAATATTACCACGATACCATCTCAAATAAAAGCAACGAAAGAACAGTAACTACGTACCTCAAGTGGGGCGTTACAATTATTTTACTGATTGTTGATGGGGGACCACAGCTTCATTGACTTCATTGCTCATTTGCTTGAAGTGAATATTAGGACATGCCTTTCTGCATATAAGGCTCTGAAGCACCCATGGCAATCACCTTAGAAGTTTCAACCACACAATTTGTATTCGCTCAAATTAAATTCAGGTTGTTGGTGACATATGAAGTATGATTTTCCTTTCGCATACATAGTTGTATTTCAGTTTTCAAGAATGTAAATTTGCATGTATCATGTATTTCAGGGATTCATTCCTCGCTTTGTTTTATAAGGTAGTATCGGAATCTCATTACAGTCTTGTTGTACATCAGGAGAATTCTTCTTTCTTGTTTGAGGAAATATACTTTCAGTATCTTTGACTATATTAGAATTTTTTATATAATTTTAGAACTTCTATCTTTTTAATCTTTTTCCTATTTCTCATAGTCCATTTTTGATTTATGTTCTAATCAATTACTAAATACTATTCCAAGAGTAGATTTATAATGATATGATCTCAATTTCACTGAAGCTTTGCTTATATGATTCTAGTGTGAAGCATCTAAGCAGGGTGTTTCAGTTGATGAAAGAGCAGGGTGTTTTAGTTGATGAAAGGGGTCGCTATGCATAGTCTAGGAGATATATATTGAAGAGAAGAAGCATTTTAGACTGAAGTCAGTACAATTTTCAAACTCTTTTACATGAAATAAGCTACAACATTTCTGTTGAAATTTTCTCTATATGGGGGTTTGACAGTAGTGGTGAAAAGCTACATGTGTGGCCATGTAGCATTGGCTGATTGGTTGGGGGGACTGTATTGGTGGTTTGTTGTTATCAGGCTGGATAACTTCATCTTCAAAGAATCAATCAAAGCTTCCATATATTTGCAGTCTAAGAGCCAGAGAGTTCTCATCACTATATATATATAGTTAATTTACACAAACAGCTTGTAATATACTCTCTAGCTAGTAATTCTTTGAGAAATATATAATAAAATCCACTAAATAACTTATATAAACATATATGCATAATGTAGAATCCGAAAATTCTAATTTTGATTCATATAAATATATACACAAAATATTGATATACTTTAGTAACACAAGGTAATCTTGAACAATGCCGCCAAACTCCTTCGCTTCTTGACATCCTATTCAGTCGTAAATCATCTAGTACCTGCAAAACAGTAAAATAATGGAGTGAGAACTAATTGCTCAATAAGTAAATCAAACTGCACTACTGTGTTTCCTCCATTACTCATGTTCTGATTTTCCTTTTCTCACTTTATTCTTTCATAATATTCTTCATTCTTTTCTAATATTCTGATTTGCTACTTGTCAACGTGTAAAGACAATGAATAAAAATGTATATCGTCGAGCATATAAGAAATACCGAATCATGTAAGTAGCATAATACATATGCAGAATAATACACTTTCCTAAGAAAAGAACTTTCTTTTCTTTTCTGTTATCTATCTCTTATGTTGTATCTCTTTCTTTTCTTCTCTGTATCTCTTTCTTTTCTTCTCTGTATCTCTTTCTTTTCTTTCTTCTATTCTAGTTTGCCAATCGGACTAGGTTGATGCATGGATTTGGAACCATGGCCATATGAGTGGGTACAGTCCTCATCTACATGCACTACTCACAAACTGTACAAGTACTGTATCTCTCTACCGTGGCCGCTCACTCGTGGCGGCATGCATGTGGGTATGCTCTGCTGGGTACAGTCCTCATCCACATACACTACTCACGGACTGTACAAATATTGTATCTCTCTGTTGATGCCGCTCGCTCGTGGTGACATGTATGTAAGCATCTCTGTCACTCACGGGTTTCCCATCGCAAAAACCTTATATCATAGCATGTTGTAGAAAGAGAATAGAAAGAGATATTATACACATTTCAACATGAATTTCCAAGCTATGGAAATTCTACATTTGCATTCTTTAGTAAATGAGAAAATATACATATTTGCATGTTAGCTTAGAAGAAAATTACTAGTCGTTTTCTTTTCTTTCTTTCTCATTTTAATCTAACATATTCTCATTTACTAAATCAAGGCTATACATATATATTGTGTACACAAAATATGCATGATCAAGCCCATTCTTTAATATGCTTTCCAAATTCACATAGATAAACTTGCAAATTCATTATGGCATAATGGTATGTCATGACATATTCTACCATTCTCTACTATCACAATTACCATATCAAAACAACACTTTAACTTACAATTCATTTCTAACACTTTCATGTGCTATTCAAAAAGTAGGAAAGGTTCAAGTAGTTAGAACCAAACACTAAGGGCCATTTCTCTCATGGAACTAACATGACCAAGTGATATATTAAATTTTGGCATAGCAATATGCACTCTTGAATACTAACAGTTACACTTGGTAAAGCCCAAACATAATCTTCCTGTAACGCCCAACTTGAGGAACGTAGCTAATGTTTCTTCTTTTGCTCTTATTTAAGTCAGTATATTAGTATTATTGTTTGGTTGGCCTTTGATTGAGTGGTATGTTGAATACTTGCCTTGAATTGGTTGAAAATAGAAGAAGTTTAGTGTTCCAGGCTTCGCCGGGGCGAAGAATAATCTTCGCCGCGGCGAAGAGGTGTTAAAGCCCACGGGGAAGCTGCTGGACAATTTCACCGCGGCGACAGAAGATTCTTCGCCGCGGCGATGTGCCGACCAAAATGTTTGTTAAGTTTTAGATATTTTCCTCCTTAGAGGCTATTTGACCATTCTACCCCTAATTAGTAGGAAAAGTGGGGAGTAAATTGTAAGGAAATTTTATGGAGAATATGTTAGAATGGGGGTGTGAGTGTAAGGAATCAAAGGATATGGATGGAATTTTTAAGAAAGAGTAAGGGCATTATGGGAATGCTTGTGTATAAGTTGAGCTAAAAAGGGTTAAGTGTAGAGAACCCTTCATTTCATCCATTTTCCACTGCCTCTTCCATTCTCCATTTCCTCTCAAATTTCTTTCAATCTTCCAAGGATTTCAAAAGACTTTTTGGGTAGTTTTTAGTAGAGTTTTAATCTAAAGCATCCTAAGGTAAGGATTCTTGCTTTAGATGAGAGTTTATTATGTTTTGGGTAAAATCTTATGTTGTGGTTGTTATTTGAAGTTGTAGAGAGAAATCAAGCTACCAAAGGAAAGGAGAAGTGTTAAAGAAGCTATTTCCTCACAATGTAAGTAAATTCAACCAAGTTGAGATTTGAATAAGTTTTTGAGTAGAAATATATGCATGTATGATTATGTAGGATGCTTGTTGAAAAATTGAGTTGGGATGAGATTCTATTTTGCGGTGGTTGGATAAGAAGTGTTTGAATGTGTATTGAGAAGTGGAACTTGAGTTGAAGTTGGGAGATGTTGTGTAAACCTATTTGGAAGTGTTTTCCTTGTTAGGGTTTATGGTTGTTTGAGGGAGTTTTCTCCCAATTTGGATGGCTAGAGAATGTAGTAGAGTAGTAATTATAGTAGAGATTTTGTATGCACATGAATTGTTTGATGAAATGCCTAAGGGAAATGTGAGCATGAATTGTGAACCTTAATTCTGTAACATTGCATATTGGGCATTCCTAAGTGCATCATTGAGCATAAACCACCCATGTGCATTAGTTAGCATTGAGTAATAGCTTGAGAGAGAGTAGAGAAATTGAGTAGAGAAATTGAGTTTAAGCTACTCTAAGAGTAGAGAAAAAGAGGAAATGAACACTAGAGTACAAAGAGAAAGTAGTGTAAATAAAAGAATAGAGTAAGTTGTGCAATGGGGAACCCGTGAGTATGGGTAGAGTATTCCCGCATGTACGCCGCACTAAGAGAGCGGCACGAGATTAGAGAGAGAAGTGGTGTAGCCCGTGGAGAGTGCATGCGGATGAGGGCTATACCTGAGTTACCCAAGAGAGAGTTTTACAACTCACATGAACAAAGGTTTCGAATCCATGCATAACAGAGTCCAATCGGCTAGAATGAGTACAATTCACGTAGAGTGGGAGTGAGTCCCAGCCGTGCCTCCGGTCAGATGGGGTCGTGACTTACAAAGAGAGTTAGTAGAAAAAAAAAAAAAGTTTACGAGAAAGAGAAACAGAGAGAGTATAAAGGAGGAGTAAATGAGATTTGTAGGGAAGAATTAGAAAAGAGTTACGGGGACTTATGAGTAGAGGATTTACTTACTGAGCATTGTTTTGTTCGCACCCGTGTTCCTATGTTTTTGTAGGATCTAGGTGAGGACACAATCGGATGGACGTCATCAAGCGAAGAGAACTGGCTACACTGTCCACCCTGTTTGATGTTTTTGTACATGATGCTATCTTTTGTACAAAGAGTATATATGTTTAATAAAAAAAAAAAAAATTTGGGCCCAACTTTTGCTATTTTACATGTATTTTACTATGCATTTTGTAAAAGAATATGAGTAGAATGGAGTCATTACACTTCCTACTTCAATTCTTGCCTTTCTCTAACCCTTCTTCAATAGGGTTTAGCCAACTCATGTATACATTTTCTCTTTGGATTTTCATCAAACACTTCATATGCACATGCAACTACCATGTTGGCTACACTTCCACAACTCTCTAATTCAACCAAATTGTGAGCCAAAAACTCACTAACTTTAGTATCAAATCTGGCCGAATTCATCACTTCTCTACACTCCAAAAATTTCAACACAAAATCTTCCACAACATCACCAAATCGTCACATAACCATACACTACTTCTTATGACTAAATTTATACATCATTAAACAACAAAAACAACCAATAATTCTCTCATACCATCACATACAAACATGCAAAAATTCATTAAATACAAGTCTTGCTCAAATCAAGGTTCAAATTAGGTTTACTTACCTTGAATATGTGAGATCACTTCCCTTTGCTCTAAATCTCTTCCTCTTGGACCTAGATCATATAAAAACCATAAGAATTTAAAACTTTAAAGTTTAATCACACTTCTTTTGCTAGAATCTTACCTTAAGATGCTTTAGGATTGAAAATCTCAAAAAATCCAAACCAAATCCTATGATTTCCCTTTGAAATTTAGTGAAGAAAATTGAGAGAAAATGGGGTAAAAGTGGTGTGAACAAGGGCTGAAGGTATGTTAGGGTTTCTTCAAATAAAGCCTTATATCAAATAATATAAACATGTATTCCCATTTTGCCCTTGCATTTTTTATGAAATTTCATCTATGTGCTTTAGTCAATTAGTAAAATACTCTCATTTTTATTATCTTCTTCACATTATTTTGCTTCATTTCACTTCCAAGTTTGTAAACTAATTATGAGTGAAAAGACCATTTTACCCCCAATGAAGTTTTAAGGAATTTTCCTTCACATTTGTCTAAGGTAACTTCAAAGAAATCTAACTAAGGGTATTAGGGCATAAGTAAAATTGTGTACCTTGATGTGGATGTTACACAGCTCATCTGCATGAATAGCTTTATATAAAGCTAAAGGATAAGGCCAACCAATCCCCCATCTTTTGAGAATTATATTGATCTTCTGAGGAATTCAATTTATGGGGTTAATTTGGTGACATGTTATTATTTCATCTTTATTTCAATTCAGCTGAGACTTATTTGTCAACGATGGCCAAGATATGACCGTCGTCAACTGCCATATCTTTGGCTATACATCTAACAGGAAATGACAATACTGGTGCAAGATTGACCAAATTCAGCTGGTCGTATGCCATTCCGACAACTTCCAGCCATCGTCTAGCGGTGGCGGCCGGCTGCCAACAATCAGTTGGGTGAGTGGGGGTGTTTTTGTTAATTTATAAACTTTTATTGTGGAGGTGTTTAGCTAAATTAACAAATATAATCATAATCATATCTTATTTGATTAAATCATATCCTATCCTATTTAGAATAGAATAATAATAAAAAAAATGTAACAAACTATTTTGTGTGATGTACGTTCATTCAATTAATTATTGAGAGTCTATATGTCACATGTGTTAATGTTGATGTTTTCGATTGGATGGATAAACGTTGCAAAAATGTATATATATTTTCAAGGTGCCATGTTACGTATGCTCAAACTTATTGTTAATTTGACATGTAAACATAGTTGTGTTTGTTTCCTTATTCCATCATATCCTATTCAAAATGCATGTTTGTTTTACTGTTTCCAAAATCCAATCCTATTCTATTCAACTCAAAATATTTAATTTTCTTTAACCCCTTAGGTTTGTTAATTTAACTAAACACCCCCAACAATAAAAAATTATAAACTGATAAAAACACCTCCACTCAACCACATATTCCTGACAGAGTCGGCCACCACTGCCAGCATTTAATGGGTGGGTGGGGGTGTTTTTCTTAATTTTAAAACTTTTATTGTATGGGATGTTTAACTAAATTAACAAATATATGGGATTAAAAAAATCTTACCAAACACATTTTCAAATTCAAATCCTATCCTCGTAATAATAACTCAACTTAACTTTTCCAAAAATACTATTCAAAATAATAAAACAAACACACTTTAGATATTCTTTAGAAGCAAAGTTGATTAATTTAGTAAAGATCGGCTCACAACTCATACTTACAAACTTTCTCTCACAACCCCGATGCAGGAGTTCGTAATTGATCAACTCATAATTGGGTAGGCGAGATCCACTGCAAGCAGGCGGGACCCATTTGCGAGCGGACCAATTACGAGCTATCATGTTGGGGTTGTGAGAAAAAAGTATGTGAGATTGGGTTGTAAGTGTAATATTGTCTGATTAATTGTATCATGTATATTCTTTTTTAATTTCAAAATTTCTTCAAAAAAGAATGAAAAACCTCGTTAAAAGCATTTGAACAAAAGTCCTTACATAATTTGGATATGGATTATGAATTCATAAATAGATATATAAAATACTATATCATTTGAAATCAGGAATGTTTTTGCCTTTTGAATAAAGGCAGATTTGAGTTCAATATTGAATTTGACCTAATCCATAATTAGGTTGGATTGCATTTAACACAATTTATCTATTTGAAGTTGTCAGGCAAGGCGAGGCCAGCCGCTCGTGCATAGTTTGAACACTCTCTACTAGTAATTCGAGATATGTCAATTCAAGTAGCTACATGAACAAACTTTGAAGCCAGGTCTGCAACATATCGTAATCATATGATCTATCCACTATTCTGCAGAACATAGCCATCCTCCATGTTAAAAAAAAGAATAATATTATACTTATAAAGAAATCTTACAAAGATTTTTATACAAAGTGAGGTGGCAAAAAATGAATGGAAGAGTGAAACAAAAAGTCAAACTCATTAATTTCACTCTTCCATTCATTTTTTGCCACATCACTTTGTATGAAGATCTTTGTAAAATTTCTTTGTAAGTGTAGTATTACTCAACTAAAAACAATACACCCTCTAAATAATTTCAGCAAAAATATAATTACATCTGAACCCTATAGGTTTCAGACAAATACGTTTTATCCCAATCTCATTTCCAGTGAGATGCATTATTTAACCTTCAACACCCAAAAGTTTAAGCCAGTTTGAACCCTAGATAGATAATCCACAAACGGCGCTACTGAAATGATGCTCAAAAGCTTGATTCATCGTTTTTCTTCATCTCCTTCTTCATTCGCAAAAGCAAGTAAAGTAACTAAAACTATACCACAAGATTTAGTACTAAAAGTAACCTAGCTTTAGAAATTCCTTCAAAAAGATTGTAAAGAAGGTAACATCACTCTTGATGAAGCACGCTATTTCTTTTGTTTAATGATTCGTATGCAAACCAAACCACCAATTTCATCATTCAACCGGTTGTTTGGAGCTCTTGCTAAGAAGAAGTTTTATAAAGATGTTATTTTGCTTTACCAACGACTGGGTTCGATGGGGTTGCTACCTAATTTAATTACTTTGAATATTTTGATTAATTGTTTTTGTAATGTGGGTCGAGTTTGTGATGGTTTTACTATTTTTTGGAGGATTTTGAGGTGGGGTTTTAACCCATATGTTGCGACTTTTAATTCTTTGATTAAAGGTTTGTGTTTGGAGAATAAGAGTTTGGAGGCTATGGAGTTGTTCAAGAAAATGGTTGTGTTTGGGGTTATTCCTACATGATTATCATGTGACTTTGATTAACGGGTTGTGTCAAGAGGAAAGGTAGAGGAAGCTAATGGTTGATGGGATTGATGATTCAAAGAGGTTTGTAGCCTAATGTGGTGACATTTACTACATGATAAATGGGCTTTGCAGGGAGGGAAGTGGAAAAGCTTATGGTTGCGATTAATGAGTCAAAGAGGTTTTGCAGCCTGCTGTGGTGACGTTTAATACAATGATAGTGGGCTTTGCAAGGAGGGGAGATGGAGGAAGCTAAGGGCTGAGATGGAATTGATTAGTCAAGAGGTTTGCAGCCTAATGTGGTGACATTCATTACAATGATAAGTGGGCTTTGCAAGGTAGGGGAAGATGGGAAGCTTATGGTTTGTTTGAATTGATGAATCAAAGAGGGTGGTTGTAGCCTGATGTGGTGAGTTTACTATAATGAAAGTGGCTTTGCAAGGAGAGAAGATGGTGGACCTAATGGGTTTATGGAATTGTGAGCAGAGGTTTGCAGCCAATTGGTGACGCTCACACAATGATAAGTGGGCTTTGCGAGGTGGGAAGATGAGGAAGCTAATGGGTGTTGGATTGATGATCAAAAAGGCTTATCAAGCATATCCTCAATCAAACGAAAAATGCAACACTAGAACTAATTACTAATTACATACTAATTACTGTTCCAAGAATGATTTCTAAGGATTGTTCTCAATTTTCTGAAGCTTTGTTTATACGATTTTCAGTGTGAAGCATCTTAGCTGTTGTTTTAGTTGATGAAATTGCAGTCGTCGTGAGATACTAGAAGATATATCTTGAGGAGAAGAAGTGTTTTAGGCTAAAATGAGTACAATTAGAAATGTATTATAGGAAGAGTGTAATGTTTATGCAAGGTTTAGAAAATGATTTTGTGTTTTCTATTGGTTTGTGAGAGGACAATAGACCATTCTAAATGAAGAAGAAGGTTTAAGGGTTGTTTTGTATTGCATAAATTGTTTGTGTTAGTAATCAGAACCATCAAAGTCAGCTAAACTTGAGGATGAATTTCTTAATGTAAAAAAGTTTAATGAACTATTAATGTACCTTTAAGCATTATAATTAAAAGGTAGTAAACATTATATCCAGTACACTGAAAATGTCAAACAAATTCACATAATGGTATTGTGAACTACAATTATGCATGTTAGTTTCTCACATTAGTATTTAAGTCTACTAACAGGCCATCTCTTGGCGTAACATAGACCAATGGACCAAATGAAGCAAAACAAATGAGCGACACATGACATATGAGGATTTGAGCGTTACATATCCAAATGAAAGAAATTTGCCTCATTTCTTAAAATTATTAAGAAGAAACTGAAAAGATCAGAAGATACAACCAGTTTAGATTGCTTAAATACAAAAACCAGATTCAGTTTAAATTTGTCTATAAGTTCAATAAAGATCAAATGTTGAGAGAGTTAGTATCTTCGAAAAACTCATCTAAAAGTTTGAGAAGTTCAAGTATTATCTCTAAATAATTAAGCTAAATATAATCCCCATAGTTTTAAAATACAAAATTCGTCCTAGAGACTAGAATTGAAAGTACAACATATCATAAGAGTAATTTCCTTGTTTCTCAAACTATGGAGTTTATTCTAATGATCCATAACCACCATCATCATTATGAAATCCAAAAGACTCCACATTAAAAAACCCTCATAATTATCTCAGAAACCAATAAACCCTGAAAAGTTAAAACTAACACAAACCACCCCAAAAAGTAGTGGTGAGCACGGGTAACGAGTAGAACCGGAATCAACAACCTACCCGAATCGATACTATGCAGTAGGTTTCAGTTCCATTTTATTGGAACCGACACTACCGATTCTAGTTTCGGTTCCAATTCTTATAGGTTTTGGAACTAAATCTGGAACCGAAACATGGGAAAAGAACTTGAGCGGGTACTAGGCTTGAAATTGTTTGTGTTTTTGTTTGATTGAGAAATTTTATGTGAATTGTGAGATTGATGAATTCAAGTGTTGCTAGAAGATTTATGAGTCACATTGGACACAAATAAGGAGTAATCAAAAGTTGAAAACTTAAATGTAGTTATCTTAATTTCTTAGGGGTGTATTTGTAAACTTTTAAGGTATTTTTATCTTTTTTAAACTAATAGGGTGGTACTGATTTTTTTATAGGATACCTGGTAGGAATCGGAACCTGCATTTCAGGTTTCGGTTCCTTTTTTGGGAACCTACACTATGTAGTTCTGGTTTTGTTTTCCCTTGAAAAATGCAGGTATCCAAAATCGCTCACCTTTGCCAAAAAGTAGAGATATTTCATATTTCATTCAGCTACATCCAAGCTACGGAATTCAGTTAATAACTCGTTTAATGTAACAACTGCTGAAAACTAGTACAATGCATGCATAATAACAATATAAAATTGGGCCCCAAAATTTTCTTTTCATTATAATTCATATTTCTTTTATACACCAAGAGGACTGTTTACAAAAATTCGTTTTAAAAGACAAACAGGGGAAACATGTAGCTATCTCTTCGCTTGCCGACGCCCCTCCGACTGCATCATCACCTAGATCCTGCATCCACAAAGGAAAATAACGGGTAAGCACAAAATAATGCTCAGTAAGTAAAACCCTCTATCTGTCTGTCCCGTATGTACAACTCTTAATTCTTTCCTTATGCTATTTCTGTTTCTAATAACATCATGGCCTCATCTACCGGAGGTACCGCCGATGGCGTTTCACACAGCACCATCTCACTCTCCTGGCTATCGGGTGGAATTCACACAGTACCAACCCGTTCTTAGTGACTACCGAGTGAATCACAAAGCACCAACTCGTTTTTTCCTAACTATCGGGTGAGACACCTAGCACCTACCCGTTATCTCGAATTTTGGGTAACGATCACCAAGCATTACCCTCTCTAGTCACTATCGGTGATGGTCACAAAGCATCAACCCACTTCTACTAAATGTTGGATGATATCACAAAGCATCAACCCACTTATCTAACAACTTACCGAGTAGTGATCACAAAGAATCTACCCTTTCTACTACTCATCGGGTGACGATCACAAAGCATCGACCCATCTCTAAGGGCTATTCGGGTGGTGATCACAAGCATCAACCCGATTCCCACAACTGTCGGGTGATGATCACAAAGCTCAACCCAACTATACTACTCTTCTAATTCACTCTATCTAACATTTTTTCAATTCTCTCTACCCTTAGAGTAGTTTGTACCCACCAAGCTCCTACTCATGGGGTGATTGCATGCAAAATTTTCCTACACTTTCTTAGGTCACTTTTCAATGCACAATTAGTGCCTATGGATGGTTCATCACTACTAATGCACTTATGAAATGCCAACATGCATGTTGCAAGAATTAAGGTTCACTACTCATACTCAAACCTCTACTAGGCATTTCATCACAACTCAAGTGCTCATAAAACTCTACTATAGCAATGATTCTAAGTCTTTCTCTAACCATCCAAAATGGGCAGAAACCCCTCACATAACCATAAAACCTGTCAAAGAAAGCACTTCCAAAAAGGGGATCCATACACCCCTTCAATTCCATCTCAAACTACCTTCCAACCCAACAACTCATTTCTCATATTTACAAGTATTAACATTCACAAAGCATAGAAATCTCTATTTAAACTTCCATACATGGCATATCACATGTATATCACATCCATACATCATTTCTATCAAAACCCTAATCAAGAAAAATTCTTAAATCTCAACTTGGGTTGGGATTTACTTACCTTGTTATGGAGAGACTTCACCAACTCTTCCTTTCACTTGTTTTGCTTGACTTTTTCTCTACTCTTAACCAAAAGAACAAAAACCCTCAAACTTCAATATAACAAAACTCACACAAATCACACAACTTAAGTAGGAATCCTTACCTTAGGAAGCCTTAGGTTGATTTTCTACACCCACATCACTTCAAAACCCCTTAGAACTCTTTGATCAAAAGAAGAAAAGTTAGAGGAGCAGGATGGAGAGTTGCGTTTTTGAGAAGAAGAATGAGGGTTTTGCTTACTCTTAATTCTTTTTTATGACATTATACCAAAGCATTCCCATTTTGCCCTTACTCTTCTTTGGGAATTCCATCTATATCCTTGATTCATTACAACTCACCCCCATATCAACATATTCCCTAAAAATCCTTACAATTTACTCCCCACTTTTCCTCTAATAGGGGTAGAATGGTAAAATTGCCCTTAGGAAGAAAATCAAAACTCAACAAACATTTAAATGGTCTGGTCGCCCGCGCGAAACTGTCCAGAGAGTTTCCCGTGGTTTCAACACATCTTCGCTGCGGCGAAGATTCTTCTTCGCCCTGGCGAAGCTTGGACACTAAACTTCTTCTATTTCAACCATTTCAGGGCACATTCAACACAACACTCAATCAAACAATATTACCAAAAACCAACTCAAATAAGACGAAAGAAGAACACAAACCGTACCTCAAGTGGGCGTTACTTTACACACACCAAGTGGGTTTATGTAGTAGAAAGAAGCAAACGTTTATATCTTGATAGAAAATAAATAAAAACTCTTTGGTTATCCAAAAATCAGTAAAATCCCTAAAGTTTAAAACAAACACAAACTACACCTAGAGTACAAATGTTTTAGAGTCCATTCTAAACATTCATCCACCACTAGAGCCATGAGTTTACTTAAACAATGGATCAAGTCACATACAAGTGGGTTTATGTTAATGCAGCAAGAAACCAAAAAGAAAAAAAATGTACCTTTAAGCTTTTTTTGAAGGTGTTGGGCTGAGAGGAGGATCATTGAGACTTTACAAACAGAAGGAAAAAAAAAAGAATAATGTTATATGAAGAAAAACTAAGTAGTGATGAAATCTATGAAAAAAATTTTTTTTTTTAAGAAATGAGGAAAAAAAATTACAAGTGGAAGTTTGTGTTGTGTTGTGTCTTGACTATTTTACAACCAGAATGTTACTGTTTTCTTCTATTTTTGTTGTTGGTACTTGGTAGTTTATTTGAAGCAATGGTGGAAGAGAGGAAAGTTGGACTGATTGTGATAGGGAACGGACAACTATGATTTATTAAAACACTAGATAGAAAGCGTGCGGGTATGTTTATAGAATATTTTTACATTATTATTAATTGTTGTTCTGGTATTAAATTATTTGTATTGAAGTTTATTTTATATTGAATTGATAATTAAAGAAATAAGTAATAAAAATATTACATACAAAATATGATATTAAATTTGTGCATTTTAAAAATGTTAGTGTAAAGATACTACAGTTCTAGTAGTGTATCTCCACCCATTTAACACATAAAACAAACTCCTTGTTCTTGACCTTCTTTCTGAAAATTAATAATAAATTTAAGTTCCTGGCCAAGTCTTCTCATATTGCATTGCACCACAAAATTGTTAACTCTTTATAGTAAAATTACTGGTACCAAAATTTAAGCTATATATCTATCAATTAACTATCCAAAACACATGAACAACTTTCTTACTTTAGCATAGAAAGCATATGTAATCTCTAACTTCTACAATCCAATCTTTTATCTCGATCTATCATTTCTCTTCTTTTATCAAGAAGAGAAGCCAGGAATTTGAGTACTTAGTTTAGGTTGGTGAACACAGTACTCGGTGAAATAATCGCGAATATATAAACCACTGAGCAAGGCTAACTAATCCTAAAATTGGAGAATTTGGGATAAGGTGGTCTGAATAAGGGTGGAGTGGCTAGGGTTTCAATCCTTGAACTCTTATTACTACAATATAATATATATAGTTTCCCATTTTACCCTTACCTTTCTAAAAATTCCATTTACGTCCATTAGTCAATTACAAGAATGCCCTCATTTTTATTAACTTTTCCATGTTATTCTACTTCTTTTCATTCCCCAGTCTTTCACTAATTATTAGTGGAATGACCATTTTACCCCTAATAACATTTTAAAGAATTTCCTTCATACTTGTCAAGATAACTTTCACAAATTTAACTAAAGGTATTAGGGCATAAATAAAGCTACGTACCTTGATGTGGGCATTACATGAAGACTCTTAACAAGAAATGCAAATGACATAATTGAGATGCACTGAGGAACAAATTCAGATAAATGCATTGTCTTGAGATTAAAGAGCTGATGAAAAAGCAAGAAAATCCTTGGCTGATATCCCTGGAATGCCAATCAATTGTTCCATTTTTGAGAATTCACATAATATTTAATTGCCGAGCAATTAGATTATGATATCGAAAACATGAAAACACTACACAATATTTATACAAGGGCCTCAACAATTGCTAGAGACATATGTACAATTCAATCCTTGATTCCATCAACAATCAAAGTGGAACACCATTTTTTTTGTTTACAACATGGTGGAACAGGCAATCCTTCCTATGGTCAACAATCATGGCCAAATAAGATCCGAGATTAAAATGTACTAGCTATAGCTACATCAGAATTGCTGCATTGCTGCTATTTGGTGGAGAACACACATTCACGTTTTCGAATTTCTTTAGATATCATCGAGGAAAGTACATGTGATATAAAAAGGGGACGTAAGTGCAAAGCTACTCGAGCAAACAGCTTTGATCATTTGGGTGAAGCACTCATGGCAAATAGGTATTGCTTTGAAGCTCTTGACAAACTCTGAAAGATTTTGTCTAAAAGATCAATCAAATGTAGATAGAATATTTGAGGACTCACTATGCCCTAGGTAATGATTTCAGAAAGATTTTACCAGTTATACCGAAAGGGAAAAAACACAACATAATCCAGGCTGTTTATCATCATCTACCCTTTGAAAACATATAACAGTGTTGAGACTTACAAAGAACATGAGATTGAAGACAAACTTGGTAAACCTAACAGATTGGACAACTTGAAGACTTTTGACAAATGGTTACTTGATATTAAGAAGGAAGACGTTGCAGAAGATGAGAGTTACATCCAAATACCTGAGACTTGAAAATTGATCACATACCGTCACGAAGAAACAATTATGAATGTTTTATTTCCAGATTTCTGCTCAGATAAAATTTGATATTGATGATAGAGAGAGAGAGAGAGGAGAGAGAGAGGAGAGAGAGAGAGAGAGAGAGAGAGGAGAGAGAGAGAGAGAGAGAGAGAGAGAGAGAAGCAATATTGACTCCCAAAATGAGACGTACATAGATGAAGACTATATCACCTAGATCCCAACATATGGAAATATGTATTCAGCTCAGACAAAACTTGCAAAGTAGCAGGTATCTCAAACGATGATGACATTCTCTATCTGACCGAATTTCTTAATTCTCTGATGTGCTCCGGCATGCCCAAACATGATTGCATATGAAGATTGGCATTCCCAATTTTGTTGCTACGTAATTTGAATCAATCTGATGGCTTTGCAATGGAACCAAACTAATTATAAACCATTTAGGAAAGTGGTCAAGCGGTGATTATTACTAGGTCAACTATTGGGATATTGTTACAATTCCTAGAATATAATGTTGAATGCAGATATGAAGTGGCCTTTCAAGTTGAAGAGAAGACAGTTTGCTTCTATATGACAATAAACAAAAGCCAGGATCAATCACTCAAAACAGTGGTTGTATATGGAACATCGGGCTTTACACTTGGTCAATATACTCGCACTATCAAGAGTAACTTCAAGACAAAGTATCAAGATTCTGCTTCCTCCCCTGCACAAGATGAACTGCGAAACATTGACAATATTTTTTCAAAGAAGTGTTTAACTGAAGGGATTGATATGTTATATATAATGAAAAGCATTGTTTATAAAAGAAGAATTGATACATTATATAAATAACATTGTTTATGAGAGATTATGGAAAATTAAAGATATTTATATGAATATGAAAAGGTCACATTAAATGTTCAAATATATATAGAAACATAAATTCCTTGATACAAAAATATTTATAGTTTTATATAAGTATTGTTAGATACAATAAGCACATTATATGTATACGTGTTATAAATGATTTTTTACATACACAACTCAACCACAAACTCTTGCACGACAGACATCATCAGATATTTCACATCAATAGTACAATTAACACTTTAAATATTTCCAAAAGAACATTACATGGTTGGAGACTTTTTTTCATATACACAAATTTAGCATCAACTGAATACATCCACGTCTGTAACAATAACATAACTATAAACACTTGTGTGGCAAATATTGTCAAAATATTGGCAAATACTATCAAAATATTGTCAAAATATTTAACAAACGGTTTAAAAATTTACAGAAGCAACATTAAGTGGACAAGAGAAAGTTACCACATTGTAGTCAATATAATCTCCATTAGAAGGCATCTCTCACTTTTTCACACAATTGTCTCTAAAAAACTAGAATCTCCATTTGGGAATCTGTTAAATTCTTTGACACAAGCTTTTCTGGTGGCCAAAAACATTTCTGACACCGAATCATAAGCCTCTTCTTTTTCTTTCTTAGCTGGTGCAATTAAAGATTTGATGTTATCATTTCTTCAGACAATTCAATACTTTTCTTTTAAAGCCTTCTTTGGTGCCGCTCTTTGCAAAAGACTGTTCAACATTTCTAAATGATTCTTGACAGTGTTTCAATTTGGTTTGACCTTTTCAAATGCCTTCTTTGACATTTTCAACTATTCTTCCAATCTGCGAACCTCAGAAATCACATCTTATTTTCTTTTTTCAAATTTGATATCACATCTTCTGAAACAGCCAATGTTCTCTGATTTCTAAGAAACCTCAACCTATTTTAAAAACAATGAAACCACGTTAACATCGTTGTGCCAAATAAAGTATATATTCACATGATACAGTAAAAAAACGTTACCTTTTCCCTAGGCCAAATAAAGTATATATTCACATGATACCAAGTCTCACAATATTATGTGGGTTTTAATGGTATCAGAGCTTTAGAAGACGGGGGTGTATATACCTGTTAACCGTTGAAAGTTTCGATCATGAATAGTGATTCTAATGTGAAGTCTATATGAATACCACTTGTTTCATTTGGATCATCGACTCGAGGGAAAACCAAAAATCAGTTTGTTAAATATTTTCATAGATATTGAGCTTTGACCTAGAAGTTTGATAACTTAAACAAGAGAGTGAATTATACGGTGCATCGTATATTTGCTCTAATAGAAGTAACCCATCAGAACCAGATTGAAAAGGTTATTCTGCACTTCAAAATGTCAAGACATGGAATGTATCCTAACTATTTTCCTAAGTCAGTAAAATAAGAGATGTCCCTGGTTCTAAGTGACATCGAACAAGTGTGGCTTATTGAAGGATATACAGAATAAGAGGTTAAACGTGTTGTGTTAGACTCTCGTAACGGCAACCCAGATATTTGGGAAGAGTATCCGACTTGGCTAGGAGTAAAGCGATTTTTGACATTATCCAAAGGCTTTTAGTAAGGGTGCACAAAGACTCTGTGCTACATCTGCCAGATTTCAACCATTGAAGTTGTTGAGTTGACCTTAGAATAAGTGGTTGGAAAAGGCTAAGGCGGTAATTCCTTATTGGTACGACGAATCCCAGCCAATCCGAATACTAAACCATATAGAGATCGGATTTTGCAACTACTTTGAGACCTATTCAGATTGACCATGGGTGGTCAGAACGTTTTGGATCAGTTTGTGGCAATTCTGCAGAAAAATATCCCGAATTGCCTCCAGATATGCACAGTTCGCGCCAAAGAAACCCAGGTGATTGGGAAAAAGCGGAAAGGCTATTTATGAAAGGGGTAAAGGAAGAAGACTTTGTTTCTAAAGTGGATGGCAAACGAAAGGTTGATATTCCAGAAATTTCTACCTCTGACGCTGAAAGATCAGCAGGTATTATGAGGAAGAAATGAAAAACAAGAAAAGGGGAAGAAACAGGAGGTTTGAAAATTACTCAAAGACTAAAAGGCGGAGCTCGATGAGTTAATCTCTAGACTCAAGAAATCTGGGTTTAAAGATGACCCGCTTAAAGGAATTCGTAACCCTTAAAATTCTTTTGAAGGATTCCTTAAGGAATCTCCAACCGAATATAAACCTACTTCCCCACAAAGATAAGTTCGGAGTTTATACCTAGGGGAATACCTAGAATGGTGGAAATACCATCTAACGAAGTTTCCTAAACATTGATTGTGCCAGGAATGTTGTAGATACAATTGAAGCATGGGAAACTCTTAACTGGGTTCATGTGCAAATAAAAATTTTGGTGACACGACCAGTCGCGACCCTCCCGATCTCATAGGCTCCAGGCGCACCCATGAGACTCGGTAACCGAGACGTGCCATGTGGGAAAACTATGAAAACCTATTTATGAATTAAAACATCATAAAACTCTTCCAGCTAAAACATTTGTAACACTCCTTTTGTTTTCTCACAAATAAATATAACATCATTTGCAAATAAACAAATGCAACGGAATTTTCTTTACAAAATAACATATGTATCATTTTTTTCCGTACCTTTTACAATCCAAAACAATGAATAAATCATGATGAAGAAACATAAACTTTGCAGGGAAAATGAAACATTTTAATACAATTACATTTTCATTTATAAATTTCCATTTCAAATAAATATATACATGCTTATATATCCAAACCATCTCTCAATCACATATGAAACTCTCACCCAACTAGTACCCAGGGGTAAATCCGTCTAACCTGGCAAGATCTAACATCGCGTGGGCTGAACCAATAATCCATCCTGCATCGGAATCGGTCACCGCTCAAGCCTTCGACCCAGTGAGACCAAGCATCACTCGGCCAGCACATCATATCTGTTTAGCGATATCTGCCTCGCTCGGGCCTTGACCCACTTGGTCGACAAAACCAAATATATGTAGCGATATCTGCCTCGCTCGGCTTCGACCCACTTGGGCCACAATATCAATCATGTAGCGATATCTCCTCGCTCGGCCTTCGCCCACTGGGGCCAGCAATATCAAATCAGGGGGATGGGTACTACGCAGGGTGTTTGAAACCCACTATCATCTCATACTTATTCTCAAAACATTGTTCTCATGACATGTAATAATTGCACAAATAAATGCAAGTCTCAAATGTTTTCAAATCTAACAATTTCAACCCATTTTCATTTCTTTTCGAACTATTGTACAAAACATCAAATTTCCATCTTCTCATGTCATCAACAATTTCCAACAATACATTGCAATAAAGCTCATTACATAAATAAATCAAACATATTTGGCAATTTAAAAACAATCACAGTATCATTTAGAGATAACTTTTGTAAAAAGAAGTTAGGGGTTTAGATTTTTCCACTCACAGTTTGAAGCTAAACCTTAAGCCGAAAAATGATTGAAATCTTCTAATAATCCCCGCTCCCTCCCTATATACAAAATCCAATAAATCCTCCATACATAAGTCCTCATAAAGTAACACCTCAATATTAAAATCATTGGACACTTCACACACCAAAGATTAACACAACTTCTTCTTTAACAAAACTGTCTCATAATCACACATTGGTTGCTCTCAGATTTTTCTTAAATTTTCTATTAATCCTTTTACACATAATTTTAACGTGGCATTCTAGAGACACATAAGTTGCTCCCATAATTTTCTCAAGTCATTCCGGTATCAATAACTATTTAAAACAAAATTTTTTTCAACTCATTCAAATTTGTCCCCTGTTTCCAGAATTGGGGTTACTGATTTAAAAATTCCTAACATTTATCCCTTAATCCAAACATCATGAAACTCTCCATAATTAAACTAGAACATATAGGATTCACCAGAATTTAAAATCACTCAATTGGATAAGAATAGATCATCAATCATTTTCCAGAAATACTTTTTTCCAGAAAACAAAAATTCCAGAATTCACAAGGCAATAAAAAATCCATATAAAATTCAATCCTCAGTTTTTGAGTGAAATAAATTTCTAAACAATCCTAGTCTACAACAACATATCCAAATCAGCTTCAAAAAAAAAAAAAAAAAAAAAAAAAAAAAAAAAACCCAAAATATACAAAACATTTTCGGAGCTCCAGATGGTTAGATTTCTGTACATAAACCCTTACATCAAAAACATATTTTTAACCCATTTTTGTTTAGAAAAACCTCTATGTTCTACCCACACCAAATTATTAAAATCAATCCCCTATTATAGTGCAATCTCATGTTATTACACTCAATGAACCAACACAATCTAGTGAACTAAAACCATCAAAAAAGGGAATTTTAACCTTTACTCACCTCCCATATGCTTGATCTTCCTCCACTCTCCGATCACCGAGTTTGCTCGCCAGCGGCCACTTTTCCAGTCACCTCTGTCGGTCTCTTATCTCCTCTCTCTCCTCCTCTATTTCTTGGTTTCATCTTCTCTCCCTTTTTTCTTTTCTTTTCTTTCTTTCCTTCTTCCTCTCCTTCTCTTCTTCTTTCTTCTCTTCTTTCTCTTTCTTCCTCTCCTTTTCCTTCTCTCCTTTTCTTTTTTTTTTTTCTCCTTTTCTTATCCCTTTTTTTTTCCTTCTAGTGACTGAATTGATATAAGTCGTTGAGTGGAAAATATCAGTTTGCTATTTTAAAAGCCCCCCAACACAACGTATTTTATTACAAAAGGACCCCTATATTATCGCTATACTATAAGGTCCCAAAGATTGAACATTTTCACTTACACCCCCAAGATCAAAGAAACTTTCAAAACTTACAATTTAGTCCAAATTCTAGAATGTACATGCCTCCACTATGCCGCGCCACCAAGATCTGAAATTTTAATATAGTCCAATGTATAAATCTTTTCACTTGAACCCAAAAAAGTTCTAAAACTTGCGGTTCACCCCCCTTTTTCACACCTTCCCAGCAACATTTCACTCAACTCAAATCAGTAATTCACAACCAACCGACAAAATCTTTTCATTCGTCCAAAATAAAATAAAACAAAAATGAGAACACATGCAAGAGTCATACCAATGCACAAATATATACAACATACGTGAACACAAAGCGGTGCGGGGGTTACTTTTGGACTTAGTGATACTTACATATTTCTAAGATCCACACTGCAGGGAGTTGCAGCAAGTTTCTGGAGAAGTTTAGAAGCTAGTACGGGTGTATTAGATACTGTAAGGGACTTGAAGAATGAAGAGGCTATTTTTGCACTCTTAAAGGATATGCTCTGTCGAGAATTTACTGGGATAACTATAACTAGTAGGAATCTCTCAGAGGTAGTTGCCTTAGAAGCTTTGACAAAGCTTAGGCTTTGTGACATGTGTTTGTTTGAAAATTTCGTCTATGAATATAGACGATATTTTTATCAGTTGCCTGGTGGCATGCAGGAAGTCATGAAGAATACTTTCTTTTCTAAGCTTCCCCAAGGATGGGATAAGGTAGCAAACGAGGCGTTTGAGCTTCTACTCGAAAAGAATCAGGTTGTTGATTCTTTGGGTGGACGGATAAAAGCGGTTAGACAACAAGATGTTTGAACACCAAATTAAATAAAGAGGCCAAAAGACTAGATTTCAATTAATCTTGTTGTCAAAACTTTGATGGAGAGCCAAGACAATATGGTTGTGAGTCGAGAAATTCGACTAAACATCAAGGTTGGAAAACCCATATGAAACGGAAATGATCATTTGCTAAAAGGAACTTAAGGCCGAAACGTTTTTGTAATATGGTAAAAAGACCTGTTACTAATAAACGAAATCTTCCGAATCATGGAAAGTTTATTAGGTGAACAGGAAAAGGTAGACTCAATGCCAAAGAATGCGAAGTGCGTAAGTTTTGTGCTACCTGCCCATTTGGAAAAAAAGAAAAAGATTATAATTGTTGCTGGATTTGTGGTGACAAAAACCATTTTGCGGATAAATGCCTCATAAGAGTAAGAAGAAGGCAGTGGTAAGATTTTTGGAAATCAACGCGGAAAGCCAAACTTTTGAATTTGAGCCAGTTTAGGGATACAAAATTGATTCAGATGATGAGGTCTATGAATTAATTTTTGATTGCTCTAAAGATTTAGATTCTTCGGAGGATGACTCAAAAGATATGACTTTAAGGAACAATCTTCAAATCTTCAACGCATAGGTATATTCATGCAAAGGGCTAGTAGTCTTAGTGAATATCCTAAGAATAGCGGAATTGGTGATAAGGATGATCTTATCCCAATCAGAGATGAAGATGAAAACCCTAACTCGATAATTAGCTCATCATCTAATTACCAGGATCACTCAGGTAGTCTGGAGCATTAGATAACTCCATGGTTAACCCCTAGAGGAGTTTTTGAAAAACGTTCTAAATTGGTGATAAGGATGATCTTATCCTAATCAGAGATGAAGATGAAAACCCTAACTCGGTAATTAGTTCATCATCTAATTACAAGGATCACTCAGGTAGTCCAGAGCATTAGATAACTCAAAGGTTAACACCTAGAGAAGTTTTTGAAAAACGCTCTAAGTGGTTGTTTAAAGCTGAAGGCTTGGAAAATGTACATGAAAAACCTGCTCGTGTGGCTTTATCTTAGTCACGAGAGGGTGAATTGATACTCTCGGATGATGAGTGGCTATAGAAGGTTAGAAATCTTGCCAAACGAGCAAACGACAAGTATAATTATGTACAACTTGGTGCTGTACATATACGCGTACAAGGATTATTTCGTGGAGGAATGAATGTACCTGTTCAGGTTACTTTACTGGACAGATGATGGCTTGCGTTTGGAAAAGCATTAGTTGGCGGTTTTCACGCTAATTTGGCTTTGGGAGATGCCTATGGGACTGTTAAACCATGATATATGGTTAGTCTCAAGGATCCAAATCTCAAACGGATTATGGTTCTTCGGATTCATACTTCAGGATTAGAAGACTTGATGGCTTCTAGTGACGGAATATCAGTCCAGTATAGGTTAATTTATCAATTGATAAATTTTGTTAATCCTATACGAATGAATTCCAGTGTAGCTACTGAAGTTCATGGCCCAGGGTAGGATTTTGTAATTCCAATTTGACCTACGGTAGTCAATGCAAAGGTTCCTACAGCGCCAAAACGATGGGTTTTAGAATATTCAATGCAACCTAGCGTGGTGGAATTAAACCCAAATCAGGGAATTCAAATCCAGGAACTTGATAACGAGGTTGAGGTTACTCTTCCTACGCCTAGAAACTCGGTGTCTCTAAAGTAGAATAAAGGGGTTCAGCGTATTACATCAAGGAAAAATATGCATGAAACAGATGATATTGCTAGTGATGCTGGAAGTAGCAGTAGTAAGAAAATAGTTGGATATAAATCTGTACAAATTCTAGAATATGAACACGAAACTCCAAGCACGAAAATGATGATGAGTCATGAAATGCATTGTCATGCGATAGTTCGGGGAACTATTGACACTTGCATTCATTCTAAACTGTGTTTTCCAGAATATGAGGAATATACTTTGGATATTCTTGTAGACATAGGAGCAACCAAATGTATTGCAAGGAAGCAATGTTTTCCACAAGAGTTTTGGAAATCATTAGAAAAACCAATCCCAAATATGGTTGCGGGTGGAGGTCAAAGTATGATCATGGATGTGGTTGAAAACTTGGTTGTACTGTTAAATGAGAAGAAATTCACTCTAAGGGAAGTCCTAATAATGGATTACTTAGAGGTAGATTTTATTCTCGGAAATAGCTTTTTGAGAGGACAAGCATAAGTTAGACCATTTACTCATGATAACGACCACATTATCCTTGGAGGTCATAAAATCCCTATTCTTGCTAAGCCTAAAGTTTCAAAAGTAACGAACTGTTTTAGATTGGTGAAACTAAGGCAAGAAGTAGATCATATTGTTTTCCAAATTTTGGAAAAGGAAAAATGGTGGTTGAAACCTTCTGAAGCAGAAGAAGTGGATGAGGCTTGTAATTTTTTCTTTCAAAGATTGTATCCTAGTTATCATACAAACCGGATCGCACGGGATATATCGCAGGAGATTGATCCCTCTGGTGCATTTCCTGAGAGCACGGATAAATTCATACATAAGGAGAAAATCTTGAAGGTTGAAAACAAGAGCCAAAAGAACTCTTTAAGGATTGAGGACCTTGTAAAATCCTTTAAAGAGGAACTTTCTTCGTGCTTTGATGATCAACCATTAAAGTTATGGGAAAGGAACGTATATTTGCTTTGCTTAAATTAAGGAAAGATGATGATACGATAACTACAAAATCATATCCTTATACTCCTAATGTAGAGGAAGAATTTAGCAAGCAAATACCGGAATTGCTGGAAAAAGCAATTGATACTTGCTAGTAAAAACCCACACTCTTCGTCAGCATTCATGGTTATGAATAGAGCTAAGCAAGAAAGAGGAAAAGCGGAGATGGTTATCGATTATAGGCAATTAAATGATAAAACCATTGATGATGCCTATAAGATACCAAACAGATCAGCTTGTTTGAATAAAGCTAGATTTGGAAAAATCTTCTCAAAATTCGATCTGAAGTTAAGATTCTGGCAGATTAGAATGGAGGAGTCAAGCATTCCTTTGACGGCTTTCACCTGTCCGAAAGGATTGTTTGAATGGATGATTTTGCCTTTTAGGCTTAAGCAGGCACCATCAATATTCCAGAGTAAAATGGATAAGGTTTTTGGAAACTTATCTAACTTTTGTATAGTTTATATTGATGATGTTCTGGTTTTTAGTAAAACCAAAGAAGAACATGTAAATCATCTTAGAATGGTAATCAAAAGGTTCCTTGATAATAGAATGATTCTATCTGAAAGAAATGTAGAACTGTTTAAGAACAAAGTGAGGTTCTTAGGCATTGAGACAGGTGAAGGAGGTATTCAACTCCAAGAACATATCTCAAAGAAGTTGTTGGATTTTCTAGATCTGATGGAAGATAAGCACATGTTAAAACAATTTCTTGGACTAGCCAATTACATGCGCGAGTATGTTTTTAATCTCGATAATGTAATCAATGGCTTGACACTTAAGCTTAGTGATAAAGTGCCCTGGGTTTGGACACTTGAAGGCACTAATTATGTTAAGCAGACCAGGGCCTTGACAAAGCAATTAAAGCTTTTAAAACTCTCGGAAGATGGAGATGCGCTTATTATAGAAAGCGATGCATCTCACTTGTATTGGGGAGGTGTGCTGAAGGCCAAGGATACTGATAATATTGAACGGATTGTTCGATATGCGTCAGAAAAATTCTCTCCTGCTGAGATAAACTATCCTGTTCATGAAAATGATGTTTTAGTAGTGAAAGAATGTATTGACCGATTTCGATTGTTCATAATCAATCAGGAATTTACTTTAAGGATATACTCTAACTATTTAAAAACTTTTATGAAATTGTCTTTAAAGGATGACAAAGCTAGACTAATTAGATGGCAAATTTGGTTTGCAAATTATAAAATCAAATTTGAATATATTTCTGGTAAATCTAACTTTGTTGCTGACTTTTTGTCCAGACATTTCTCTGAAGACTTGCAGGATAATGGCGGACAAGAANTTCCTTACATTTTACTCCCCACTTTTCCTGCTAATTAGGGGTAGAATGGTCAAATTGCCCTTAGGGAAGAGAATATCTAAAACTTAACAAACATTTTGGTCGGACTGTCGCCTCGGCGAGGAAGCTTCTGTCGCCGTGGCGAAACTGTCCAGAATGTTTCCCCGTGGCTTCAACACCTCTTCGCCCCGGCGAAGCTTGGCACACTGAACTTCTTCTATTTTCAACCAATTTCAGGGCAAGTATTCAACACAACACTCAATCAAGGGTCAACCAAACAATATTACCAAGGGACCAACTCAAAAAAGAGCAAAAGAAGAAACAATAACTATGTACCTCAAGTGGGGCGTTACACAATGTCATTATTTTGTTTTGACTTTTTCTACGGATTCAAATTTGTTTGAAATCTAGATTTCCGTACATTTTGAATGAGAGAAAAATTAATAATATTTTCAACTTATTCAATCTCTTGTTTTACTTTTGAATTGTAAACTCAAGACAAGAAAATGTTCATTCAAAAAGACTAATATCCAGGTATGAATTAATCTTTAAAACTGAATCTATATATTTTTCTCACTAATTAACTAACTAGGTAATTTAATAGTTAATTGTAATAATATTTGTTAGACTGGGGTATAACAGTCAGCCTCATCATTAACCCACATTCTCATAGCATCAGTGCCTGAAAGGTACACTTGTAGAACACCACCAGCACAAAGATCAGTCACTGATGTTTACAAGACAAGGGAAAAGGAGTATAATTAATAAGTAGACCTTTTTGGGGGAGTTTGTTAGCACATAGCCAGTTGGCAGTAGCAAATTAGAAAAGTGTGATTAGTGGGATATATATATAGTTGGTTATACGATTTGTAGGGCAGAGAATATTTTAGAAAAAGGATTCAGTGGGGAGGTACCTAGAGGCTCGAACAGGTAGCGTTATCTTAAATTGCTTTTCTTAATATTCTGTTCTTTGTTCTTTGTTATGCCTGGGAAATCAAGGGCTGACGTGGGAAATCACGTGATGGGGGGTGACCTGCTCCCGTCAGAACGGTAAGCGCATGTTAGGCCTACCAAATGCTGTGGAGCTCCCACGTGTCCATTTCCCAGCTCCAAATCGCGTGAAATCAGCTTGGAAGGTGGGCAATGTGACGTGAAGCCAGATTTTTTCCTGACATTCATACCAACCCATGGATTTAATGATGATTACTTACACTCATCTCACTATAAAAAGAGGAAGACCCCTTCATTAAGGGGATTCGTCCATTTTACACTCTGAACTAGCTTTCTCTCTCTCTTGTACTTTTGTATTTACTTTTCCCCAATCATTTGTAAGTCAGTCCGCTGTTGCGACCTGACCCACAATACTAATACAATTATCAGTGGACGTAGGACTTGCTACCTTAGCATCTGAACCACTTTAAAAAGCTCTCATTATTGCATTTGTTCTTCACGTTATCAATACCCACGTGTGTCTCTTGGCCAACCAACGTTACGCACGTGTCGATTAGTTGGTGTCAAAATCACGCAACAACATTCTTAATTCTGTTTTACTGTCAATGTTCCTAGGTTGTATTCAATACTGCAGATATTCAATATAGAGGAATTCTAAGTATATTCAGATTATGTTGTGTGTTTTGTTGTGTGTTACTTAAGTTTTGGGTTGAGTTTGTCTGGGTTCTTATCAAATTGGTATCAGAGCTGGTGAAGTGTGGGTTATGGTGAACACAAGAATGGAAGCAAGGATTGGTGGTTTAGAGAAAGATTTGGGATGTGTCAAAGACGATATTGGAAGTATTTAAGGTTACTTAATAGAGCTGGGGGAATGGATCCAACTAAAAGATGAAAGGGAGAAGAGTGTGAATGGGGAAAAAAACAGGGATGAATCATCTGAAAAATCAATGAATGGAGAAGGAAGTATTCAAGAACAAACGAGGAGCCATGATAATACAGGAGATGATCGAAGAATAAGGAAGTTGGATCTACCTGTGTTCAACGGCGATGATCCATGTGGATGGGCTTGCTGAGCCGATTGCTACTTCAACATTAATAATTTTGCTAAAGGAGAAAAGGTTGAAGCTGCGGTATAGTGTGAATAGAGGGGCGAGCGTTGAATTGGTTCCAATGGGTAGACTCCCGAGTGTTGTTTCCAAACTGGGGAACATTCAAGAAGGCTTTTATTGAAAGATTCTGGCCATCATTTAAGGGGTTGGCATTTGAATCCTTGGTGGCTTTGAGGCAATCGGGAACGGTAACAGAATACCGTTAACAATTCGAACTCCACGCTGCTCCAATGACTGAGGCGGATGCAGAACTACTAATGGGGACCTTCAATAATGGATTGAAGGAAGACATTCAGGCTGAATTGCGGATTTAAAAGCCCAATTCTCTTTTTGAGCTCATGGACCATGCACACAGGATAGAGGAATGCAATTGGGTTTTAGACAAGACTAAACTGAAGGCCAACTGAACCCAATGGGGCATTAAAACTGAGCCTTATTCCAGGGTGAGCCCAAACCCATTAAAAATTAGTGGGAGGTCTAGCTATTCAAGAAACCCAGATCGTTCCATCACTATTCCAACGTGACTTAAGAAAGGAGAGCGACTTGTTGAGTCAACGTCGGCAAATATTCGTGATAATTCGTTCCAACAATTAACCGAGGCTAAGGTACAGTATAAAAGGGCGCGCGAACTTTGTTTTAAATGCAACGAGAAATTTGGTCCTGCACACTAATGTAAGAGCAGGGCGTTGCAAATTTTTCTGCTCACCGATGATGATGAATCAATGGATGAAGTTCTCACAGTGAAGAAAGATAAAGAAACTCATACCGACGAAGACCCCGTCGCCCTCTCAATGAACTCGATTGTGGGTCTAACTTCGACTAACACTCTCGCTAACACTCTCCAACTTCGATAGAAGATTCAGAATGAGGACGTCATCGTGTTAGTGGACAGTGGTGCCTCTCACAATTTCATTTTGCAAGATTTGGTTAGTAAGCTGGAATTAGTGGTGGGTGAAACAAAAGCTTTTGGTGTAATGGTAGGTAGTGAGCTTACTGTTCAAACAACTGGAGTTTGTCGAGAATAGAGTCTAGCAATGCAAGGAATTACAATGACACAAGACTTTTTTCCATTTGATTTACGGGGTGCCAATGTGGTTCTTGGGTTAACTTGGTTAAGCTCCTTGGATGATGTCGGTGCAAACTAGAAATGTCTTACGATGTAATTCGAAGTAAATGGGTAGCCAGTAATTATTCAAAGGGATCCTTCCCTTGTCAAAACGGTTGTTTCTCTGAAGGCAATGCTTAAATCTTTACATAAAGAGGGGCATGGCTATGTTGTGTAGTTTTGCTCGATAACCCACCAAGAGGTTGCTCCAACAGACACGTTGGACCCAATAGTAGAAGCTTTGTTGACAGATTTTGCTCCTCTCTTTGATTTACCCTTGGGGCTACCTTCTTATCGAAGACAGGACCGCCCTACCACCCTCAAAGAAGGCACACAACCTCCAAACATCAAACCTACAAGTATTCTTATACTCAAAAGAATGAGATTGAAAGGTTAGTCAGTGAAATGTTAGCAACAGGAATAATTCAACCAAGCATTAGTCCGTTTTCGAGTCCGGTGTTGTTAGTTAAGAAAAAAGATGGGAGTTGGCGATTTTGTATAGATTATATGGCATTGAATGATATCACTGTACCTGAAAAAAATTCCAATTCTGGCCATTGATGAGTTATTGGACGAATTGGAGGGAGCAGCTATTTTTTCCAAGTTAGATCTAAAATTTGAATATCACCAGATTCACGTTCGCAAGGGGGATGTAACCAAGACATCCTTCCAAAACCACCAAGGGCATTATGAGGTCTTAGTAATGCCTTTCGATTTGAAAAATGCACCTTCGACATTTCAAGCATTGATGAATGATATCTTTCGAGTGTTTCTTCACAAGTTCCTTCTGCTTTTTTATTTTTTATTTTTATTTTTTTTATTTTTTATGATGATATACTAATATACAGCACTGGTCTTTTATCTCATTTGTTGCACTTAAGACAGGTGTTTCAACTACTGCAGGCAAAAAATTGGTCCTTAACCGTAAGAAATGCTCATTTGCACAAGCAAAGATTGAATATTTGGGACACATAATATCGGCACAAGGTGTGGAAGCTAATCCCGCCAAGATCGAATGTATATTATCCTGGCCGTTTCCGAAAACATTGAAGAATTTAGGAGGCTTTCTTTGTAAAACCCCATTTCTAATTTAGTAATAGCATGAATTTTAATTAGTTATTTAATTCCCTTTCTATTTGATTTTATGGTATTGTTGTAAGAAAGGGGTATTTTGTCAGTTTTTAAAGTTGCATTAAGGGGCGAAAACGAAGAAATAAATCCTGATGGGTTTGCATGTATCAAGAGGAAAAAATTTGGACATTTTTACTATGAAAAGCTTAGGCGGCGGCGTTAGATTGAAATTTAGAAATTTTGGGGGCATATATAATTTTAGAAAAATGTTTTGTTTAAAAGAAGAAGAAAACTGGGCAGTTCGCCGAAATGAAGAAGAAGAAAACGAGAGCAGAAGAAAGAAAGAAGAGAGGAGAGAAAGGAGAGGGAAAAAAAAAAAGAGTGGGTTCGGCCGAGAGTTAGAGTGAGAGACGAAGAGAAGAAAAAGGAAGAACAAAGAGAAAGGGGGAGGATATATTAGTTTTTGAGTCTGTGAACTGTGCATCATCAAATCGTGTTCTAGAGCTCGTCTGCCGTCCGATCGTTTTGATTTTTGGATATGTTGTTCATGAAACACAACTCTACATTCTGAATGGTGGAGATCGAAATCCAAGCACTGTAATAGGCAGCCAGGTATAGGATTAGAAGAGTGAGTAGTTTTAATAAAAACTTTCCTTAAAAATTTAAGATCTATGCTTTCATGTTAATTTCTAGTATGCCATTTTTGTATTTTGATGAGGTTTGAGCTAAATGTGAAGCTTGCTTGGTTTATTTTTTCTTTGCATGTTTTCGGACAGATTCTAGAGTGGTTGTTTTGAGTTTTAAAATGGAATGAACTTTGCTTGCTAATTAAACTTGCATGCGTTTGGCTGTTTCAATAAATTGTGATGGTGGCTAGATATTTTGGGTTGCATGCACTCGGCTGGACTGCATTTTGAGAGGTGCTTGAGTTATGTATTTGGACTAAAAGTTGGTTGGTTAAATACACTTGCATGCTTCCAGTTGGACTGTCTTTGAGAAAATTGATTTCCATGGTGTTTTAAAGTGCGGGGAGTTAAGATATTTTGGCTGTTAAAATGTTAAAGAAAAGACTGAGATTTGTGAGGTTAGTAATAATTTTCTCGGTAAAAAGGGCAAATGGGGTGCTTTTCATCAGTTTTGAAAGTATATTTTAAAAACTTGCATTTTACCCCCTATTTTCCATGAAATCTCATATGTTGGCATGTCTTATCCTTATAGGAAATATTCATATATTATTATTATTATTATTTTTGGTCTTCGGTTTAATTATAATTATAATGCGTTGTATAAGTTTTGACTTTTAAAAGTGATATTTGTTTATGTTTCATAAGCACATACGTAATATGCTCTTGACTTACATGTTACTTGAGATTATGCATAAGATTATTGTGGTGCTAAAACCACCCTACATAGTACCCATCCCCCAGAGATACAGATTTTTGGCTCTGCCTGAGCGATACAAGATTCCACTGGGTATGACAGTTTTCAGATTTTGGCTCTGCGCATGCGTATGACATATTTTATTGGCTCTGCCTAGGCGTTGAGTGGTCCGCCAGGCATGACAGTTTCAGTGGCTCTACCCGCGCGATGATAGATCTTGCCGAGTATGACAGGTACGTCCCTCGCTCTGCCTGCGTGTGGGATGCCCACCAGGTATGACAGATTTTCCCCAGGGTACTAGTTGTGGTGAGAGTTTCTAATACCAAAAGTTGAGGTTTTATACAGAATCCGATACAGTTAAAGGAAGTAAGTCAGAGTACAGTTTACTGAGTGTAGGATGGTTAGAAAAAAAAAATCACATATTGCATATTCATAGAATTATATTGTCGTCATGATTTGCTTGAAAATTGTTGTATGTTATCATTAATTTTTTTTTTTTTTTTTAAAGAACTTTTATAAACCTCCCCTTTCCCCCCACTCACTGAGTATTTCAACTCACCCCTTTTTAAATGTTTTCCCCCCCTCACCAGGACCTTCCGGAGATCGTGCCGAGCAGTGACCCTCTGCTCAGGGCTGTGCCACGCTTCAACATCTTTTCATGTGGGTTTTATATTTATATCGCATTGTATTTTGGACTTTCGTTTCAAGAACTCATGTTTCCCATCATGTATTTCCTTTTGTTTCATGTTTTGGAATGTAAAGTATAAGTGGAAAACCTGATACCACAATTTTCCCTAACTCTTTTCTTTTGTAAAATGAAGGATGATGTATGTCTTTTTTTTGAGATGTTGGAAATGAAAATATTATGATGCTATTAAGGAAAAGTAGGTCTTTTAACAGGTTTCTCAGTTTTTCTACATGACATGTCTTGGGTATCCGAGTCTCGTGGGAGCATTTAGATCTTACAGGATGAGAAAATTCGGAACGGGTCATGTCATTCTTGGCCTTACAAGATACTACCGCAAGTTTGTCCAAGGGTATGGACAAATTGCACAGCCACTGACACAATTGCTAAAAAAGGATTTTTTTTCTTGGTCTGACGACGCACAAAGGGCTTTCGAAAAACTTCAGAAAGCCATGATGACAGTCCCATTTTGGCTTATTCTGATTTTACACATCCCTTTGAGATCCAAATAGATGGCTCTAGTCCAGGGATGGGTGCGGTGTTAGTTCAACATGGTTGACCAGTTGCGTTTCTTAGCAAAGCCTTTTCCAGTGCAGCTAAAAAGAAATCAGTTTATGAGTGGGAGCTAATGGCAATCATCTTTGTTGTCCATAAGTGGAGTCACTACCTAATCAGGCATAAATTTATTATTAAAACTGATTAATGAAGCCTTAAATTCTTGATAAAGCAACGGCCAATCACACCCAAACAGAAAAAATGGATTTTGAAGCTACTAGGCTACAAATTTGAGATCCATTATTATCCTAGGGGTTCCAACAAGGTCGCGGATGCCTTGTCTTGCTAAGAATCAGTATTAGAATTTCATGCCATATCTACTATTCAGTTCCAAGGGTATGAAGACTTAGCTGAGGAGGCTTTACAAGATGACAAGCTTAAACAAATAATTCAGAATCTCTTGCTTCAGCCAGCTTCTAGACTCCACTATTCCTTACGGCATGGTTGTCTATTGTATAACGGCAAGTTAGTACTTCCTTAAACTTCAAAGTTAATAGCTAAGTTACTAGAAGAATTTCATTATACACCAAGTGGCAGCCCCTTGGGGTTTTTTCGCACTTACAAAAGAATCACAGTAGTGCTGTTTTGGGATGGAATTAAACAAGATGTCAAGAATTTCGTTAATGCTTGCGGCATCTACCAACAGAATGGACACTCAGCCTTGAAGCCTGCTAGACTGTTACAACCTCTACCCATTCTCGACTTGGCTTTCGATGATCTATCCATGGACTTTATCAGTGGTCTCTTTAGAGCATTCGGGTATGATACTATCTTCCTAATAGTGGATAGATTGACAAAATACTGCCATTTCATGCTCTTCTGTCATCCTTACAATGCGAAGGAGGTAGCTGCCATGTTTGTTAAGGAAGTGGTTAGACTCCATGGGTTTCCTAAGTCAATTATTTCTGACTGAGATTGATTGTTTATGAGCCATTTCTAGACTAAGTTATTTCGCTCGGCTGGCACCACTCCCAAATTTAGTTTGGCATACCACCCCTAGACTAAGGGACAAACAAAACCTATTTCGCTCGGCTGGCACCACTCTCAAAACCTAAACAGTGGCCTAAATGGATTCATTAGGCTGAGTTCTGGTTTAATACGTCCTATCATAACGCCACTAACATGTCTCATTTTAAAGCTCTCTATGGTAGAGAACCTCCTATCCTTTTGAAGTTTGTTAACATGAAATCTGCTGTTGAGGATATTAACCAGCAAATGATAGAGCATAATGCCCTGTTGGAAGAACTTGAGGGAATTTTGAATGTTGCCCAAGCTTACATGCAAACTTATGCCAACAATCATCATCGAGATGCTTCTCTTCAACCGGGTGATTTTGTGTACCTTAATCTCCAGCCCTATAAGTTTAAATCTTTAGCTCGAAAGCTTAACAAGAAAATTAGCCCCTGTTTTTATCATCCTTTTCAAATCCTAGCCAAGGTGGGGGATGTCGCCTATCGTTAAGCCCTACTTGAATCTGCTCGCATGCACCTAGTTTTCCATGTTTCCTAATTAAAAAAGAGTCTCCATCACTTGGCACCTATTCAGCCTCTCCCTTATTTTCTTACTGAAGATCTGGAACTCCTTGTCCAACCTGCCAATGTCCAGTCTGTCTGCACTCTTTTGGATGATTCTCGGGAGGTATTAATTTAGTGGCATGATCTTCCTTCCTATGAAACAACTTGGAGTCTTTTGATGTAATTAATACTCAGTTTCTCACTTTCACCTTGAGGACAGGGCGGCTCTCCTAGGGGAGGGTATTGATAGAACACCACCAGCACAAAGATCTGCCACTCATGTTTACAACACAAGGGGAAAAAAGGGGATAATTAGTAAGTAGGCCTTTTTTGGGGAGTTTGTTAGCACATAGCCACGTGGCAGTAGCAAATTAGAAAAGTGTGATTAGTGGGATATATATATAGTTGGTTATACAATTTGTAAGGCTGAGAATATTTTAGAAAAAGGATTCTGTAGGGAGGTACCTAGCGCCTCGAACAGTTAGCGTTATCTTAAATTGCTTTTCTTTATGCAAGTGTTTTTGTCATCTTATGATCCTGTTTTGAGTCTTACACAATTTTTAACTTGATTTGCTAGTGTGGCCACTCTCTCTAAATGTGACCATCTTTATCAGTGTGAGCGCTTCAGAGTCTGTGTGGTCACAATGCATCTGGCGGATATTTTTCTCATAAGCACAACACACACCCATTTTGTTTTTGGACAATTATATAACTTGATAATATTATGTTATGGTACTTTTCCACCTGTCCACCTTTTATTCGTTGTGTAAGAAAAGGTGTTTTACTTTTGTTTGTGGTCCCAAGTTTCTTTTACAAAAAGAAAAACACAAAAGTTGTTATTTAACTTTTTTGTCCCCCAACCCTTAACGCATTGAACTCTATATATTCATATTTTTCTGTTGTCTTCTTCAAGAAATCTGAGCACCACTGTTTTTCTCTCTCTACATATTCTTTGAGGTCTTCATTTTGGTAAAGGCTTCTTACTATGCTTTGGTAGGCTTCAAATTACCTTCTATCATTGTTCTTGTGTGATGACTTAGGAACTTGATTCAATGTTGATGAGTGCTTGTGTGTAAGCTATTGTCCCGAAGATTGGTCTTCATTGTTGAAACTTCAGAGGAGCTCAATTTCAACATGGTGATGTTGTGCACGTGAAGCTTGCTGTGAGGACTTGAAGTTCAACCAAAGAAGATAGAGTTGTCGAGTAGAAAACAAAGAGTGTTTTGCAACTTTGGTTATCTTGCTTTGTATTTGAACTCATAAGTGCTTCATTGTGAATTTGCTTCCTCTGGACTTGGTCCCATGGATGTAGATGTTGAACCATGTAAAAATGAGTGTGTTCTTTAATTGCTTTGATGTATGTTTTGTTTATGTCTCTCACAACTTATTTGCACTAAAATGAACAAGCAACCCAGTCCAGATAAGTTTTAATCACTTGGTGACCTCCTTAAAACTTACAATTGCTATCAAAGCTAGTTCTAAAGAGTTATTTCAGTTGATCCTTGCTTGTTTATTAGATTTTAAGTTTGTTTTGTGCCTGTTTGCATTGTTTTTTTTTTTTTTTTTTTAGTTTTTAGAGCAGATCTGCTCATTTCAAACTGTGTGACCACCTCAATTCTGTGTGACCACTTTTGCTGTCTTGCCACTATGAATTTCTTTAGTGAAGGTGGGTCTACTCACAGACCACCATTGTTGGAGGGAACTAGCTTTTCCTTCTAGAGACCTAGGATGAAAGCATTCTTAAAATCTATTTGATGAAAGGGCTTGGAATGCTTATGTTGTTGGTTGGAAAGAACCTCAAGTTAGTAGTGAAGCTGGTGATAGTAAAGGAAAACCTCTTGATCAATGGACCAAGGCTAAGTTAGAAGAGTCAAATTCCAACTCAAAAGCTCTTCATGCCCTTTTTAATGCTGTTAGTATTGGCCAAATGAAAAATATTGCCAATTGTGAAATGGCTAAAGATGCATGGGACAAACTACAAGTTAAGAATGAAGGAATAGACATGGTTAAAAAGACTAAACTTAGGAGATTGATCACTGATTAAGAAAGTCTCTTTATGCTTGATGATGAATCTATCACTGATTTTCATGGTCAGTTGTGTGACATCACAAATGAATGTTTTGCCTTGGGTAAGATTTATAATGATGCTGAACTTGTCAGAAAGGTGTTGTGTTCCTTACCTATGAAGTTCGTGTCCAAAGCAACATTTATTGAAGAATGCCAACATCTGGATGACATGTAGCTAGACGAACTCATTGGGTAACTACAAATGTTTGAACTCTGAAATGGTGGAAGAAGAAACCAGGAAAGGGTTTAGTGTTGAAGCATGAGGTAATAATTGAACCCTCTGTTTGTGTTGTTTCTAGTGATGGTGAGGAAGATGAGTGCGCTTTACTCACAAAATGTTTTGTTAAATTCTTGAAAAAGAATATTAGAAAGCCAAATTTGGGCAAAAAAAAGTAAGCAACCTCTTATGAAGAAGTCTTCTGACCAGTTTGGTCAAGGTGCCTTCTTGAAAAGATTTTCGAGAGATAATGAAAAGAAAAACAAAGGCATCAGGTGTATAAGTGTAAAGGGTATGACCACATTCAATCAGAGTGTACGAACACTCTAAAGAAAAAGGGAAAAGCAATGGCTACCACACTAAGTGAAAGTGATGACAGTGAGAGTAGAGGTGATGACACAAATGAGGATGAGCACTTCTTGACTTTTACGGCTAATCAAGAGGATAGTAGGAGTGTGTCCTCCGATGACTCAAATGATATCTATAAAGAGTAGCAAGAGGCTTATGGCAAGATGTATGAGTCACGGTTGAAAGCCATCAAGATGATCAAATCTCTAGAATCTGAAACTTGCACCTTAACAGAAGATAAGAAAGTGTTGAATGATGATTTGAAAGCTTTGTTTATTGATTTATCCAACAAAAAACTTTTATTAAATCAAGCTTTAAATGAACTAACTGAGGCTAAGACCATTGTTGAAAGATTGAATGCAAGTTCATACAAACTTGATGAAGTTCTTAGCCAAGGAAAGTCTTTTGGTGACAAAATTGGTTTAGGTTTTTCTCCTAGCGCAAGCACTTCCAAACCTGGTGTGACCACCTTCATTAAGATAAGCACCTCAAAACCGGTTGTGACTACCACAATCAACACTAATTCTGATTCGAAAGTTTTGCTGCTTCTCCTAATCCTCCCTTGAAGGAAACAATGTTTACTCCTGTTTGTCATTTCTGTCTAAAGAAAGGTCACATCAGACCTAATTATTTCAAGCTCATTTCATACTTGAAAATATGCATTGGAAATCATGGTTTTCCCTTTCAAAAATCACCACATCAAAACAATTTTTTCAAAAATAGAAAAATGTAGAGATCCAAGTCTAGTACCAACTGTTTGGTTGCTCATACATCATTGCTTGCATTTCAAAATGACCAATGGTACTTTGACAGTGGGTGTTCAAGGCACATGACAAGCAACAAAGGGTTGTTGACTAATCTTGAATTTGCAAAGGCTGGTCATGTGACCTATGGTGTGGCAAAAGAGTCTATTGTTATTTCTGGTTACCCTGTTTTGAATGATGTGTTCTATGTTGAAAGTCTCAGAGCTAATCTTATAAGCATCAGTCAAATTTGTGATAAGGGTTGTGTTGTGAAATTTTCAAGAAATTTGCGTCAAGTTTTGAATGATGATGGTACTTCAGTGCTTGAATGAAAGAGATCAAATGATAATTGCTACTTATTAATGAACAAAGTTTATTGTTCAAGTTCAAAATCAGATTGTGTTGATATTTGGCACAAGAAGCTTGGACACATGAATTTCAAAGACCTTATGAAACGCTCCAAGAAAGAGGTTGTGAAAGGTTTACCTAAACTTGTGTTTCCAAAAGGTAAAGTTTGTGGGTTGTGCCAACAAGGTAAGCAGACTAAGTCTTCTCACAAATCTTTGTCTTGGTTGAGTACCTCATGTGTTTCAAAACTTCTTCATATGGACTTGATGGGTCCTATGCAAACTAAAAGTTTAGAAGGTAAGAGATATTTTTTTGTGTGCGTTGATGATTTTTCGAGATATTCTTGGGTTGATTTTTTAAGGGAAAAGCCTGATGCATTTGAAGCCTTCCAAAACCTGATCAAAAGACTTCAAGTTGAACAAAATTATGGATGTTAGTGAACGACCCATTTACGCAGCGGAAAACAAAAACATAAACAACATGGATCATTCCTTAGAACCAAGATCTGGGTATAAAAATCACAGTCTATACAATATATATATTAAATCTACAGAAAATCTTTTCAAGGTTTAAGGAATCATACGCACGTTTGGAGGCTCCTCCAACTTTGTCTTTGAACGTTTTGCTACCGACCCAAGTGTAGGATCGAACCGACGTAGTCCACACAAAGACAATCACAAAGAACTAAGGAGAGATTTGCTAGAACCTCCTTAGCCTTAAGAATCAAAGAAGAAATGAAGAGAAATTGATTTTAGGCAAAAATAAATTCTAGCGTGAGAGAGTGAAATGAGGGGTTGTGTGTTTTCTTTTCACTGAAAAATGAGTGTAATGAAAAACCTTGCATTTTACAAAGAAACCTTTTCTTTTATAGTAATGTTTTTAATTGCCTTATTCCCATATGGAATAGGCTTGGGCTCCAACCCAAACACCCCATGTTTCCAAACACTCCCAATTAGATATTTATTTTAATTCATCATTGTCTTCAATTAAAATCAATTAATATATATTTAATATATATAATAACATTTAACAATAATGATAATTTATTTAAATGTAATTTCACTTATTTAATTTTTCTAACAAATTAAATAAAAGGCTACAACCTCAGCAAATTTAATTGCACTGTGAAATTACCAAAATACCCTTTCGCCCAAAAAGACGAAAACGCCCTTCTTTCTTCTTGGCTCTTAAATTATCTTCTATGTGTGTGACCCATAGGCTCCTCATCATACCGGTAGTGTATAGTATCGCGATTAACACCAATTAATCGTCTCACTAATACACAGACCAAGATTGGCCCCTAGCAAGGCATCATGGCCACCCGATAGATTCGGATTCAGCAAAGTAACTACCTGTCAATGATATGGTTACTGTACAATTCGATCCTTTCATCATATGTTATCTTGACGAGACGAAGGCATAGAAATAGTGTCAACCTTCGGTTACTCTTGATATTATGTATTCAGTTTCTAGACCAATAACATGTATTATAATCCGGATAGAGCAACAACTCAATCCCACTGTGGCCACAGTTTTAGTGTCATTGCCATTTACTGAATTGTGCCGTGAGATAACTTCTCTCGTACCCGGGAGTGATGAATCCTCTGTCTATCCACCATAGTCTTGATACACTCTTTGATGTAGCCAATCACCACCGTATTGACAGCTCTGAATAGAACTGCGTTAGGCTAGTGTCAAACTACATCAACCGGTGCATAAGGCACTCCGGTGATCTCAAGTCTAAGGATCACATGCACCACCATTTGTTAGAGGATTTGTTCTATAGACACTAGGGTTACCATCCATATGGAATCCTCTGGTGGGTCAGTCTAGTGAACTTGCTGTGGAGTATTCGCCTACAGCAAGCACCCATGTGTTGCACCAGGTTGTCACCAAACAACCTTGACAAGTGAGATCAGTCACTGCCTTTCGACAACGTCGTTCAACACTATGATAGCCTTACCGTATTATTTGTGCCCTTACTTCGGAATAATACTGGGGTTACGGACGTTTCTAGAATGGCCACCATATGCGTTAATAGGGTTCTCACTATCAAGATTTGAAACACTTGATACACTTGTCACGGTTCTACCATTCTAAGGACATATATCAATACATATTACAATAATAATGATTTACGCGATATAGAATAAAATGCCTTTTATTATTGATTAATGAACATTATTACAAAGAGTCAATTCTACAATAATTGATTGGTTCTAGGGCATCTACTCTAACAGTGGAATGAAGAAAGTTGTAAGGATAAGCAGTGATCATGTAAGAGAGTTTGAGAACTCTAACTTTTTAGGTTTTTTTTATTTGCAAGGTACATGGCATAAGTTTTCTACTCCAAAAACACCCCAACAGAATGGAGTTGTGGAGAGGAAGAATAAAGTCCTTCAAGAAATGGCAAGAGTCATGTTAAATGCCAACAAATTACCAATGAGATAGTGGGCTGAAGCAATCAACACTGCATGTCACATTGCCAACAAAGCTTCTCTAAGGAAAGGTACCTCATAAACACCATATGAGTTGTGGAAGGGTAAGAAGGCAGATTTGTCATATTTTCATGTCTTTGGGTACAAATGCTATGTGTTGAATGATAGAGATCCCCTAGGGAAATTTGATTCCAAGAGTAATGAAGGTGTCTTTCTCGAGTACTCTACAAATAGTAGAGCGTATAGGATTTTTAATATAAGAACTCAACGTCTTATTGAATTATTTAATGTTGTTTTCTCTGATTCAAAATATTTCTCACAGTTTTCTCATGAAGATGATATTGATGACTTAATATCTCCTACTAAGGTGACCACCGCCCAAGAGAATGTGCCCACTCCGAGTTCATCTAAAGATGTGACCACTCCAAAATTTGATGTGAACACCTCTGCAGCCCAACAAGGATCTCTTCCTTCTTGATAGGCTAACCTCCTTCCTTCTTGATCACAGATTCTCAAGAGGTAATGCCGACAAAACCTTGTTCATAAAGCATGAAAGTGGTGAGTTTTTGTGTGCTTAAACTTATGTAGATGATATAGTCTTTGGTTCTACTTCTCATACTCAATTGAAAACATTTATTGCATCGATGAAAGATGAATTTGAGATGAGCATGGTTGGAGAGCTAAACATGTTCCTTGGCCTTCAAATCAAGCAAATTGATTGTGGCTTGTTTGTCTTTCAGTCCAAGTATGCCAAAAACATGCTCAAAAGATTCAATCTTGAATCTTCCAAGCATGCTAACACTCCAATGAGCTCCACCCTTAAACTCTCCAAGGATGAAAATGGTAAAAAGGTTGATAACAAGTTATTTAGAAGCATGATAGGAGGTTTGTATACTTGACAGCAAGTAGGCCTAATTTGTGCTTTAGTGTAGGTGTGTGTGCTAGGTTTTAATCTAATCCAATTGAGCTCCATCTTAAAGCTGTGAAAAGGATGATGAAATATGTTGCTGGAACATTTGATTTTGGACTTTAGTTTTCTTATGATTCTAATCCTACTCTGGTGGGCTTTAGCGATGTTGATTGGGTAGGGAGCTTGGATGATGAAAAAGCACATCTAGAGGATGTTTTTTCCTTAGCAATAATCTGATCACCTGGTATAGTAAGAAACAAAATTCAATCTCACTTTCCACAGTCGAAGAATATATTGTTGCAGGGAGCTGCTGTACACAGGTTTTCTGGTTAAAAAAAATGCCAAGTGATTATGGATTAGATCAAGAATGCATAACTGTTTTTTGTGATAACATAAGTGCAATAAACATCTCTAAAAATAAAATTCAACATTCTAGAACCAAACACATTGACATTAGACATCATTTTATAAGAGACTTAGTTAATGAGAAAGTGATCACTCTTGCACATGTTAACACAAACTCTTAATTTGCTGACTTGTTCACTAAGGCTTTAGACTTGCAAACTTTTGTAAATTTGAGGAAGTCCATTGGACTGATTCAATTGAGTATTGTCTTTGTCTTTTCTAATAAATGCCATGAGAAAAATTTCTAATTTTTTATTGTTGCAAGTACTTTTTATTAATGTTGGTATATAAGAATTATTCTTGTCTTGTGGTAGTATGCTGCTGTGTTGTGTCCACCTTGTGCTTTCATATCTAAAAGCATTTATGACTTTTCTCTCCATGAGTTTTTATTGCTTGACATTGTCACCATGTGAAAGAGCTACTTGCTTGTAGTGTGAAAGTCATAATTGAGTAATCTTCTAGGATGTAAAGATCCCTATGTTCTTAGAAAATCTACCATTTAGAGGGCTACCTCCTTGAAAGTGTGAAAGCTACACTTGGTTTCTTTTGAGAGAATGTTTTTGCCTATTGCTTGCAAAGTTCATAGAAAAATAAATAAAAAATAATTCAAATGAATTGAAAAAGAAAAAGGGCACAAGGGAATGGAGAGTTAAATGAAATAAAATTGACCAATGTGTCATGCTTCCCATTGAGGACACTTTACACACACCTATGACAAAGAATCCTTGCATTCTTGCTCATTGTTTAATTAAAGGAAAAATTGCTCTTGTGAGTGAAAGTGACTTGATTGAGAACATTTTTTTGCATCCCCAAACAAGTTGGTGATTTTTCTTTATGTCACTTTGATCTTTAATACTTGCCTATGTAAAACTTTGTTTAATGAAATTGATCTCATGGTAATTTCTCCTTTTGTTGTTTTTTTTTTTTTTTTTTTTTTTTTTTTTTTTTTTTTTTTTTTTGTCTCTTGGCTACTAGCTTTGTCCGATGTCACCACCTTGAGAGTTCGTGTGCTCACATGCCTACTGTTTTGTGTCTGTGAATTCTCTCTTAAGTGTCTCTCCTGTAGTTGTGTTATATCATTGGTTCACTGTGTCCACCTTGTTCTGTCATGTTACCACATGTGTGATTTTTTTATTATTATTTGTTGTACGCACATTGCATTTCGATGTGCCCACTTTGTGTTCAGTGAAAAATTCCCATGTTGTTCTAGGGCTTCAAATTTTTCTTTTTAAGTTACCTCTTTTTCCTTTTAGGCCGTCAAACCTAAGTTTGCGTTTTTCAATTTTTTTTTATCTTATCAAAATTCTCTGCATGACTAACCTTTTTGGGTGATTCAGTAGAGCATCAACAAGGGTTTGTTGATGACATTAGAAAGGCTACTGAATCAAAGAAGAGAACAAGATCAGGGCAGTCCTCACAAGCCTAGGAAGGTGCGTACTCCTCTGCTTCTAGTAAAGGCACCCCCTCTGCTTCAAAATTGATGTCAAACTCTCAAAACTCAAGATCCACATCGTCTGATGATCAACCTCTCATCAAGAAACTGAAGTGCTCAAAAGGGTCTCTTGCTAAATCCAAAGCAAAGAAGAAGAAACAAACCGAAATCGCCAAAGGAAAAAGGAAGGTGAAAGCTCTACCTTAATCTAAGGTTCTCGGTAAACGTCAAATCTTTTTCTCTCCTTCTGCAGGGTCTAGGTTTAAGGATATTGTTGTTATTGAACCTATTGTTTTTGAGTCTCATTCTTCTTGTGGTGAAGAATGAGGATGACTTGGCTGTCCCAAAAGAGGAGCTTAAGTTCATAGCCAGTGACCTTAGTGGTGGCGTTGTGACTGAATGACCTGACAGTGGTTTCCTCCCTATCAATGCGCTCACTTCCCATTACAAGGCTCTTTTCAAAATTGCCATCTCTAATTGGTCACCCTCTAGGCATAATTATTCTATTAGGTTTGATGAAGCCCAACTCCTGTATGGAATTGCACAAGGAAAGAAAATCGATCTTGCATCTGTTATGTATAAGTTGATCAAAACTACTGCTGAGTCAAAAGGAAAATCATTTGTGTTACCTTTCCCTTCTCTGATCTCAAGGTTTATTGATTATTATGGGGCTCCAAAACAATCCAATGAACATTTCCTTAAGATTAGAACCATATCCACCAAGACTCTCATGTCTTAAGCCTCATCTTCTGTACCTGTTATAGATGTTCCATCATCCTCTCAAGCGCCTCCAGCAAAATCCAATTCTTGGTAGTCCAAGATTTATGAGTTGTTGTAGGATCTTGACAAGAAAGTAGATGTGTATCACACCACTTTACTTGGTCGTGTTGATTCCCTTGAAGCTACACTAAAGGAAACCTGGGCTGAGTTTCTGAACAAAGGTCCTTCAAGTGGCTCCAAAGATGTTTCTGATGCCTCTGTTCCTACTTAGAATGTTGTTATTCCATCTGAGCCTTAGATTGATCTGAATGTTGATCCAGTTGCTACAAATGTTGTGTCTAAAGATTTTGATCCTGTCATCTCTGAAGATATTCCAAAAATTAATGAAGAAGATGTTGTGGATAAACCTAATCCTAGAGTTGCTACTGATGCTAGTGCAAAAGAAACTACCACTTCCTTGACTGTTCCAGAAATTGATCATCCTCAATTCCTACCCCTGTCAAGAATCATGGAAAAACTATTGCTAGGAAGGTCCCCACTAGAAGATCTTCTAGGTGTAGAGATTAATCACTTATGATCAAAGAGGGGGAGATTTTGTTGCTGCTGAAGAAGACTACTACTGAAAAAAAAAATTACTGCTTTTCATTGTGATCACTGTTGCTTCTATGTGATCACATTTTAAGATTTTTTTTTTTTTTTTGTTATTTATTTTTTACTGTGGAACTTTTCTTTATAGAACCTTTTATGGATGTTTTTCTTGAACTAATGAATTGTTTTTTTACTATTTGGTTGGTTTTGTGCTTGTGCATATTTCTTTTTGTTTTATTGCTAATCTCTCATTTGTTGTGTCCCGTGCTATGCAGATTTTATTTGTTTGACATGTTGATCTACCTCATTTGGAAAACTCTTGGTAATCTCTTCTTGACTGATGGTTTTGTTTTTAGGGGAAATTTTATTGTTGAGGGGGGGTTGTTGTGATTTTGTTTTTCATTTACTTGTCTCCTTGACCTTATCTCTTCATAAAAGATAGGTTTTATCTGTTTAAAAATTGTGCTTTGATCATAAGTGACAAAGGGGGAGATTGTAAAGTTTTTGTCATCTTATGATCCTGTTTTGAGTCTTGCACAATTTTTAACTTTATCTGTCAGTGTGGCCACTCTCTCTAAATGTGACACCTTCATCAGTGTGGGCATTTCAAAGTTTGTGTGGTCACATTGCATCTAGTAGATATTTTTCTCATAAGCACAAATATGCACCCGTTTTGTTTGGACAATTATATTCCTTGATGATATTCTATTACGGTACTTTTCTGCCTATCCACCTTTTATTCGTTGTGTAAGAAAAGGTCTTTTGCTTTTGTTTGTGGTCCCAAGTTTCTTTTATAGAAAGAAAAACACAAAAGTTGATATTTAATGTTTTTGTCCCCCAACCCTTGACGCATTGTACTCTATATATTCATATTTTTCTGGTGTCTTCTTCAAGAAATCTGACCACCACTGTTTTCCTCTTGGAATATTCTTTGAGGTCTTCGTTTTGGTTAAGGTTTCTTACTATGCTTTGGTAGGCTTCAAATTACCTTCTATTCCTATTCTTGTGTGATGACTTTGGAACTTGATTCCATGTTGATGAGTGCTTGTGTGTAAGCTATTGTCCCGAAGATTGGTTTTCATTGTTGAAACTTGAGAGGAGCTCAATTTCAACATGGAGATGTTGTGCACGTGAAGCTTGCTGTGAGGACATGAAGTTCAACCAAAGAAGATAGAATTGTCATGTAGAAAACAGGGAGTGTTTTGCAACTTTGGTTATCTTGCTTTGTATTTGGACTCATAAGTATTTCATAGTGAATTTTCTTCCTCTGGACTTGGTCCCATGGATGTAGGCATGATGTCGAACCATGTAAAAATGAGTGTGTTCTTTACTTGCTTTGATGAATGTTTTGTTTATGTCTCTCACAACTCATTTGCACTAAAATGAACAAGCAACCCATTCCGCATAAGTTTTAATCACTTGGTAACATCATTAAAACTTACAGTTTACATTCTTTTCTTTGTTCTTAATTATGTCTTACTGTCAATGTTTCTGGGTTGTATTCAATATTTGCAAATATTCAATATAGAGGAATTCAAAGTATATTCAGATTATGTTGTGTGTTCTGTTGTGTGTTGCTTAAGTTTTGGGTTGATTTTGTCTGGGTCTTATCATACACCTTGTCCAGAGTGCTAGTATTAGCGTCATAGTTATAGTCAGCCTTCTCATCAACCCACAATGTCACAACATCGATGCCTGAAAGGTCACCACTGCTCCATGCAAGGTTCTTGCCATAAGGACCTCTGAAGCAAGGGTGGATCCAGCCCCTCTAGGCCTACCCTTATATTTAAAATAAATAATAATAATATATAGACCCACAAAAAATTGTTATTAATATATATACTGGGCCCACCCTAAGATTTTTAAAAAATGAGAAATATATATATATATTTCAAGCTCACATTATATTAAAAATTTAAAACTCTCTCCACTCTTTTTCTCCACGGGCTCTACTTGTTTTTTTATGATTTTATCCCAAAATTCTTTACTCTCTCTTTCCCATGCTATTCGCTCTTAAAACTTTTGAAGACTGAAATTATTAAAGCTTTCACTATTCAAGGTGCCACAATTAGCTCCGTTTTCTGTTTTATCAGTTATAGATATGTATATTGCTCATTTCAATTTAGTTTATTTTAAGGTTGAATCATGCTTTTTTTCTTTTTTTTGGAGGTTTTTTAATTCTAATTTTAGGGAAAAAGATATGGGTCTTATGAGTTTATTTTGTGTTTTGTATCTAAGAATGAACATACTTTCCCAAATTAAAATCTTAACTATATTTTAAAGAACATTATTCTTCACCCTTCACCCACCACTTCCTACATTTCAAACGTCACTGTTCAGTTGCTTAAAATTATTAAAGAAATTTGAGTTACTATCTATATTTAAACCAAGAAAATTCCCAATTTTTTATTAATTCATATTAAAAGTCAATACAACGTTGACTTGACTTAAGTTTTGATTGACTTTAGCTTAGGCTAAATCTAATCAAAGTCATAAAAATTTATATTTTAATCTTTGGAAGCCAAAAATAAATAAAAAAATTAAAAGAAAGTTTTGCTCTAGGTTTACTCAACATATTTACTCAAAATTTTGTTTCTCATAGATTTATTCAAGTAAGAAAATATTGTGTTATTGCATTCTTTTCTCTCAGGTTTTTGATATTATAGTATTTTCTTAGCTTAGTGTTTAGTGGTTTTTTAAAGTTTTCACTAGTTGTTTGGCAAATAATGGCGGAGCCGCGAAGGGCCTCCTTGGGCAAAATCCTGGATCTGCCATTGCTCCGGAGTGTACAAGTCTGCAATCTCCAATACGTTGATTTGTATAGTTTTGAGCATAGGCAGCCACCATGTTGTCCCAAGTCATCGGTCCAACATTAACCTGTGCTCGAGCTGCATTGTGAGCATTGACGTAGTCCTGTTGCGAGTTTTGTGCATGGGATGGAAGGACCAGGGCTAGGGCTAACCCCATGACACACAGAAGAGTTAGTGAAAGCGTAGAAGATAGCATTTTGGGTTTGCTCACAAGTCATCACACTATTACCTGTACAACACAATTGAAAATCAAGTTTTTCTAATTAATAATTTCGAGGAAATCACCCCACTCGAACAGTTGCTGGCCATGTTCCAAAAGCCAACACTGTTTAAGAAACTACAATGTTTGGCCTGCAAAAGTTCATGTCTTTAGAAAACATATATACGTTAGCTATGCCTGTGCCATAGACTTTTGTTAATTTGTTTCTATTGTCAACCTGAGCAACTTTGGAAATCTGAGATTGCTGTCTCTTTTATTAGGGTGGCATATTTAGATATTTTGATCTATCTTCAACTCATAGTTTAAAGTTAACAAAGAATATTATCTAAACTTATGTTTTAACCTATAGAATGGTTAATTATCCGAGAGATTAAAAGTTTCGAATTCATTCGAAATAATAGGGTTAATACCTTTCCCCTCTTATTGGTCCTAGTTAGTCTTGTTTTAAAAACCTCTTCTTCTTCCAACAATATAATAGCACTATAGAATGATACTTTCTTATATCTATTTAATAATTTTGAAAAAACTGAAATATCATTAGATAAAACTATTTTCAAGGACACATAATTAGCAAGGTCAAGTCAATACACTTACTTTTGGAGCATGCATTATAGTTCCCTGAATGGTAGGTTACCAAATATTTCATACAATTTCTTTCGCTATTATTCAACAAATAGCCTCAGACGAACTGATGGGCATTCATAGGAATATGGTGTGGAAATTATTTGATCAACTTGCTTGAAGAGCTAAAAAAAATTGGAAATTGACCCACATGTGAAACTGGGTTTCATATGCCGAAACCAGATCAACTTTATTCATAATTAAATAAAATTCCATGCCTTAAGCAAGTCATCGCTTTTCCAAATTCACCCAAGTATTACATGCAGCAATTGGTTTAGCCTCTGGCAAGTTTAATCAAAACCCACATCTCATTACATCAATTTAATCAGGAGGCACATAAGAAATTTTTGACAATGTTGTTGAACAATTGAGGGTTCTCAATTTGGGGCACATGGGACGTCTTTTCTATTACTTCCAGCCTCGCCTTCTCCCCTAGAAGCCTGCAAATCACCATTCACCATAGTAAAAAATGCTTTCAATTTGATTATGACTCTCAACTCTAAAATCAAAATAATTAGTCAATGAAGTGGTTGGTAGGTTGAAGTTGTTAGGTTTCATACTCCTTCAGTTCAGTAGCCATCTTCAAAGGAAATATCTGGTCTTGGTCTCCCCATAGGATCAACACATCCTACACAACAAAATGCATCGCCAGAATAGGCGGCTAATTGATTAAAGCTTTTATAAAAAAATAATTTAAATATTTTTAGAAAATATACAAACAATTATTCTGTCTTGAAAACTTTTTAAAAAAAATTTACCAAACAACTATTCAGCATTTTATTCAACTCTGATATAGTTTTCAGATATTTTACCAAATATATTTTATATTCAAATTCAATTTAATTTGATTCAACTCAACTCAACTTAATACACTTTTTCATAATAACATTGTTCAAAAAGTGTAACTAACAAGTCCTAAGACACTGATATATCATATTGAACTATCATCAAAATACGGTAGAGTTTGACGATAGTTCAATATGATATATTTACATCAATCTTTGAGTTTGTATATTTCATTTGTACATATATACCTTCAATTATCAAAACCAAATCCTTTTTCAGTACTGTCGCATTTGCTAATCATGGGATATACTAAATTAAAGCATCGATTTTGATTTCATAGGAATTAATCATGCTTCCAATTTTTGGAAAATCGATGCTGTCTCCTTCGCTAATATGGAACATACTGAAAACAATTATTTTGGATTACATTTGAATTAATACTAAAGAGAACGTGGGGAAACTAATAAAAGATATGTGATAAAAGAAGAATAAAATGAAATATTTTGTTTAGTCTAAGTTATATTCTGAATTATGAATACGTGCTTTATATATCTATATATAAATTTATAATCATCTTAGAATATGCTTGGATGTGTTATAAAACCACTATTTATATATGATCTAATACTAGTAAATTTTGTTCTGTTGGATTGGTGAAGTTGTTGGGTTCCTGCCGTCAATTATATGACACTGAAGGAAAAATAAATACGATTAAAGGATCCTTTAGCCATCGCATGCTTCAGCACAAGTACAATGAAATTTAGAAATTCATTAATTAAGTTCCTAATTGTTTTGGACTTTGGAGATTAGCAAAAGCTCAGGGCTGCGTTTTGAAACTTTGATTGTGGAAAGCGTTGAAAATTATATATTGCCAGAAAAGCACATGTCTACATTCTCTGAACTTTCAGTTACCGATGATACTAACCTCCATTAATAAATTATACATTGTATTATACTATTTTAAAAGTATTGTATTAATTATTACAATATACATAACATTAAATTATACCGAGTAGATATATTAGATTGTGCTACACGTAAAAATGATAAAAACTCCATAATTTTTTTTTTTTTATTTCTTTAGATAAATAAAACTATTTAATTCTCATTTATATATATTTAAGGTAATAATAATTGAAATTATAAAAGAAATGCAAGTCAAAAGTAGATAGTACTTGTATGCTATTCACCATCAAAATTTGATAAATGGGTGCGGAGTTTGACAACATCACTAAAAGGATGAATGTAAGTTGATTATTTGGACTTGTGATAATAGTGGACTTTTTAAAATCAATTTATTAAATTTATTAAAAATTAATTAAGAATAATTCTATAACTAAAAAATAGATTATTTTTCATACAATATTGATATACCGAATACATCATACCATCCAATCCAATAAAGACATATATAGAACAATACAATATTGTATGCCATACATACATGTAGTCTTATTATAATAATTTTCCAGTAAAAAACAAAAAAAAAAAAAAAAAAACAAAAAAAAAAAAACCTCAACCCTTATAAATTAAACTTCTACCTTTTTGCTTTTATGAAATTAATCTTTATCTTCATTAACTACTTCTGGATGACATAGTGGTTCGATAGTGATTTTTGAGTGTATTACTCAATATATTCCAAGTTTGAGTCCCTCCTCTATCACTAATAGGGGTAGCCACTAATACTCTTACTTGATCGGTAGTTTTAGGGTCTCGGGGGATTAGTTGAGATGCGTATAAATTAATCCGAATACCCCTGTCGTCAAAAAAATAAAAATAATAATAATAATAATAATAATAATAATAATAATCTTCATTACATTATATAATGATATAGTGAGATCATTAGAATTCTCTTTGGGGAACACGTCTACGATTTCAGATTTACAACTTATTAATCATCCATTTATAAAATTAGATGAATCTTAGTCATTTTTATATTTTATACAAGTCTTTCTTAGTCAAGGGAGACGTGTAGCTCGCAGTTTAAACTATCCACAATTATCATCTTATTAAATTATATTTCTCTTCTTTTTCCTTTCACGTGTACACGCATATGATGATCCATGTTACCCTTTTTCCAAAAACTGTAATTGCCTTAATCCAATTGAGAACATCGCTCAAGAGCTCTTCACCAGATTCATAATATTTATGAACTTCTGTAACATCTTGTCCAATACCATCAAATTTAATCTTTATTGGATTTCTAGCAATTGGAATTAAGAAGAAGAATAATGATTTTGGTGACTGGGTTCTTCTAGCAACTGATTCAGTTTTCTCTAGGTTTTATTTTGGTGAAGCAAGGCCTGTTTTCGTTGTTGGTTTTTCTATCTTCTTTTGTATAGACCTTCTAGAGGCTAGTTTTTCGGTACGTAAGGATTGAATATCCTTGTTCCCCTTTGTCGCTTTTTGTGTAGTTTGGTTCCTTGGACTTGTCCGAGGAGCTTGGCTTCTAAAGGGAATCCCCTTCTTTAGGTTGTATTCTTTCATTCATGTTGAGTGAATCTTTAACGGGTTTGTCTTGTGCCTGAAGTGAAACTCTGTCATCGTGGTGTTAGCTCAAGTGACAATCCTCAGCTATTGATTCCATTCAGATCTGACGGCCATTATTAGCTCATTAAGTCAAAGTATAAAAGGCAGCTAGATCTGAGAATGCGCATAGCAACTTGATCTTCTTCTTTCTTGCGTTTTACAACAGTTTTAGTCTTCTGATTTTTTACTCTTTTGAACATTGTAATCAGGTTTAGGTTCTTGTGAATCTTGATAGCAGAACCAGCAGAGTGGTTTTCTTGGTATAGGCTTTCAGTTTTTGGGTTAGCTTATTGTGATTATAGAGGTTCGAATGATTGTTGTATCAGTGTAAGAGTTGAGCGATTTGGGTTGTGATTGAGTTGCACTTGTAATACTTTGATCCTTATAGTACAATGAGTCCCAATTTGCTTGGAGCTCAACGTGGACGTAGTTTATTCCATTGGAATAAGCGAACCACGGTAAAAATCTTGTGTTCTTGGTAGTTTTAAGTCTTGTGATTCTGTTTGTGAGTGTTGATTGATAGGTTTGAATTCTGTTTCACACACAACAGTGGTATCAGAGCGAGATTAGGGTTTATTCAGTCTAATCTGAGTGATTCTTGAAACCTAGGGTTTATACAAATTGGGGGTTTCGGTTTAATCAGTCAAATTAGTGGCTTAGGGCTTAGAAAACCTTAGAATATCTGATCAATTTTGTGAAATTAGTTCGAATTCAACCTTAACCACGATTAGGGTTTCTATGTCAATCCTAGATCTAAATAGTAATCCGTCACTATGACTACTACAAGAGTCGAAATCACCCAGCTCGATGGGAAAATTGATTTCAATAGTTGGAAAAAGAAAATGAAGGCGTTGTTATCTCATAACAAGGTAGCCATCGCACTGGAAAAGGACGTGACCAAATGGTCAGAGGAGAAACTGAAAAAGAAGGCAGAACTGGAGGAGGAGGCATACAATCTGATAATCATGAACCTCTCCGATGCGATCCTGCTAAAGGTAGACGGTTTTGAAACTCTGACAACAGTATGGGGTAAACTCGAATCTCTTTATGCATTACAATCTGCTCCTAATCTAGCTTACTTAAAAGGTGTTTTATTTGCATATAAAATGGATAGCTTTATGACTATTGATGAGAATATTGATGAGTTCTTGAAACTAACCCAAGTGTTGAAGGGTACAGATCAAGAACTCGAAGACTCTAGTTTAGCTATGATTCTTTTGAATTCTTTAACTGAAGATTACCAGGTTGTAAAAAATGCCCTCCAATATACTAGTACTGTCCCAAGCATAGATTTAATAGTTTTAGGATTAAAAGCTAGGGAATTAGAGATTAAAGTGCAGAGAAGAACTGGTAGTAATCTTTTTGTTAAAGGAAAGGGTGATTTTAATCAAATTAGTAATTCTGTCCAGTCTGATAGTGGGCCTAGGAATAAGAAAAAATGAAAACAAAACCGTAAGGCCAAAGGAGAAACCAGGAAGTGTTACTTCCTGTAACAAGGTTGGCCATTTGAAAAAGAACTGTTATGCCTGGCTTAAGAAACAGAAACAAGGGAATACAGAAAGCAACCTAGCAACCTCTAAGTCCAGTTTAGAAGAATCTGAAGTTTTAACTGTTTCTAAAACAGAAAAGATAAATGATTGGATAATGGACTCTGGGTGCTCTTTTCATATGAGTCCCAATAAAGATTGGTTTAAGGACTATGAGGGGAATAGGTTAGAAACTGTTTACATGGGGAATAATAATGCCTGTAGGGTTGAAGGGATAGGCAGCATCACATTAAAACTAAACAGTGGTAAAACTGTCAAGTTGACTAAAGTGAGGTACATTCCAGAATTAAAAAGAAACTTAATTTCATTAGGTGTCTTAGATGAATCTGGTTGTAGTTATAAAGCTGAAAATGGTTGCCTGTATGTTTATAAAAATAACTGTGTTTTGCTTGAAGGGATAAAAAGAAATGGCTTGTATATTCTGTCTGGATCCTATTATGCTGATTGTTTAAATTCTGCTTTGGTTTCTACTAACTTGAATGTTACTGAAAAATGGCACTTAAGATTAGGCCATATGAGCCAAAAGGTCTTGGACATCCTCCATAAGTAGGGCTTGTTTGGTAAAGACCCTATTAAGCCTCTTGATTTCTGTGAGACCTGCATTATAGGCAAACAGCACAGGTTGAGTTTCCAAAAGGGACTCACCTAGCTGCCAACTGCTTAGAATACTTGCATGCTGACTTGTGGGGACCTAAAAGGGTCAAATCACATAAGGGTAGTAGTTATTTTCTATCCATAGTAGATGATTACAGTAGGAAGGTGTGAGTTTTCTTGCTTAGGACTAAGGATGAAGCTTTGGGTAGCTTTAAATGTTGGAAGGTTCTTGTAGAGAACTAAACTGATAGAAGAATTAAAACCCTTAGAACAGACAATGGTTTAGAGTTCTGTAACCAGAAATTTGACTCCTTTTGCACTGAACATGACATCCTAAGACATAGAACTGTTAGGAGAACCCCTCAGCAGAATGGGGTTGTTGAAAGAATGAATAGAACCCTTTTAGAAAAGGTGAGGTGCTTTCTCTTTACATCCTGCCTTCCTAAGTCATTTTGGGGAGAAGCCTTTAACATAGCTGCCTATCTTATTAACAGAAGTCCCTCTAATGCCATCAGCTTTAAGTGGCCTGAGGAAAAATGGAGTAATAGGAAACCTAGTTTAGGACACTTGAGGACCTTTGGATGTGCTGCATACGTCCATAACAGTGAAGGGAAATTAGATCCTAGGTCACTTAGTTGTGTCTTCTTAGGTTATCAAGAGGGAACCAAAGGGTATAGGCTTTGGGATAGAAGTACCCCAAGAGTTAGAATAATAATTAGTAGGGATGTAATTTTCAATGAAAATATATTTCCGTGCAAAGTTTCTAACCCTGATGCAGGATCAACAAGCAGCAATCCTATGAACCAGGACTAGCCTGAGAGAGTCCAAATTGAGGTGGAGTCTACTGAAATTCAACCTGGATTGGAACATCAAGAAGCTGAAGTAAATGAACCAGATTTGGATCCTGACTTGGATGAGGAAAATGCAACAGAACCTGTTAAACCCCATCCTAATCCTTTAGCCCAGTACCAGTTTGCCAGGGATAGAAGTAGGAGAGAAATGAGGCCACCATCAAGATACTCCTATGCAGACTTGATTTACACAGCCTTGGTGGTAGGAGCTTAAGTTCAGAGGTCAGAACCCGACTGCTATGAAGAAGTAGTCAGATCCAAAGACAGAGCACAATGGCAAGCTACAATGGAGGAAGAGATGCTGTCCTATAAGGTAAATGGAACCTGGTCTTTGGTTCCAAATCCCAAAGACCAGAAACTGTTTGAGTGTAGATGGCTATTCAAATCCCAAAGACCAGAAACTGTTTGAGAGAAATGAGGCCACCATCAAGATACTCCTATGCAGACTTGATTCACAGCCTTGGTGGTAGGAGCTTAAGTTCAGAGGTCAACCCGACTGCTATGAAGAAGTAATATCCAAAGACGAGCACAATGGCAAGCTACAATGGAGGAAGAGATGCTGTCCTATAAGGTAAATGGAACCTGGTCTTTGTTCCAAATCCCAAAGACCAGAAACTGTTTGAGTGTAGATGGCTATTCAAACTGAAGGAAGGTACAACCTCTTCTGACCCTCCTAGATATAGCTAGTTTGGTAGCTAAAGGCTACATACAGCGGGAGGGAATAGACTTTAGTGAGATATCTCTCCCGTTGTGAAATATAAACCATTAGATCATATTAGCCATTGTTCCTATAAGGACCTAGTTAGAACAGTTGGATGTCAAGACTGCCTTTTTGCAAGGGAATTGGATGAAGAAATTTCACGAGACAGCTCATAGGTTTTGTAGATAAAAACCTACCCAACCGTGTATGCTTCCTTAACAAATCATTATATGGACTGAAACAGTCCCCTAGGCAATGGTAAAACGTTTTGATGTTTTTATTCTTAGTATTGGCTTCAAAAAGCAAAATGAAAAATGTTTCTATTATGCTTTATATGATGATTATGCCTTTGTATTTGCTACTGTATGTTGTGTACGGCCCACTTGAGGTACGTGTTTGTTTCTTCTTCTTTTGCTCTTATTTGAGTTGGTTTCTTGGATTATGTTTGGTTGACCTTTGATTGGTGTTTTGAATACTTGCCCTGAAATTGGTTGAAAATAGAGAAGTTCAATGTTCCAGCTTCGCCGCGGCAAAGAGGTGTTGAAGCCACGGGAAGCTGCTGGACATTTTCGCGCGGCGACAGAAGCTTCCTCCCGCGGCGACAGGCCGATCAAAATGTTTGTTAAGTTTTAGATATTTTCTTCCCTAAGGGCAATTTGACCATTCTACCCCTAATTAGCAGGAAAGTGGGGACTAAAATTTAAGGAATTTTCATGGAGAATATGTTGCTATGGGGGTGTGTTTGTAATGAATCAAAGGATATAGATAGAATTCCCAAAGAAGAGTAAGGGCAAAATGGGAATGCTTGTATAAATTCCATTAAAAGGAATAAGTCATTGCAAACCCTTCATTCTTCTTCCTCCATCGCCACTCTCCTCTCTTACTTCCTCTCAAATTCTCTTTCTTTTGATCAAGGAGTTTAAAGGGATTTTGGAGTGTTTGGGGTAGAAAATCAACCTAAGGCATCCAAGGTAAGGATTCTTGCTTTGGTTGTGAAGCTTTGTGAGTTTTTGTATATATTGATATTGAGGGTTTTTGTTCTTTTGCTTAAGAGTAAGAAAAATTCAAGCAAACCAGTGAAAGAGAGAGTTAGTGAAATCTCTCCATAACAAGGTAATAAACCCCAACCCAAGTTGAGATTTGGGATTTCTTGATTAGGGTTTTGATAGCACTTATGTATGTATGTTATATACATGTTATATGCCATGTTTTGAGGCTTAAATAGAGATTTCTAGTGCTTTGTGATTGTTTATACATTGCAAATATAAGAAGTGAGATGTGGTTTGGAAAGGTAGTTTGAGATGGAATTGAAGGGGTATTGAGGAATCCTTTTGGAAGTGTCTTTCTTTGGCAGGATATGTGGCTATGTGGGGTTTCTCCCCATTTTGGATGGTTAGAGAAGATTGAATCATTGTTATAGTAGAGTTTTATTATGCACTTGAGTTGTTTGATGAAATGCCTAATAGAGTGTTGAGTATGAGTAGTGAACCTTAATTCTTGCAACATTCTGTTACTTTTCATAAGTGCATTAGTGAAGATGAATGTAACGTATTTTACACTATGATTTTGCATTGAATTTGATAGATTTAGGATACTTTCATACAATTTGGGCCATAATTGCTACCTAATTCTATTAATTTTCTTTGTAGGCCTAAACAATTGTTTAGCATAAACAGTTTTGAGCGTAAATTGTGTAACTTGAGCTTGAAAACGCGGAATGACCTGAATTTAGAAGCTTTGGAAAGCTAAGAAGAGGAGCTACAACGTTCATGTTTTGGGTTTTTCTTAATTCTGACTGGACAAAGGTAAAACTTGGCTTGAAGTCGTGAAAGGTATGCTGGAACTGAAGAAAAAGTCTTGGACATGCTTCAGTATTCTGCCATAACTTGATCTATGACCTCGGATTGTTCTGATTCTTGAACGACCAGAAATATAATTGAAGGATACATTCAATGTTTAACACGTTTCCAGATTCGAACTCTATCATGCTCAAATTGGGCCTGGAATTCTTCGCGCGGCGAAACCTGCATCAGATATAAAAATAGAACAACGCGTTTTGGCTTGCTAGGGCTTCGTCCTTAAGTGAGAGAGGTTAAATTAGAGCGAAAGAAGAGAAAAGGGGCTTGGTTCGTGATTTGGGAGGCACCTCATGGAAGGAGAAGATTATGAAGATTTGGGCTTCAAATTAGAGAAGATTTCTCCATCTTTTGCTTGCTTTTCAATGATGATCTTGATTCAGTTTGTTTTTGTTGTTTTATTTCGTTTTTGAGTATGAACTGAGTTGTTAGCTAGGTTTGATGTAATCTTGATACAATGATTCAAATTTATATGGATTGAATTACTTTGAGTTTTAATTTCATGATTGAGTGTTTATCTCTTTGCTTATGTCTTTTGGATGCTTGATCACCATTCAATGTGGGTTGTTCACAATGAGACTGAGAAGTGATTTGTGATTGTGCCTCTTGGATAATACCATGATTAGCAAACGCTAGAGATAGGTTTAGCGAACTATGAAATCTAGATAGAATCCACAAAGCTTAAAATCCTTTGAACTATTAATCTTCATTTTGTTGGGTGCGAAGCTTAATACGGATAAGTAGGGAAATGTAGCATGAGAATGTATATTTTACACTTAGGGAATTCAATTTTCAATCAAGGAATTAGAACTTGGGTAATAGATTCTATGATTTGGGTTAGCGTATTTAGGTGAATTCAACACCCTAGCATTTGTTTTAGAATTGTTTAATCAGTTAAGTTGTTGGTGTTTGCATTTGTATTTAGTTTGTTAATCTTCCATCAATCCAATTTATTGTTGCTTCAATTAGGACTTAAACTAGAAAAATCGGTATTAGTAACACTATCCTCATGGAACGATACTCACTCATCACTTTATTACTTTTTGTGACTAGTATACTTGCTACATTTTGCATGTTGTAAGAACACACGCATCATGAACCATCCATAGCATTAATTGTGCATTGAGAGTGACCTAAGAAAGAGTAGGAAACTTTGTGTATGCACTTGCTCTATGATGTAGAGAACTTTGTGGATGCACACTCTAAGGGTAGAGAGAATGAGAAGTGCTATATAGAGTGAATAGAAGAGTATTAGAATAGGTTGATGCTTTGTGATCATCACCCGACAGTTATGGAAATCGGGTTGTGCTTTGTGATCACCACCCAAATAGCCATTAAATGGGTTGATGCTTTGGATCATCATCCATAGGTATGAGAAACGGTGGATGCTTTGTGACCATCACCTGTAGTATTAAAAAGGGGTTGATGCTTTGGACCATCACCCGATATTTATTAGAGATGGGTTGATCTTTGTGATCATCACCCGACAGTGATTAGAACGGGTTAATGCTTGGTGATCGTTATCCGAAAGTCTGAGGAACGGGTAGGTGCTATGTGTCTCCACCCGTAGTTACGAAATGATCCCCACTCGGTAGTCACAAAACGGGTGTGGTGCTGTGTGAATTCCACCCAATAGTCATGAAGAGTGAGATGGTGCTGTGTGAACGTCATCCGGCCGTACCTCCGGTAAGATGAGGCCATGACTTTTAGTAGGACCACAGAAAGTGTGAGGAAAGAATTAAGAGTAATACATACGGGGATAGACAGATAGAGGGTTTTACTTACTGAGCATTATTTTGTGCTCACCCCGTTATTTTCCTTTGTGGATGCAGGATCTAGGTGATGATGTAGTCGGAGGGGCGTCGGCAAGCGAGGAGCAATAGCTACACTGTTTCCCCTGTTCTGTCTTTTAAAATGGCATTTTTGTAAATGACGTTCTTTGTGTATAAAAGACGTATGACTTATAATACAAAGGAAAAGTTTTGGGCCCATTTTCTATTGTTATTATGCATGCATTGTACTAGTTTACAGCAGTTGTTACATGTTGATGACATGCTTTTAATTTGCAAGTCTAAATCTAGGCTGGAAGAGTTAAAGAAAAAATTAAACTCTGAATTTGATATGAAAGATGTAGGACATGCAAGAAGGATTTTAGTCATGGTCATAGATAGAAACAGAAAGCATAATGAACTAAAGGTGCATCAGACTTCATATTTGTAAAAACTAGTGACCAAATTTGGCATGACAGGTTCTAAAATAGTAACAGTACCTTTGGCTGGACATTTCATGTTAAGTAAGAGTCAATGTCCCAAAACAGATGCAGATTTAATTAAAATGGAAAATGTTCCCTATGCTAATGTAATTGGGTCTGTTATATATGCCATGATCAACACTAGACCAGACCTCTCCTTTGCAATTTCCCTTTTAAGCCAAATTATGTCAAATCCTGGTTTTGAGCATTGGCTTGCCCTCAAATGGTTGCTTAGGTATATTAACATTACATTAAATGTTGGTCTAGAATATGGAAAAAGATTTGACTCACTTGATCTTGTAGGTTTTGTAGACTCTGATTTTGCAGGTGACAAGGACTTAAGAAAGTCAACTACTACATACTTGTTTACCTTGGGGGGAAATTGTGTGAGCTAGAAGTCTCAAGTTCAGCTAATTGTTGCACTATCCACCACCGAGGCAAAATATGTGGCTGTCACGGACATATTCAAAGAAGCCATTTGGCTCCAAGGATTACTATCAAAGGTAGAGTTGCTGGATGGTATAGTTATTGTCTATTCGGACAGCCAAAGTGTCATCCACTTGTGCAAGAATCCAGTGTACCAGAATGGACCAAACATGTTGATGTTAAGTACCACTTTGTGAGGGAGCTAGTTAAGAAAGGAGTGATTAGCCTGAAAAAGGTACCAACTGAAGACAATCATGTTGACATGGGAACAAAGGTAGTCACTCTGGTTAAGTTCAAGCACTGCTTGAACCTACTGCATGTCAAATGACCTGCAACAATTGAGTTGTGATAAGCAATTTGTGGTGAAACTACACTGATAAGGATATTTGGTTCTCTTGATTTGGTGGTGTGTTAAAGCTTCAAGGTGGAGGTTGTTGAGTGAATCTTTAACAGTGTCGTCTTGCGCTTGAAGTGAAACGCTGTCGTCTTGGTGTTAGCTCAAGTGACAATCCTCAACCATTGATTCCATTCAGATCTGACGGCCATTATCAGCTCATTAAGTCAAAGAATAAAAGGCAGCCAGATCTAAGAATGCGCACAACAACTTGATCTTCTTCTTTCTTGCGTTTTACAACAGTTTTAGTCTTCTTATTTTTTCCTCTTTCGAACATTGTAATCAGGTTTAGGTTCTTGTGAATCTTGATAGCAGAAATTACTGAGTGGTTTTTCTGGTATAGGCTTTCAGTTTTCGGGTTAGATTATTGTGATTACAGGGAGGTTCGAGTGATTGTTGTATCAGTGTAAGAGTTGAGCAATTTGGGTTGTGATTGAGTTGTTCTTGTAATACTTTGATCCTTATAGTGCAGTGAGTCCCAATTTGCTAGGAGCTCAACGTGGACGTAGTTTATTTCATTGGAATAAGCGAACCACGATAAAAATCTTGTGTTCTTGATTGTGTTCTTGGTAGTTTTAAGTATGATTCTGTTTGTAAGTGTTGATTGATAGGTTTGAATTCTGTTTCATGCACAACAATTCATTTATAAATTACCGATTATCCAAAAAAAAAAAAAAAAGATGAATTACGATTGTAAATTTAGCAAAAGATGTATAGTAATTCATTCGTGAATTAAACATTCGTTTGCCAGTACAATAGGCTTTATTCATTGAAAACATTCAATCATCTCCTATTCGGTGACAAATGAGATAATACTAATTAATTACTAAGGTTTCTGCCTGACGTAATTGCCTGGGGGAGCATAGTTGCAACCGATGAAAGTTCCGCCATTGTTGCACCTCAGCTTGGCGCACCCAATGCAAACGGAGTTGTGCCAAACTACCTGAGTGTAGTGGCCACAAACCTTGCCTGTAGCACAAGTATTAGACTTGTAGTCATAATTGGCCTTCTCATTGACCCACATTTTCACGTCATCCATTCCCAAAAGGTCAGCGCTGCTCCCTGCAATGTTCTCACCGTATTTCCCACCACCACCGGAGTGGACCATAGTGCAATCGCCGATACGTTGATTAGCATAGTTTTGTGCAAAGGCAGCTACCGTGTTGTCCCAAGTCACAGGCCCAACACCGACGGCTACATGAGCTGAATTGTGGGCATTGATGTAGTCCTGATGGGAGTTTTGTGCATGGGAGGGGAAGACGAGGGCTAACCCCATGAGACACAAAAGAAATAGTGCAATTTTGATTGAAACCATTTTGTTTTGCGAGAATTTTGTAATGCAAAGAAAAATTGTTGAGTGATTGATGAACAAAATGAGAGGATTAGAGGGGTATTTATAGGGGAGAAGGCATGGAAAATTGTTGAATCCATTTGTTTGATCAAGTGAAATAGGTAAAAAGGATAAAAATATTAATAATGTCACCTTCAATGAAAGTTTAAATTAAACGTTTTCATGGTTTGCATTTTGATGAAATCAACTTCAACGTTTTACTTCTAGGAGGAGTAAATTGATAAACATTGGATTGGATTTCTATAAATGACGTGAAACAGTGCTACCATAGCATATGTGTTATGCTTATTTTTCTAAAATAAAATAAATTATATATTTTAAAACATTTNAAGAATTATTTTGGATTCCATTTGAATTAATACTAAAGAGAACGTGAGGAAACTAATAAAAGATGAGATAAAAGAAAGAATAAAATGAAATATTTTGTTTAGTCCAAGTTATATACTGAATTATGAATACGTGCTTTATATATCTATGTATAAATTTATAATCACCTTAGAATATGCTTGGATGTGTTATAAAATCACTATTTATATATGATCTAATAATAGTAAAGTTTATTCCGTTGGATTGGTGAAGTTGTTGGGTTCCTACCGTCGTCAATTATATGACACTGAAGGAAAAATAAATACAATTAAAAGATCCTTTAGCCATCGCATGCTTCAGAACAAGTACAATGAAATTTAAGGGTGCGTTTGGTTTATTATTTTGGGGATAGTATTAGATAGTTGGATAGGGGAGTATTACGAGATAAAATTTAAAAATTTATGAAAAAACCCCCAAGGTTTACTAATTTAATAAACACCCCAATATATTAAAATATTGTGAAATAACAAAAACACCCTTACCACCCGCAGTGCTAGATTCCGACCACCACCACCGGAATCTAGCCAGAAATTTGGGTAACCATACATACCGGTTGGATCTTGCGGGTATTCGATCGATATGGCCTTTTCCGGCCATATCTACCACGGATCTGGCCAGAAAAGGCCAGATCTAAGGTCGCATGTGGCCCTCGACGGCCAGAAAAGACCATCTTTAGCCGTCAGTTGGTCGTTATTGATAGTCAACGACGACCATTTTTTTGGTCGTCGCCTTTTCTGGCCAAATCCACTGTAGATCTGACCAGAAATATCGGTTATTTCCGATGGTTGTATGACTGTTGTGACAAATTCCGGCTACCACCGGTGGTGGTTGCTGGAATCTAGTAAGTATTGGTAGGCGGGCGTGTTTTTGTTAGTTTTTAAACTTTTTTCTAGTGGGTATTTAATGAAATTAATAAACTTATAGGGTCTAAAAATAGTTAAAAAAATAGACTAATATTTTGGGAATAACGTGCCAAACAACATTTGAACAATAGGATTTGAAATATGAATAAAAACAATAAGCCAAATGCACCCTAAAAATAATTAATTAAGTTCCTAATTGTTTTGGACTTTGGAGATTAACAAAATTTCAGGGCTGCGTTTGGAAACTTTGATTATGGAAAGCGTTGAAATTATATATAGCCAGAAAAGCACATGTCTACATTCTCTGAACTTTCAGTTACCGATGAAACTAACCTCCATTAATAAATTATACATTGTATTATACTATTTTATAAGTATTGTATTAATTAATACAATATACATAACATTAAATAATACCGAGTAGATATATTAGATTGTGCTACACATAAAAATGATACAAACTCCATAATTTTTTTTTTTATTTCCTTAGAAAAATAAAAGTATTTAATTCTCATTTATATATTTGAAATTATAAAAGAAATGCAAGTCAAAAGTAGATAGTACTTGTACGCTATTGACCATCAAAGTTTGATAAATCGGTGCGGAGTTTAAAAACATAACTAAAAGGATGAATGTAAGTTGATTATTTGGACTTGTGATAATAGTGGACTTTTTAAAATCAATTTATTAAAAATTAATTAAGAATCATTCTATAACTAAAAAATAGATTATTTTTCATACAATAATGATAGACCGAATACATCATACCATCCAATCCAATAAAGACATATATAGAACAATACAATATAGTATGCCATACATACATGTAGTCTATTTTCTATTAAAAAAAAAAAAAAAAAAACAAAAAACAAAAAAGACCCACCCTTATAAATTAACTTCTACCTTTTCCTTTCATGAAATTAATCTTCATCTCATTACACCTCTAGATGACCGAGTAATTTTATAGTGATTCTTGAGTATATTACTCAAAATGTCTAAGTTGGAGTCACTCCTCTGTTATTAATAAGGGATATTCTAGAGTTCTTACTGATTGGTAGTTTCAGATCTTAAAGATTAGTTTAGGTGCATATAATTGGCTCAGACACCCCAATCATTAAAAAAAAAAAAAAAAAAAAAAAAAATCTTCATTACATTATAAGGAGTAGTGAGATCATTAGAATTCTCTTAGGAAACACCTCTACGAGTTCAGATTTACAACTATTAATCATCCATTTATAAAATTAGATGAATCTAGTCATATATTTTATACAAGTCTTCTTAGTCAAGGAGCATGTGTGCTCGCAGTTTAAACTATCCCATTTTCATCTTATTGAATTATATGTCACTCATTTTCCTTCGTAACTCTCATGTACACGCATATGATGACCTGTTACCGCTTTTCCAAAAACCTGTAATGCCAACATTGCTCAAGAGCTCTTCACCAATTCATAATATTTATGATCTTCTGCAACATCTTGTCCATACCTCAAATTTATCTTTATTGGATTTCCAGCGATTGAATTAAAGAAGAATAATGATTTGGTGACTGGGTTCTTCCAGCAACTGATTCAAGTTTTCTCTAGGTTTTTATTTGGTGAAGCAAGGCCTGTTTTCGTTGTTGGTTTTGCTGATCTTCTTTTGTTAGACTTTCTAGAGGCTACTCTTTTTGGTACATAAGGTTGAATATCCTGTTCCCCTTTGTTGCTTTTGTGTAGTTTGGTTCCTTGGACTTGTCCGAGGAGCTTGGCTTCTAAAGGGAATCCCCTTCTTTAGGTTGTTTTTTCATTCACTTATAATTACCGTATTCACCGATTATCCAAAAAAAATATAAATTACGATTGTTAATTTAACAAAATATGTATAGTAATTCATTCATGAATTAAACATTCGTTTGCCAGTACAATAGACTTTATTCATTGAAAACATTCAATCATCTCTTATTTGGTGACAAATGAGATAGAACTAATTAATTAGTAAGGTTTCTGCCCGACGTAATTGCCTAGGGGAGCATAGTTGCAACCGATGAAAGTTCCACCATTGTTGCACCTCACTTTGGCACACCCAATGCAAACGGAGTCTCGCCAAACTACCTGAGTGTAGTGGCCGCAAACCTTGCCTGCAGCACAAGTATTAGAGTTGTAGTCATAATCGGCCTTCTCACTGACCCACATTTTCACAGCATCTGTTCCCAAAAGGTCAGCGTTGCTCCATGCAAGGTTCTCACCATATTTCCCACCACCACCGGAGTGGACGAGAGGGCAATCGCCGATACGTTGATTAGCATAGTTTTGTGCAAAGGCAGCTACTGTGTTGTCCCAAGTCACAGGCCCAACACCAACAGTTGCACGAGCTGAATTGTGGACATTGACGTAATCCTATTGGGAGTTTTGTGCATGGGAGGGGAAGACGAGGGCTAACCCCATGAGACACAAAAGAGAGAGTGCAATTTTGATTGAAACCATTTTGTTTTGCAAGAATTTTGTAATGAAAAGAAAAATTGTTGAGTGATTGATGAAAAAAATGAGAGGATTAGAGGGGTATTTATAGGGGAGAAGGCATGGAAAATTGTTGAATCCATTTGCTTGATCAAGTGAAATAGGTAAAAAGGATAAAAATATTAATAATGTCACCTTCAATGAAAGTTTAAATTAAACGTTTTCGTGGTTTGCATTTTGATGAAATCAACTTCAACGTTTTACTTCTAGGAGGAGAAAATTGATAAGCATTGGATTGGATTTCTATAAATGACCTCAAACAGTACTACCATAACATATCTATTATGCTTATTTTTCTAAAATAAAATACATTATATATTTTGAAACATTTTACGTTCAAAATATATATGGTCGCTACTAACTTGCTTCTCTTGTTCTATGATTTCAGTTTTACCAGTAACATGGATTGAGAAACTCGCTATAAAGAATGCATGCAAGAAGGTAAAGTGCCGTGGTAAAGAGAAAATTAACCCTAAAATTCTTTATTTTATTACTATAATCATGATCCACGTGGGCAACTTTCTTAAGCTGACTAGTCATTTACCTCTGTGATAGAAACAGCAGACTTCTTCAGCCAACACTAGACTTTTCCTTTCCGTAGTTACAGGTATAATTTCCACATTACATCACAAAATTATAACAATTTTATTGTTATACTATACAATATTTGTAGAGTTCTCTTCTTTTTTTTTTTTTTGGTACATAAATCTTTTAGAGTTTAAAGCACTCAAAATCAGGTATTTCTTATTTTGAGAAACAAAAAAATTGTATCCAATGCAAATGAAATTACCCATAATTTATGTAGTTAATATTTCATGATCTTCATCTGTGGTTAAAAGTAAACAGTCGCGATTTTATCATATTGGCATGTTTCATGTTCTTATCAACATTGACGATGCATCTAGAAAGTTGATTTTTCTGTCTTTTATTGGGTCCCCAGCGATGGCTTATTAATTAGCGGACAAAATTTAAGGAATATGGAACATAAATTATGGGAAAAGATTGAGCATAAATGTAGGAATATTTCCTTAAAAAGGCTTAAGTCAAGAGCATAGATGGACTCGCTGTGCATAATTGACTCATAAAAGTTCATATGGAAGAAAACACGTGTATGCAGACTAAGTTACTGATTTTTATTTGTTGATTTCAATTAGATAAACATTATTTATCATATATTTATCACGAAAACTGGTCCAATTTGGACAAGTAAACAAGAGCCATGTCGTCAATAGACAGTAGACATCAGTTTTGATTAAGTCAATGTGCTTAAGAAAGTTAAAGTAGAGTTATTTAAACTCCTTTTAAACCCCAAAATTTATTATATTTAAATAATTTTTATTTTATTCCAAAATTAACTTTTTAAACTTTAACTACTTTTTTAGTCTTTTTATTTTTAATATCTTCTTCTTAATAATTTTAACTTCTCATTTATTTAATTATGATTAATAGACAATAAAAATAAACAATAGATTGGTTTAAAAGCAAATCTTTCTTGAAAATTTTTTCTTTTTTTATTTGTTTATTTTTTTGGAAGCAAATGAAATTTTGTTGAAATATACTTGTGAATTGTGATTTAGAAAAAAGTTATCAAACCCATAAAAACAAACCAAACAATGGTTGGAAAGAAAATTTCAGTCATGATTTTGCAAAATCATGATCGGAAATATTCTTTCAAATCTTGTTTTATTTTGTTTTTTCAGATTTTTCATAATTGTTTCTAAATAATGAGTTTTTAAGAAAGAAAAGAAGTTAAAAAAAGATTAGGAAATTTAGAGAAGTTGAAAAAGATTAAGAAAGTGGAGAAGTTAAAAAAATATTAAAAAATGGATAACTTTGAAATAAATTTAAATTTATTTACTTCTAATTGATTATAGGGCTTATAAAAAGTTTGGAAATAACACTAATTAATTGTCTGACTCAATTGCTCTTAAGTCTCAATAGCGGGTAAACACATATAGTTCCTACCATTGCAACTGGTTGAGGAATAAGCGATGGAGCTAGGTCATGAGTGAAAGAACTAGCATTCATCTTTTTTTTTTTTTTTTTTTTTCTTTTTTCCCAATTGATTACTGATACTCTCTCTTGCACCTCCCTCGTTCTCACAAAAACAATATTCTTCTAATTTAACTTATTTTATTTCATAACATAAATCTCTTCATCACAAATGTAGCCACTTCTAAAACTTCCAATCAATATCGATTAAGAATACATTTTCTTATGCTATGCTTCAATAAGGACGTTCGCCTTTAATATTCGCTCGAGGATAATAACTGCAAATGACAACACCACCAACCATTCTGGGCACTTCATCCTCCCATACCCAAGTTGAGTAGATTTTGCCAACAACTTGAGTGTAATGCGAGCACTCGTCGCCAACAAACTTTATGCATAATCATATTAGGCTTCTCGCTAACCCACATCTTCACCTGCGTCCACTCCATTCAAGTTACCATAACCTTCCCACCAAGTTCTCTTCCATAGCCCCATGGAATGATCCAAGTCGCGCGTCTCCCTTCTTGATCAGCGTAATTTTGGGCGTAGGCCGCCACTGTGTATTCCAAGTAATCGGACCAACCCCCACATGAGCACGAATGCATTTTGTGCATTGGATACCTTGGTAGGAGTTTTGTGCTTAAAATGTGAGCCAGGGTTAGAGAATGAAGTAGATACGATTAAGAAATTATTTTTTGAACCTCATATTTTTCTTTTTTTTCCCCTATGACTGTTAGATTTCAACTTGAAAGACCAAGAGAAGCTTATTATTATATGCAGGCGAACTCATTATTGCTCAAATGGAGCCTTTGATTGTGCTGTTGCCGTGTATGACAAGTAAGTAATGAATTTATTTTCCATAGGCGAGAAGAAGCGTTAATCAAAATAATGAATTCACAAACAAATTAGGACACATGCTGCCTAACATGATTATACATTAATTGTTTATGAGCTGTGGTTAAGTTGCCGCATCTCCACCGAATAAGCCAAAGAATGTTATTCTCACTTTAGAATTTTGTAGTTCTGCATGTATGGATAGAACCTATTTGGATCTTCTAGGTATCCGACGTTTAATTAATTGAAACTTTGAAGGTTTTATAATTAATCATTTTTTTTAATTATATTTATATATATAAGAGAAAAAAAAATTAATCTAAAGAACCTACTTTTATGAGTTCTCTTATGTATTTTTATGATGTGAAAACCATCTGTGTCGAGTGAATAGTAGTCGGTAAGATATCACTATTACTGATGATATTCTTTACTAATTTCTTTGTAGATATACCGTTCAATTCTGTTTAAGTAACAGAAATCCAATCATTTGATTTTAAGATTTAGTTGTAATATGAACATCAAATTATTAGTAACATCTAATTACGACTTTTTACCATTATTTGGTGACCTATGATAAAAAGAGCAAAAAAGATTTAATTATAGTCTCTCAAGTTTGGAGTCTCATAAAAGAGCAAAAAGGGATCTAACATCTTTCTTAAGTTTGAGTCTTTTTAATATTTAAAGAGCAATCCTTGATTTGAGTTCCCGCGTTGCTACAGGGGTTGTCATTAGAGCTATTATCCAGTTTGGTATTCTTAAATCTTAGAGAATTAGTTGAAGTACCGCAAACTACCCAGACACCTCCGAATCATAAAAAAATTATACTACTTAATATTAATTTTATTTATATTCTCTTACTTTTATCCACTGACAACTTGATTATTGGTTATGATCTTTGCAACTTGTGGAATGTGACCACCGTTGTGAATACATACTACATAATATTTATATTATTTTCTACTCCCACATTTCACGGGTCTAAAACAGAAATTTTAACTTTGCTTTTCAATGTTTGAATGCCTTTTGAGGCCATATACTTTTTTTTACGTACTTTATGCGAAAATGACTTTGCTATGAAAATGGGTATGTGTGGTGAAAAAAAAAAGTCCAAAAATTTTTGATTGAGGCGTACAAATATAATCATCTTACTTTGTAAATGCTAATTTTTGAGGTCCTACCACTGTATGACTCTGCAAATATTTCTATATTGTAACTATGATTGATGTACAAAATTTTATTATACTTATGAATTAGCAATTGCTCTACTAAGTAAGTAAATTTCAAAAATCCTCTGTTTTTACTTAACCCGGGCCTAAAGCCTAGCCAGCCGGCTTGGATTATGAAAAATCCGGCCTGGCCGGCCCAAGGTTTTTACAATTATTAGCATCTATCCCTTCATTAATTGAATCCAATTTAAAAGAGTAGTCGCTAAAATAAAAAGAGTTATTTAAGACCAAAGAATTTTGTATTTTACAATATCAATATTACTAATCTATTTTCATAAATTTAATTAATAACACCCTTAATTAATAAATAAAAATTATTCTTTATTAAAATACTTAATACATTTTTTAGAAGGCCTTAGTCTATAATGGGGCTCACGCAAATGCCTCGCTTGTCATTATAAGTGATATTTATAAAAAAAAACAAATTGTTGTATAACCGATAATAAATATTTCACGAAGGCTGGCTAATTATAATGATACTAACAAAATAATCAAAATACAGAAATATTTTTTATTTAAAATATAATTGATATAATTTTCATTCAATATCCTCTCTATTTTTATAAATACACGTGTTTTTAAATTGGAGGAGAGTTAAGAACAAAACTGTGCCCACAATTTAACTGAGTGCAGTCCAAAACGACGCCATAGGAAAATCCATAAAAAGGTAATTATATATTGAATTTACGAAACTATTGTTTTAATTTGACAGCATAATTCCTGAAATAATCTAATAATCAAATATTTTGATTGTTAAGTATAATTTTATTTCCGACTTTGTGAGTATATAACATATAAAGGAGACCTTCATTCTTAATTGTGAATTCATGCTGGCATGACTGCAACAACTCATTTAAAATAGCCAATATGTTACACCCATCTGCAATAACTAATTATAAACTGTAAATTTCTTGTTTCGCGGAAGGGGAAAGCGCAACTAAAAATATCCCAGTGATGGACTTTTGTTTTTGTGCTCCACTATATATTTACCTTCTGTTAATTGCTAAAAATTCTTGAAACTCAGTGGCTATTTCTACTTGGTCTCTTCAAGTTTTCGATTGAACTGAAAACTTTTTAACTGATAAATTTAACAAGTTTGTTAATAGGCTTTTTTTTCTCTTTTTCACCTTGAGAGACTGTACTTACTCAGAACTCATTGTACTTTCTGGAAGTAAAAGGTATCCCATTTGTCTTTTTATATGTTTAGTTTTCCTTTAATTGTTTTTTCCTTATTCTACCAACTTTGTAGCGACTCACACAAATGACTGTTTTTTCTTGATTGCGTCTCTAACCACAGTAATGGGTCCGTCCCTTCTTGGAACCCAAGTGGTAGCATTACAACAGGCCACATTGAGCAAATTAAATGTAATCTTTTATATAAGGCAAGAGAATGTCCTTTTATATTACTTCAATTTAATTAAAGTAAATAATTTTATTCTTCATTAATTCACCACAGATTCAATTATTTGCTAATTTGTTTTTGCTGATTTTTGAAATGTTGTTGAGCATTTACAGGTTGAGAAGAAATTATGCAAACGTCGATGGGAATAATCTTGATTTGGTTTTACTACAACTGATTACATTAATATAATGAAATGCTCATGAAGAAACTTTTTTCACGAGGACATCTTACCAACTATGGCAACATCGAAATCAGCCCTTCTCTGGAGTCCTAAATTATGGACAGGTAGACACCAATTTTAATTTGAAACAGCCAATAAGATAATGTGTTGGACTTAGCATTTAATTGATGACAAATTGCTTCTTTATAGGTGGTATATTTAGGTTTTTTTTGAAGTGTCTAAAGGCCTATAGAAAACCAGATGGTAGAATTCAGCTCTTTTCGCCAGAACATATGCCCTGCGGGATGCAAGCCGGCGCAAGGAGATTGAGGATGCCGTCACCATCAGTTGAGCAATTTTGTCGAAGCTGTAAAGCAAGTCGCCCTGGCCAACAAGCGTGGGTAATATTGCCTCTTTCTCTCTTTGTTTTGAATGATTCTAAGTTTTTCGGAACTTTTAAAGATCTCAGACACCAGGGGCAATTTGCACTTATGTATGCTTATTTTTTTAACGTAATTGGTTTTAAATTGAGAACAACACAGGTGCCTACTCTCTCGGGAAGGCTCTCCCTTAGTGCGCTGTCGGCTTCTGCTGAATCGTTCTGAATCACCTGCTCCTGAACACTTTCCTCATATTCGCATCTCCAATCGGCAACTTCTCTAAGGTAACATGTTAATATCTGAAGCGCACAAACTTTTTGTAATGTTTTCTGCAGAATTTCCACTTATCAAAACGCAGCCTTTCACTGCAATAGAACAATCGATAGCCACTGAATGAAGAAGATCCAACGGCCAGGATTAGCTCTTGAGGTTCAACATAGATAAAGGAGTCTTATAAGGGAGAATCCTTTTTTCCTGCTCCTCTCCCTTTCACGACAGATCAATTTTTGCTCTTATATTGTTAGTTTGGATCATGCTTTGGGTTGAGAACTGAGTAGGAGCTGGGTAAGGATCGGTCTTGGTAAGAGGGAAGGACTAGACAAGAAGAACTGTATTTAGGAAATTTCTCGATTTGAGTGATTGTGTTAAAGTTATACGTTCGGGTGCATCTTTGAGATGTGTTTTTGTTAACTCTTAAGTTAATAACAGTTTATTCCTAGTGTTCAACGACTCCAAATCTTCTTGGAGCTCAACGTGGATGTACTCTTCCTTGTGAAAGTGAATCACGATAATTTGGTTCTTGGTGTATTGTGTTTGATCTTGTTTCTTTTGTGTTGTTTATTTGTGGGTTTTGTGCGTGTGGATTAGCAGTACATTATTGATTGGGAATTTTGCATTACAGTACACTATTCACTTGATCATTATTAATGTTTTCTTTGTTTGATGCTCAATATAAAATTTTTAACAATAATGGCTCGCTGATATATATCTGGTAAGAATCACGCAACTTAATTGATCGAAAGAACCTCCATCCTTGCTGGACCTGGGCTGACTGGAGCATTAAAAGTACACAACACTCGGTGAGCATAATTGAGCTCCATTACATGCCGTGAGTTGCGTATCCGAATTGTTTTTAAATTGCATTGCTATTGCAGGTTTAGAAACCGGTAGCCGTAAGCCAAATGCAAAGGTTTCTCTGACGTACTTTTCTAGATGCAGTACCGTGGAAAGACATTGAGAGGTTTTCTTCAATGAACATTTGTCATTCTCAAGTAAGAACTAAGGCCATGTCTACACACTTTGTTCGCTTTCATTAATATCCAAGTTCTCCATTTGTTTCATATGTAACAAATCTTTCTTTTGCAGGACAATGTAATTTCAACTCCAGCAACACATGGAACTATTCTGCCTGGTGTCACCCGAAAAAGCATCATCAAACTTGCTTCTGATATGGGTTACCAGGTAGCTATATAATTGCCATTAATTCTGTTAATCGCAATAAAAGGGCGAATTGAGGAAATGTTTTAATAAGTACAATGTTTAGGTGGAGGAACGCAATGTTCCATTGGAGGATTTGTTAAATGCAGATGAAGTATTTTGCAGGGGAACCGCAATGGTTGTGACTCCTGTTGCCAGTATGACTTATATATATACAAGGTAAAAGAAATGTATATTTATGTTGTTTAATTTCCTTGCTCCTTCGTCCTCTTTTAACAATGGAATAATTTTAATGCAGGGTTGAGTACAAAACTGGAAATGAAACAGTGACACATAAACTTCACGCAACACTTAGAGGGATTCAGACTGGTGTTATTGAGGATAAATTGGGATGGACGCTCCCAATTAATTAATTGAGCTTATGTCGATAGATAGATATATAGTACCTACTAATGTGGTTTTCTAATTAATAATGTAATCACAAAATTTAGCCAAAAGTGCAAAGAATGTTGGGCAGAATATAATATGATTTGAAGATATTATATAGGGTGCGTTTGGTTCAGGGAATATTGTATTACCGAGGAATGTTGTATTACTAGAAAGATAGATTACGAGAGAATCTTTAGAGAAATGTGTTTAATTGGTTGGAATAAATTGGTAGGTATGTTATAATAATATATTAGTTGGAAAGATAAATGAGTGTTCATGTTATATAGACTACTAAATTGTCTTCTTTTTTAAATAATAATATAATATAATTTTTATTATTATTTTATTCTATTATTTTTTTACATTATTTTTTTTAACCCCTTATATTTGAAATTTTGCTAAAACACCACAATCATATAAAACTTCAATTTATAGCAAAATCATCCCCACTCACCCCAAGCCACTGCTGGTAGCCAGCCACCACCACTACCAGCCGTTATAATGGTGTACAACTGGCCGAATATGGCTGGTCGTGAGTCGATAAGGCCTAATCTGGCCATGGATCGGCTAGATCTAGTCATGAATATGGTCGTTTCACTGCCAAGGATGTGGCCATGAAACGGCGGCCATTTCACAGCCAAAGATCTGGCCTTTTCAAGGTCAAATCTATGGCATTTTACGACCACATCTTTGGCCATGAAACAACCGAATCTGGTCATTTCCGGTCATGGATCACAAATCTATGGCCAAAAACGTCCTTACCGGTACACGACCAGCAAGATCCTACTGGTCTTGCACCGATATGATGACTTTCGTCGGCAGCTAGCCGTGGTCTTGGGTGGCTAGGGGCATTTTATTAACTTTTAAACTTTTTGTGGCTAGGGTGTTTTGCTAAACTCTCAAATGTTGGGGGTTTGGGTTAATTGTTATTTGATAGACATATGAGGGCAAATGTGTCCGAAATGATAAATGATTAAGGGCAAAATAGGGTAAAATTAAATTACCTCGGTAATCTTATATTAGCACCCCTTGGGAAGGTAATCTGATTACCCCCAATATTACCAACAATAAACACTATTTGCAATAAAAGATTATGTAATATTTTATTNGCGTCTTAGGAATGTTCTTTATGTCCCTACAATTACAAAAAACCTACTTAGCATATCTAAATTTACTAAAGACAATGAAGTGTTTGTTGAATTTTACTCTGGTTACTGTGTGGTTAAGGACAAGTCTTCCAAAGTAATTCTTCTTTAAGGAATGCTTAAGGATGGTCTATACCGACTTCAGCCTTCAATCTCTGCTTCTTTAAACTCTACGGAAGACTTGGCAACTTCAGTCAATCATCAACTTCATGATAATAATTCGGTGCCTTCTTTCAGCACTTGTATTTTGCCTTTAGTATCTACAAATAACTCTAAGTGTCTATCAAGTTGTGCCCTATCTGTTGGCCAACCATGTCTGCATTGTAATAAGTTTTCTGTTATAACACTTAATTATGTCAATACTGTTATAGAATATAACTCTGAAAATGTATCTTCTTTTTGTGTTGCTTCTGATATAAATAAAATGCATGGTATTCAATCATTTCCTACTCAAAGAACTGATGTCATGTTGTGGCATAGGAGATTAGGACACCTAAATAGTTCTGTTTTAACTAAAATCCTAACTGATCTTAAAGTACCTCAATCATCCAAGACTGATTACACCTTCTGCCAAGCATGCCAATTTGGAAAATTAAAACAATCCATATATCCTTGGTGCTCTTCTCTGTCAGCTAAACCTCTTGATCTCATATATTCAGATCTCTGGGGACCATCCCTTGTCTCTTCACCTGAGGGATTCAAGTACTACATCCAGTTTTTGGATGATCACAGTCGGTTCACCTAGATATTTCCCTTGAAAAATAAGTCTGAAACTTACTCTATCTTCACTCAGTTCCATAAGTTAGTAGAAAGACAATTTAGTTCAACCTTGAAATGTGTTCAAACTGATTCAGGAGGAGAATTTAGGAGTCTTGCACCTTACTTTGCTTAACATGGTATTTCTTTTAGGCACCCATGTCCACACACCCACCAACAAAATGGTAGAGTAGAAAGGAAACATAGACAAATTGTTGAGCAAGGCTTAACCTTGTTAGCACAAGCTCACATGCCTTTCAAATTCTGGTGGCATGCCTTTCAAACTACAGTTTATTTAACCAACTGACTTCCCTCTCCAGTGCTCTCCAATCTCAATCCATTTCAAAAACTGTTTCATCATTCCCCAAACTACTCTCACATAAAGGTCTTTGGTTGTGCTGCTTATCCATTCCTTAGGCCCTATAACCATCACAAATTTGATTTTCATACCATTAAATGCACCTTTATTGGTTTCAATTTGCAACATAAAGGATACAAATGTCTTGCTCCTAGTGGTTAAATCTTTATATGTAAAAGTGTCAAATTTGATGAAATGGACTTTCCTTTCATCACCCCTAAAATTTCTAGCGTTTCAACTTCTTGTACAGACCTCATACAATCATCATATGGTCCTGCTTCTCAATGTACCTGGCATGTTCCTAATTCTGTGCTCCCTTCCTCCTCACAGCATCTGTCATCTTCTGTGTCTCTTATATTGCCTGATAATCCCATGAGTCACTCTCAAACACCTCACTCTTCAGCATCAATGACTGACCAACTTGTTTCTACTCCACTGGTTGAATAGTCTCCATCCTCTTCTCTTTGTCCTACTACATTTGATCAGGTCTTCAACAGGCATGATTTATCTTTAGTTCATGACAGTCCCATTCAACCTGCTACTTCTCCTATTACCATTGATTCTAATGCATCTTTTGACACCATACCATTGATTGTTGACTTATCCTTTCCTCTATCCAATATCTCAACCCAAAACACTCATCAAATGATCACTCGGTCCAAAGCCAAAGCTCACAATACTGCCCTTATTTCCACCTCTCACCTTGATACCAAGGAACCAAACACTGTTTTGGAAGCACTCTCTCATCCCTCTTGGACAGTTGTTATGCAATCAGAATTTGAAGCTCTTTTAGCTAATCAAACTTGGGAACTAGTTCCACTAACTCCAGACATGCATCCAGTGGCTGTAAATGGGTGTTTGAAGTCAAACATAATGCTGATGGTTCTATCCAAAGGTTCAAAGCAAGATTGGTTGCAAAAGGCTTCTAGCAAACACTTGGAATTGACTCTTTGGAAACCTTCAATCCGGTTGTGAAATCACCACTGTTAGAGTTATTTTTTAGTATAGCCGTGAGCCATGAATGGGACATCCAGCAGGTTAATATTAACAATGCATTCTTGAATGGTGAATTAGCTAAAAATGTGTATATGCTACAGCTAGAAGGGTTTTTGGATTCTTCCACTCCTTATCATGTATGCAGGCTAAAAAATGCACTCGATGGGTTGAAGCAGGCTCCAAGAGCCTGATTTGAAAAACTTAAAGCAGCATTTCTGGATTGGGGCTTTGTAAATTCAGTGGCTGATCCAAGGTTGTTTATTTTCCAGAATCAAGACCAAGTAATGTATGTCTTAGTATATGTGGATGATATACTCTTGACAGGAAATACTCCTCAGCTGATTCAAGACACTGTCCAGAAGCTTAACACTCAATTTGCTTTAAAGATTCTTGGATCTTTAAAATATTTTTTGGCCTTTGAGGTTACCTAAGATGCAATTGGTCTTTACATGAATCAAGAAAATTATGCAAAGGACATTCTCATCAAAATCAAAATGGTTGATTGCAAACCATGTTCTAACCCAATGGCAGTCGGCACTAAACTAACTCCTGATGATAGTGATCTATTTGACAATCCTACACTTTATTGCAGTACCATTGGAGCCTTGCAATACTTTATTCTATCCAGACCAGACATTGCTTATTCAGTCAACAAACTGAGCCGGTTTTTAAAGGCACCAACACAGCTACACTGGCAGGCCTGTAAGAGGCTTTTAAGATATATTAAAGGAACTTCTAATTATGGAGTTCACTTCACTAAGAGCCATCGGTTTCAGCTGGAGTGTTTCACTGATGCTGACTGGGCCAGCAGCTTGCATGACAGAAGATCAACAAACGGCTACTGTGTGTTTCTTGGATCCAACTTAATTCAGTGGTATTCTAGAAAACAGAGAGTTGTTGCTCTGTCATCTACTGAAGCAGAGTATCAAGCCCTTGTACAAGGATCAATTGAGATTGTTTGGTTTTGCAGTCTGTTCACTGAGCTTGGACTATAACTTTCTGGTATTCCTATCATTTGGTGTGACAACCAAAGTGCTGGTTCATTAGCCTCTAATCCTGTCTTTCATGGCAGGACAAAACACATTGAGTTTGATGCTCATTATGTGAGAAATCAAGTTACTGACAACAAACTGAAAGTTTAGTATGTTCCTACTGAATTTCAGAAAGCAGATGTTCTTACTAAACCATTGCCAGCTTCCAAGTTTGCAACATTTCGAGAAAAGCTCAATATAAGAGCTCCTCCATCAGTTTAATCAATNGAAAAGTTATCAGCTTGTAATGCAAAGTCTGATGATTCAGTACTAGCTTGATGTTGATCATATGGTGCAGTAGTGGAGATTAGGAATGAGCAGATTATGGAATTCTAGTTTAAGAGAAGGTGTTAAGATGAGTGTATTAAATAGTTCATACTTCATGCTTATGGAAGTTTGGTTTAAGGGGAGATGTTAGGATTAGTGTATAAACTGGCAAATTTGTAATTTCTGTTACTTACACTTGTATTACTGTAAATGGCAAGTGCTACTCACTGCTACACACGTGTATTGTTTGTAAATATAAATGAGTTTGTAAACTCTGTATTCTTTAATCAATTGAAAGATTCAACAGTAACAAACTTTTCTTCCTCTCAAATTCGTATTCTCAACTAGTATCTACAAATAACTCTAAGTGTCTATCAGGTTGTGCCTTATCTGTTGGCCAACCATGTCTGCATTGTAATAAGTTTTCTGTTATAGCACTTAATTATGTCAATACTGTTATAGAACATAACTCTGAAAATGTATCTTCTTTTTGTGTTGCTTCTGATATAAATAAAATGCATGGTATTCAATCATTTCCTGCTCAAAGAACTGATGTTATGTTGTGGCATAGGAGATTAGGACACCTAAATAGTTCTGTTTTAACTAAAATCCTAACTGATCTTAAAGTACCTCACTCATCCAAGACTGATTACACCTTCTGCCAAGCATGCTAGTTTGGAAAATTAAAACAGTCCATAAATCCTAGGTGCTTTTCTCAGTCAGCTAAACCTCTTGATCTGATATATTCAAATCTCTGGGGACTACCCCTTGTCTCTTCACCTGAGGGATTCAGGTACTACATCCAGTTTTTGGATGATCACAGTCGGTTCCCCTAGATATTTCCCTTGAAAAATAAGTCTGAAACTTACTCTAGCTTCACTCAATTCCATAAGTTAGTAGAAAGACAATTTAGTTCAACCTTGAAATGTGTTCAAACTGATTCGGGAGTAGAATTTATGTAATAACTGCTTTATACTAGGTTACTCATAGAAATACATAAAGTAAAATGCATTTATATTAGCAAAAGTAAATGGGCTCGAAATTTTCTTTTAATACATATAATCATTCTTTATACAAAGTAAGGTATCATTTGTAAAAGTTATCAAAAACAGTGGACANGCAATTCCATCTTTGTCCCTTAGTCAATTACCAAAATGCCTTCACTTTTATTGAATTCTCTATGATTTTCTATCTCTTTTCACTCCCCACAAAATCAACTAGTTTTGAGTGAAAAGACTATTTTACCCTTAATGCAAATTTAAGGCATTTTCTTCAAATTCTCTTAAAATAATTCTAAAAAAATTTAACTAAGGGCTATACAACATAATTTAAATCATGTACCTCAATGTTGGCTGTTACAATTTAGGAGTCTTGCACCTTACTATGCTCAACATGGTATTTCTTTTAGGCACCCATGTCCACACACCCACCAACAAAATGGTAGAGTAGAGATGAAACATAGACAAATTGTTGAGCAAGGCCTAACCTTGTTAGCACAAGCTCACATGCCTTTCAAATTTTGGTGGCATGCCTTTCAAACAACAGTTTATTTAACCAACTGACTTCCCTCTCCAGTGCTCTCCAATCTCTCTCCATTTCAAAAACTGTTTCATCATTCCTCAAACTACTCTCACATAAAGGTCTTTGGTTGTGCTGCTTATCCATTCCTTAGGCCCTATAACAATCACAAATTTGATTTTCATACCACTAAATGCACCTTTATTGGTTTTAGTTTACAACACAAAGGATACAAATGTCTTGCTCCTAGTGGTTAAATCTTTATATGTAAAAGTGTCAAATTTGATGAAATGGACTTTCCTTTCATCACCCCTAAAATTTCTAGTGTTTCAACTTCTTGTACAGACCTCATACAATCATCATCTGGTCCTGCTTCTCTGTCTACCTGGCATGTTCCTAATTCTGTGCTCCCTTCCTCCTCACAGCATCTGTCATCTTCTGTGTCTCTTATATTGCCTGATAATCCCATGAGTCACTCTTAAACACCTCACTCTTCAGCATCAATGACTGACCAAACTGTTTCTACTCCACTGGTTGAATAGTCTCCATCTCTTCTCTTTGTCCTACTACATCTGATCAGGTCTTCAACAGGCATGATTTATCTTTAGTTCATGACAGTCCCATTCAACCTGCTACTTCTCCTATTATCATTGATTCTAAAGCATCTTTTGACACCATACTATTGATTGTTGACTTATCCTTTCCTCTATCCAATATCTCAACCCAAAACACTCATCAAATGATCACTCGGTCCAAAGCCAAAGCTCACAATACTGCCCTTATTTCCACCTCTCACCTTGATACCAAGGAACCAAACACTGTTTTGGAAGCACTCTTTCATCCCTCTTGGACAGTTGTTATGCAATCAGAATTTGAAGCTCTTTTAGCTAATCAAACTTGGGAACTAGCTCCACTAACTCCAGACATGCATCCAGTGGGTTATAAATGGGCATTTAAAGTCAAACATAATGTTGATAGTTCTATCCAAAGGTTCAAAGCAAGATTGGTTGCAAAAGGCTTCTAGCAAACACTTGGAATTGACTATCTGGAAACCTTCAGTCCGGTTGTGAAATCACCACTGTTAGAGTTATTCTTAGTCTAGCCGTGAGCCATGAATAGGACATCCAGCAGGTTCATATTAACAATGCATTCTTGAATGGTGAATTAGCTGAAAATGTGTATATGGTACAGGTAGAAGGGTTTGTGGATTCTGCCACTCCTCATCATGTATGCAGGCTAAAAAATGCACTCTATGGGTTGAAGCAGGCTCCAAGAGCCTGGTTTGACTAACTTAAAGCAGCATTTCTGGATTGGGGCTTTGTAAATTCAGTGGCTGATCCAAGCTTGTTTATTTTCTAGAATCAAGACCAAGTAATGTATGTCTTAGTATATGTGGATGATATACTCTTGACAGGAGATACTCCTCAGCTGATTCAAGACACTGTCCAGAAGCCTAACACTCAATTTGCTTTGAAGATTCTTGGATCTTTAAAATATTTTTTGGGCTTTGAGGGTACCCGAGATGCAATTGGTCTTTACATGAATCAAGAAAAGTATGCAAGGACATTCTCATCAAAACCAAAATGGTTGATTGCAAACCATGTTCTACCCCAATGGCAGTTGGCACTAAACTAACTCCTGATGATAGTGATCTATTTGACAATCCTACACTTTACTGCAGTACCATTGGAGCCTTGCAATACTTTATTTTATCCAGACCAGACATTGCTTATTCGGTCAACAAACTGAGCCAGTTTTTAAAGGCACCAACACAGCTACACTGGCAGGCCTGTAAGAGGCTTCTAAGATATATTAAAAGAACTTCAAATTATGGAGTTCACTTCACTAAGAGCCACCAGTTTCAGCTGGAGTGTTTCACTGATGCTGACGAGGCCAGCAGCTTGCATGACAGAAGATCAACAAATGGCTACTGTGTGTTTCTTGGATCCAAATTAATTCAGTGGTATCCTAGAAAACAGAGAGTTGTTGCTCTGTCATCTACTGAAGCAGAGTATCGAGCCCTTGTACAAGGATCAACTGAGATTGTATGGTTTTGCAGTCTGTTCACTGAGCTTGGACTGTAACTTTCTAGTATTCCTATCATTTGGTGTGACAACCAAAGTGCTGGTTCATTAGCCTCTAATCCTGTCTTTCATGGCAGGACAAAACACATTGAGTTTGATGCTCATTATGTGAGAAATCAAGTTACTGACAACAAACTAAAAGTTTAGTATGTTTCTACTGAATTTCAAAAAGCAGATGTTCTTACTAAACCATTGCTAGCTTCCAAATTTGCAACATTTCGAGAAAAGCTCAATATAAGAACTCCTCCATCAGTTTAATCAATCTGCTGCTGATGTTGCTGTGTTACTAGTGTTTTAATATTGGAGTTTTGCAGGGTTGAAAATTTGTTTGATGTTTGTTGCAGCTGTTCTGGAATTTCAGTTCTGAAAAGTGAAAGTTGTTTTTTTTTTCTTTTGTTAAAACTGTTTGAGTGCTTCAGAAGTGATGAGTGTTGATGTTTGCTGTTGTTGAAGTTTGTATTGAAGTGTTAGAGCTGTTTTGGAGTTTCAGTATTGAGGAGTTGAAAGATTGTTTCAATGTTTGCTGATTAGTTCTGATGGCTCAGTGCTAAGTGTAATGCTGTTGAAGCTGTCAGTATTGAGTAGTTGAAAGATTGTTTCAGTGTTGAAGTTTGTATTGAAGTGTTGAAATTGATGTGTTGGAGCTGTTTTGGAGTTTCAGTATTAAGGAGTTGAAAGATTGTTTCAGTGCTAAGTTTAATGATGTTGAAGTTGTCAATTTGATGCTGATTAATGTTGTTGCAGCTGTCAGTTTTGATGTTGTTGAAGTTGTCAGTTTTGATGCTGATTTTTTTTTATTGAAGTAATGAAGAATTGTTTCAGTTTTGCTGCTAGTTCTGATGATTCAGTGCTAAACTTGATGCTGATTCCATATTGAAGTAATGAGAATTAGTACTGTGTTTGCTAGTGTTTGCTGAGTTTGATACTGTGCTCTTGGATGATGAAATCTCAGTTGTCAAAACAACAAGGTTATGGAAGTCTGGTTTAAAGGAAGATGTTAAGATTAGCTTCTCAACTTGCTCATGACTATGGAAGCTAGTTTGGTTTAAGGGAGGATGTTAGGATTAGTTTGTTTCCGAAATGGTTCATGTCTATTGGAAGTTTGGTTTAAGGGAAGATGTTAGGATTAGTGTACCTAGTGGTTCATTATGTTTAGGTTACTGACAAGTAACCTTAGCCTAGCCTAAGTTGCAAGTTGCAATTTGTTAACTCACGTGTATTGTGCTCTTGTATATAACAAAGCTTGTAACCTTTTCACTCAGTTAATGAAAAGACAAAGTAACAATTTCCTCTCTTAAGTTTTTTTTCAACGTGAAAGAGTCAAGAAGAAGCTTATTTTATATATGCAGGCAAACTCATTATATTGCTCATGGAGCCTTTGATTGTGCTGCGTTGCCGTTATGACAAGTAAGTAATGAATTTATTATTATCCATGAGAGGCGAGAAGAAGCTTTTAATCAAATAATGAATGTTGCATGCATCAAAACAAATTAGGATTCACATGCATCCCAATGATTATTATTATTGTTTATGAGCCGTGATTAAGTTGCCGCAATCTCTTACCCTAATAAGCCGAAAGAATGTGATTCACTTTAGAATTTGTAGTATCTGATGTGTATGGATTAGAACCTGAATTTGGATCTTCTAGGATCCGAGCTTTAATTAATTGAAACTTTGAAAGGTTTTATAATTAGTCAATTTTATTTTTTTAATTATATATTTTATAAAGAGAAAAAAATTAATCTAAAGAACCTACTTTTATGAGTTCTCTTATGTATTTTTATGATGTGAAAGCCAATCTTGTCGAGTGAGAGATTAGCTGGGTAAGATATTACAATTACGATGATTTATTTACTAATTTTTTTGTAGATATACCAATCAATGTCTTGTAAACTAAAAGAAATCTAATCATGTTCTAGCCAGATACTCATTAATGAGTATTCACTATTTAAGAAAGATTTTTGAGATTTTGTTGTAGATATGAAACATCAAATTATTATAACATCTAATTATGATTATTTAACCATTTTTGGATGACCTAATGATAAAAGAGCAAAGAAGATTTACTATATAGTCTCTCAAGTTTGAGTCTCATAAAATAGCAAAATGAGGATTTAACATGTTTCTTATGTTAGTTTCCGCAACTACTAATAGGGATGATTATTAGAACTTTTATCCAGCTGGTAATTCTAAGATCCTGGAGAATTAGTTGAGGTACACGTAAACTACCTGGACACTTTCGATCATAAAGGAAATTATGAATACTTAATGCTAATTTTTTTTATATTACTCTTACTTTATCCACTGACAACTTGATTAATTGGTATATGGTCTATTGCAACTTTGAATGTGACCCACGGTTGTGAATACATATACATAATTTTTTTTATTTTATACTCCACATTTACGGGTCTAAAACAGAAAATTTAACTTTGCTTTTCAGTGTTGAGGACTTTTGAGGCCGGGCCCAAGGTTTTTACATTCTTAGCACTATACTTTCATTAATTGGATCCAATTTTAAACAGAGTACATCACTGAAATAAAAAAAGAGTTATTTAAAGACAAAAAAAATTGATTTAAAAATATCAATATTACTAATCCTATTTCATAAATTTAATTAAATAACACTAATTAATAAAAACAATTATTCTTTTATTAATTAAGGTGTCATTATAAAGATATTTATTAAAAAAAAAATTTGTTGTATAACCGGATATATTAATTTGATTTGAGTTGGTGAACTTTAAAACCAATTTCATGTTAAATATTTCACGAAGGCTGGCTAATTATAATGAGTACTGACATAAATAATAAAAATACAGAAATCTTATTTTATTTAAAATATATTGATTATTTGATTCAAATAGCCTCTCTTTTTTATAAATACAAGTGATTTTAAATTGGAAGAGAGTTAAGAAAAAAATTGTGCCCACAATTTTACTGCGTGCAGTCCAAACCACGCCATAGGAAATCCATAAAAAGTATGTTATATATATATATAAAATAAAGTTATTAGCTATCATTTTTTTTTTTTTTCTTTTGTGACTGGAGGTATGTGATCCAGTTTGTGTGCACCTTGACAAACTCTAAGGTCTTGAGTTAACGACTTGATAAACCCTTTAATGGTAAACGCTATTATGAATTTAACCATTGCAATAAAATTATTGGCTATAATATAGTTGGTTTAAAATTTTTACTTCAACCGAGAAAATTGAGGGAAAAAGACAAAAAATTTCTTTTCTAATCGAAGGAAAATGAAGAAAGTGGAATGTTAAATTTATACTATGGGATTCTTTCATTTTGATCTCTAGTTCCTACCATTGCAACAGTTGAGGAATAAGCGATGGAGCTAGTCATAGAGTGAAAGAATTAGCATATCATCTTTTTTTTTTTTTTTTTTTTCTTTTTTCCCATATTGATTACTGAATTACTCTCTCTCGCACCCTCCCTCGTTCTCACAAAAAACAAATATTCTTCTAATTTACTTATTTTATTTCATAAACATTAAATTCTGATTCATAAAAGACGTAGCCAATTCTAAAACTCCAATCAATATCGATTAAGATATACATTTGTTATGCTACACCTCAATAGGGCGTTCACCTTCAATATTCCCCATAGGATAATAACTGCAAATGACAAACCACCATCCATTCTGGCACTTCACCCTCCCACACCCAAGTTGAGTCGATTTTCGCCAAACAACTTGAGTGTAATGCAGCACTCGTAGCCAACACAAGAATTTGATGCATAATCATAGTTAGGCTTCTCGCTAACCCACATCTTTACCGCGTCCACTCCATTCAAATTACCATAACCTTCCGCCAAGTTCTCTCCGTAAGGCCCCATGGAATGATCCAAGTCGCAGTCTCCCTTCTTTGATCGGCGTATTTTGGGCGTAGGCGGCCACCGAGTAGTTCCAAGTATTGAACCGACCCCCACATGAGCACGAATCGCATTGTGTGCATTGACATAGTCTTGGTGGAGTTTTGTGCTTGTAGAATGTGAGCTAGGGTTAGAGAAATGAAGTAGATAACTTAAGAAATTATTGAACCTCATATTTTTCTTTTTTCCCCTATGGAATGTTAGATTTCAACGTGAAAGAGCAAGAAGAAGCTTATTATATTATGCAGGCAAACTCATTATATGTCAATGAAGCCTTTGATTGTGCTGTGTTGCCTTATGACAAGTAAGTAAATGAATTATTATTATCCATAAGAGGCAGAAAAAGTTTTTAGTCAAATACGAATGTTGCATCAAAACAAATTAGGATTCACATGCATGCCTAACATGATTATATATATTAATCTCTACCCTAATAAACCAAAAGAATGTGATTCACTTTAGAATTTGTAGTATCTGATGTGTATGGATTAGAACCTGAATTTGGATCTTCTAGGATCTGAGCTTTATTAATTGAAAATTTGAAAGGTTTTGTAATTAAGTCAAATTTATTTTTTTATTATATATTTATGTATAAGAGAAAAAAAATTAATATAAAGAACCTACTTTATGAGTTCTCTTATGTATTTTATGATGTAAAACCAATCTTGTCGGTGAAAGATTAGTTAGGTAAGATTTTTTTGTAGATATACCGATCAATTTCTTGTAACTAAAAGAAATCCAATTCATGTTCTAGCCAGATACCATTAGTATTCACTATTTAAAGAAGATTGATTTTGAGATTTGATTTTGAGATTTATTTGTAGATATGAATAATAAAATTATAGTAACATCTAATTATGAGGTGACCTAATGATAAAAGAGCAAAGAAAATTTAATATATAGTCTCTCAAGTTCGAGTCTCATAAAGAGCAAAAAGAGAATCTACATGCTTCTCTAAATTCGAGTCTTCTTAATATTAAAAGAGCAAGCCCCAAATTTGAGTCCTTGCGACTGTTAATAGAGGTGACTACTAGAGCTTTTATCCAACTGGTAATTCTAAAATTCTGAAAAATTAGTTGAGGTGTACGTAAACTGACCCAACACCTCCGATCATAAAAAAAATTATGACTACTTAATATGAAAAAAATTTATATTACTCTTATTTTATTCACTGAAACTTAATTAATTGGTATATGGTCTATTGCAACTTTGAATGTGACCCACCGTTGTGAGTACATAATACATAATTTTTTATATACTTCATGCTCCACATTTCACGGGTCTAAAACAAAATTATAACTTTTCTTTTCAATGTTGATGACTTTTGAGGCCATATTTTTTTTTACGTACTTTATGCGAAAATGACCTTGCTAGTGAAAATGAGATGTGTGGTGAAAAAAAAGGTCAAAGATTTGATTTGATGGCGTACAAGTAAATCATGCTTACTTTGTAAATGCATACTTTTGAAGGTCCAACCACTGTTATGAACCTGCACAATATTTCCTATTTGTTGACTATTGATTGATTGTACAAAAATTTTATATACTTTATGAATTAGCATTGCCCTACTAAGTAAAATTCAAAAAATCCTCTATTTTTACTTAACCCGGGCCTAAAGCCTAGGCAGGACCGGGCTTGGATTTAGAAAACTCGGGCCTGACCGGGCCAAGGTTTTTACATTATTACATCTAGCCTTTCATTAATCATTTTAAACAGAGTACGTCATTAAAAAAAAAAAAGAGTTATTTAAGACAAAAGATTTGATTTTAAAATATCAATATTACTAATCCTATTTTCATAAAATTTAATTAAATAACACCTTAATTAATAAAAATAATTATTCTTTTATAAAATACTTAATACTTTTTAGAAGGCCTTATTCTATAATGGGGCACAGGCAAATGCCTCACTTGTCGAGCACCCTTGCCACAACTTTTGTCATTATAAGTGATATTTATTAAAAAAAAAAAAAATTGTTGTATAACCGGATATTAATATGATTTGAGACTTTGAGTTGGTGAACTTTAAAACCAATTGGTTCGTGTTATAATATTTCACGAGTGGCTAATTATAATGAGTACTAACAAGAATAATCAAAATACAGATATATTATTATTTAAAATATAATTGATACTCCCTCCGTTCATATTTAAAAGACGTTTTAAGGTTGGGCAGAAATTTTAATAAAAAGAAAATTGTGTCTCTCCACAAACTTTTGCCCCTATATTTGCAGGTGGAAAAGACTTTGTAGGTGGGAAACTTTCCCGCTGCTATTTAAATAATTAATCATTTTGTCTATTCCATTTCCTGCTCTTCGTCCCTTTCTTTCTCTTACTGTGCTCTTCGTCCCTTTCTTTTCTTTTACCCTGTAGTCTGTTCCATTTCTTTTATTTTCTCGTCCTTCACTTATTTTCATTTCCACCTCTTTGATTCTGTTCGGTCAGTCACCATGGCCAAACAATGTAATAGTAGAGGTGTGCTTAGAGAAATTGATTTAAATGTTTTGCTAACATTAGAAACTACGAATGAAGTTGATGACTAACAGAGAAAGTTAATACACATGTGAGTCGAAAAAACCTTACAAATGAACAAAGACAAGCAATTTTGAATCTCTATTGAAGCGAAGTGTTAATGGACAATTGAAGAAAAACACTACATCTGAGGTGGCTCAATTATTTTCGGTTAGTATGCATACAGTCCAATGCATTTGGCAACGAGGAAAAGAAAATGAAGTTTTGGATTCTAACACTAATGTATCTAGCAAAAAGCACTCAATTGTGGGCGCAAGCGTCTTCAAATTGACGTCAGTCAGTTTTGAAATATTCCATTGCGAAGAAGGATGACACTGAGGTCTTTATCTGCTCACAATTTGTTAGTGACAACATTGTTTAGGAGCGATTAAGAGAGGGCTCCATACGTCATCATTCAAATGCTATAAAACCTTTATTAAACTGGAAAACATGAAAGCTAGAATACGCTTTTGTTATCGATGATTGACACGGCAACAACCCTAGTTGTTTGAGGTTTGTAACCATGGAAAATATTATTCATGTTGATGAGAAGTGGTTCTACATGACAAAGCATCAGAGAAGTATTACCTCCTGCCTGACGAAGATGAGCCTTTACGCACATGTAAGAGTAAGACTTTTATTACTAAAGTCATGTTTCAGCTGCAGTGACACGCCCCAGGGAATGAATTATTTTTGGAAAAAATCGGGATTTTCATTTCATAAATAAGAACCTGCAAGGAGTAGTAAAAATCGTTCTGCGGAACCATGGAGACTAAAGCAATCAATTCTATCAATAAGGAAATTTATCGATCTTAATAGTTGAGAACTCTTGCCAGCTATCTGAGATAAGTGGCTAAGAATTGATGAAGGAAGTCCAATATTTATCCAACAAGACAATGCAAAACCTCGTATTGGTTTGGATGATGAGTATTTTCAAAGTAATGCTACTAAGGATGGCTTGACATCGTTTGATCTGTCAACCACCGAATTCTCCAGATATGAATGTTCTAGACCTTGGGTTTTTTAATGTGATATAGGGGCTACATACCAACAGGCACCCAACTCTATAGATGCGCTCATAGAGACTGTTCAGAAGTCATTTGATGAATACTTGTCAACAAAATTGAATCATACGTTTTTAACTTTACAGTCATGTATGATTTCAATTTGAAAGCCAGAGAGGTTCGAACAAATATAAGGTTCCGCACATGAAAAAACATAGGTTGGAGAGACAAAATTGCCTTCCTAGGCAGTTAGATGTGACCCCACATTAATTGAAGAAACGATTGCTCAATGTCAATAAGTGTTACAATTGACCTATCTAGTATGAAGAATATTTTTGTTTTGTCCATGATGTTCATATGGGTTCTGATAAGATATTGTCTTTTAGAGAAGTTTGTGTTCATTTTTTTTTTTTTTTTTTGCTGTAAAGAAATTCTACTCCAACATGCAAGAAAAAAACTTGTTCTATTTTGTAATATAAGCTTTTATTATGGTAATATATAACAAGGTGCCAAAGCTATGCACTACACTTTCTGGTGTCACTTTGCCTACCAAAGATGCACATATAGAAAATCACTTTAGCTTAACTGAGACCGATGATATTTAGATAATGAAGTAAACAACCATATACAAATCTAATCTTTCCTACAAGTCCTGTGATAGACTGTAAACCTATACCAAGCCAACATCCTTCATTATTTGAAAGTAAACCTATACAAAGCTAGCAAAAGTGCAGAGGAAGATTTGGAATTGGAGAGGAAACTTGCAAAGAAACTCAAGGTGAAAAATGGGAAAATACGGGGAGAGGATGATGGTTTAAATGTGTTATTTGAAGGAGTTCCATCTGAATCTAATGTGGAATAAATTATGGAGAAATGTCAACAATCTTTCTTGTATGTTGTAATTTTAATTTTATCTTATTTGTTTCTCTTACTTTTCTATATAATTTCATCTAGTAATCCAATTAGAGGATGATGGAATTGTTGTAGTAAACTTACTCTGGAAATGCTATCACCACTTAAAGGAGCTTAATTTTTGAAATTATTATAATCATGTGATCCAGCTTTTTAATCCATGAGACCAGCATAGGTAGAATACTGTTCTTTGGGTGGCTAGTTTGTAGCTGTGCTGAAGCCAAATAACGGGTGTTGTTTGCGGGTGCATTGAAACTTCTAGATCAATATGCATTTCTATATTATTCAAATACATTGAAGAATTTGCTAAACCTTCATAATGGATAAGTTAAGAGGGATAAAAGCTAATGAACTTTCATTGCAATCTGTACATGGACAAAAAAAGGCCGGCAATAAAAAAAGCAAGCCATCTAGGCACAAATCAAACTACACATTCTGTACATAAAGGTCTGTAGCCAAAAAGTCTCAAAACTCTAGCCACCTTCAAGGAAATCCAACAAAAGCTTCAATCCCCAACTAGCGAAAAACCAGACTCACCCCAGCAAAACTCCTGCAAAGCACACACCCTTGGGTCAGCCACATGCCTTCTACCCAAAGGCCCTGCAGCATAGGCTAAAACAAACATAGCAAAAGTCACAAAATTGAGCCAAAACCAAATAAAAAGTAGAAACCGATTGAGAAAAACTAAAACACCCAACACATTCTCACCAAGGAGTACAAGGCTCGATCATCTCCTACGGCCATGCAGCCTAACATCAGCGAACATATCCACCCTAACAGGCACTTTATAGACTTCTACATATGTAAAGGAATCAAGCAAATCATCCAATACACATTTTTGTTCATCATTCATATTAAGGTCGTCAATTATTCTTGAAAGTAGGACAATTGACTTCTTTAACACCATTTTCACGAGCAACACGCAGTCCATGATATAAGGCAAGATATTCTGCATGTAGTGTGTTAGAAGCTGACACATACTGTTCTAGTAAAGTCAAATTTCCACAGCATGTACATGCATTACAATGCCCACTACTGATTTTTCTTGGTTATTCCAAACTCCAGAAATTTCAATTTTGACAATCTTGTCTTGATGCACCTTCTACATTGTTTTTTACAACATGTACTGTATAAGAAAATATTGTACCTAATTAACTGAATTGATAAAAGCAAAAAAATTGTATTGACATCAACCAAAGAAAAATCAAAAAAACTCCACTATTGATATCCACCATTCCAGATTGATTTGCAATGCTTGTACTGCCTTCAGTGTCAATTATTTTGGCCTCATTGTTATGCTATGATTCTCTTCAAAACCTAATCATTCATCAATTAAAGAGTCAAATGAGTTATGCAACAATGTACCATTATCGCTTTTAAGAATAATTACCATAAGAAACACAAAAAAGCCACTTACATGATAAGGCACCCATATCCTCATTTGTTCTAATTCTTCATTCGAAACTTTAAGATTCATAATCTCCACTATGTTTACAACCTAATGTATTTACAGAACCTCAATTTGCGGAACACATAATGCAATAACATCACAATGATTTGACCAAAAAAAAAATAACAAATTTCTAAACTCAAATCTACTACGCAACTGCCACAACACCCATTTTCTCCTTTTTCTCCCATGGACACCACTCAACCAGACTGGTCCACTCTCCCTGCACTTCTCCTCAATGCCATCGCTAAATGCCTCGCCACACGCATAGACATCCTCTCTATTCCGCGCTGTTTTGTAACTCATTTTCGACCTCAGTTCCTCCTTGTCGTCCACGCACCCCTCCCCCCGCTCCGATCTCAAAATTTCCTTCGTCAAACCCTCATACCTTACCCCTATGCGCCCTCTCTCTCGCCAGTCCACCATTTACGACTTAGAACCCCTAGACTCCACACAGCCACTCGGCGAAACGTGGCTCCTTAAAGTCGAAAATTGACCTCGCGTAAAGTCCCAGTTGGGGATCTTGTCTTTAAACTTTGTTTGAAAAAGAGAGAGAAGTGGAAGCAAGAAGAAGAAAAGTGGCGATGGAAAATATGGAAGAGAGGAGATCGAAGAGGGGAAGAGATATGATAAGATAAGATTAAGATAGACAGAGGAGATGTGGTCATGACAAAAAGTTGAGAAAGTAGAAGACAAGATTAAAGAGAGACAGAGAGATGTGTCATGACAAAAAGTTGAGAAAGTAGAAGACAAGATTAAAGAGAGACAGAGGAGATGTGGTCATGACGAAAAGTTGAGAAAGGAGAAGACAAGATTAAAGAGAGACAGAGGAGTGTGTCAATAATTAAGTGCAGAGAAAGGACAAGACAAGGATGACTTTATTTTGAAAAAATAAAAACCCTTAAAATGACAATTTTAAAACAGAGGGAGTATATTTGATTCAAATATCCCTCTTATTTTTATAAATACAAGTGATTTTAAATTGGAAGAGAGTTAAGAAAAAATTGTGCCCACATTTTTCTGCATGCAGTCCAAACGACGCCATAGGAAAATCCATAAAAGGTGTTATATATGAATTTACGAAACTATTGTTTTAATTTGACATGCATATTCCTGAATATTAATAATCAAATATTTTGATTGTTACGTATGATTTTATTCGACTTTGGATCACATATATATGGAGACCTCATTCTTAATTGATAATTCATGCTGGCATGACTGCAAACAATCATTTAAAATAGGCCAAATTGTTATACCATCTGTAATAACTAATAAACTGTAATTTCTTGTTCCAAAGGGGAAGGCGCAACTTAAAAAAATATCACCAGTGAGCTTTTTGTTTGTGAGCTCGCTACCATATTTACCTTCTGTTAATTGCTAAAATTCTTGAAACTCAGTGCTATATATTGTCTGCAAGTTTATTGAACTGAAAAAACTTTTTAACTGCTAAATTTAACAAGTTCGTTAAATGCTTATCTTTATTCTCTTTTTCAGCCTATAAGAGACTGTATACTACTCAGAATTCATGTACCAGCTTTATAGGCTTTCTCACTTCGCTTCTTGAAGTAAAGGTATCACATTTGTCTTGTTTATATGTTAGTTCCTTTATATAACAGTAATAGCCATGATTTGTAATAATATGAGTTTGGATTATAGCTAATCGTGTTGCTAAAGATATAATTCAAGTTCAGGGATGCGACTCACACAAATGCTGTTTTCTTGATTGCAGTCTCTACCACAGTAATGGCTCCTCCCTTTATTGGAACCCAAGTGGTAGCATTAACAACAGGTAACCATTGAGCAGATTAAATGTAATCTTATATTATGGCAAAGATGTGTTTTATATTTACTTCATTTAATTAAAGTAAATATTTGTTTCTTCATTATTTCAACCACAGATTCAATTATTTGCTAATTTGTTTGGTGATTTTTGAAATTTTGGAGCATTTACGCTGGGAAGAAAATTATGCGGACTGACTCGACTGGGATAATCTTGGATTTGGTTAACTACAACTATTACATTATATAATGAATGCTCAATGAAAGAAAACTTTTCACGAGGACATCTTACCAATTATGGCAACATAGAAATCAGCCCTTCTGCTGGAGTCCTAAATTATGGACAGGTAGACACCAATTAATTTGAGAGAAGCCATAATGATAATGTGTTGACTTAGCATTATTAGTGACAAATTGCTTCTTTAATGGTGGTATTTTAGGGTTTGTTTGAAGTCTAAAGGCCTATAGAAAACCAGATGGTAGAATTCAGCTCTTTCGCCAGAACATAATGCTCTGCGGATGCAAGCCGGCGCAAGGAGATTAAGGATGCCGTCACCATCAGTTGAGCAATTGTCGAAGCTGTAACGCAAGTTGTCCTGGCCAACAAGCGTTGGTAATATTCCTCTTCTCTCCTTGTTTGAATGATCTAAGTTTTCCGGAACTTTTAAAGATCTCAGGACACCAGTGCATTTGCACTCATGTATGCTTATTAGTTAACGTATTGTTTTAAATTGATGAACAAACAGTGCTCCTCATGGGAAAGGCTCACTATATGTTAGGCCTCTGCTCATGGGAAGTGGGTCGGTCTCGGAATCGGACCTGCTCCTGAATACACTTCCTCATATTCGCATCTCCAATCGGCAACTTCTATAAGGTACACTATTACTTGAGTCTTTAATTAATTTTCTTTGTTTGATGCAATATTATTAACAATACGGCCACTGATATATATACGAGGTGGAGAATCCCTGAACTTATTGATCGAAAGAGACCTCCATCGTGCTGGACCTGGTGGAACTGGAGGCATTAAAAGTATCACAAACTACTCAGGGGTGAGCATAAACTGAGCTTCATTACATGCCGTGATGCTATATCGAATTGTTTTTAAATTTTCATTGCTTATTGCAGGTTTTTGAAACCGTAGCCGAAGCAAAGGCCAAAGGTTTCACTGACGTCTTATTCTTAGATGCAGCAAGTGGAAAGTACATTGAGGAGGTCTCTTCATGTAACATTTCATTCTCAGGTAAGACTAAAGGCCATTTCTACACAAATGTTTCGCTTCATTAATATCAGAAATCCTCTATTTCTTCCCATATTAACAAATCTCTCTTTTGCAGGACAATGTAATTTTCACTCCAGCCAACACATGGAACTATTCTGCCTGGTGTCACCCGAAAAAGCATCATCAAACTTGCTTCTGATATGGGTTACCAGGTAGCTATATAATTGCCATTAATTCTGTTAATCGCAATAAAAGGGCGAATTGAGGAAATGTTTTAATAAGTACAATGTTTAGGTGGAGGAACGCAATGTTCCATTGGAGGATTTGTTGAATACAGATGAAGTATTTTGTACAGGAACCGCAATGGTTGTGACTCCTGTTTCCAGTATCACTTATAAAGATACAAGGTAAAAGAAATGTATATTTATGTTGTTTAATTTCCTTCCTCCTTCGTCCTCTTTTAACAATGGAATAATTTTAATGCAGGGTTGGGTACAAAACTGGAAATGAAACAGTGACACATAAACTTCACGCAACACTTACAGGGATTCAGACTGGTGTTATTGAGGATAAATTGGGATGGACGCTCCCAATTAATTAATTGAGCTTATGTTCATTGTCTTATGTCGATAGATAGATATATAGTACCTAATAATGTGGTTTTCTAATTAATATTGTAATCACAAAATTTAGCCAAAAGTGCAAAGAATGTTTGGCAGAATATAATATGATTTGAAGATATTATATAGGATGCGTTTGGCTCAGGGAATATTATATTACCGGAGAATATTGTATTACTGGAAAGATAGATTACCAGATAATCTTTAAGGGGCGTTTGGTTAGAGATTATGAGAGTTTATTAGGGTTAAGTCATCTTATATTACTTGATTATCATGTTTGATTGTCAAGTAATATAAGATATCGATAATCTTCAAATACCAATAGTGGTTACTATATGTAATATTGGAGGTAATCTGATTACTTCTATTTTCTTAGGTATTCTAAGATTACCAAGGTTATCTTTTTTTATTACAATTTTATCCCTTATTAATAAAATTTTAGGACAATAATGCCCTTATTTTTAAATTTATTTATATGAATATAGCTTTTATTATTTCACCCCAATTAATTAACTTTTAGACAAAATTACCCTTGAATTCAAAACAAATTGCACCCCACCCAAGCCACCACCCCCACCCACCTGCCGCCGGCAGCCACCGTCGCCGTCAGAATGATGCACGGAAGGCCGAAAATAGCTATCGTGCGTCGATATGGCCATTTTCGGCCAGATATCTGGTAGGAAATGGCCAAATCAGGCCACGGCCAGATCTGTCACGTCTGGCCACTTTTGGCTAGATCTTTGGCAAAAAATGGTCATACGGCGCACAAAGGCCATTTCCTGCCTTCCGTGTGCCATTAGGTTACCGACTGCCGGTGGCCGACAGTGGTTGGGTTCGTAGGGGTGCTTTGTTGATTTTCCAAACTTTTATTATGGGGTTATTTTTGCTAAGTTTTTAAATGCAGGGGGGTTGTTATAATCCAAATAATAATCAATATTAAAAAATAATATAATGATAATATTTAATTAGATGACAATTCAGTAGTTTAAATAACATACCCACAAATTTATTCCTCCATACCAAACATATTAATATAACATATCTACCAATTAACCAAACACATTTTCCTAAAGATTCCCAATAATCTTCAAGATAATCTAACTTTCCAGTAATCTAATATTCCCTAAACCAAATGCCCCTTAGAGAAATGTGTTTGGTTGGTTAAAATAAATTGGTGGGTATGTTATAATAATATGTTTGGTTGGGAGATAAATGTGTGGGTATGTTATGTAGATTACTAAATTGCCCTCCTTTTTAAATAATAATATAATAATATTTTTATTCTATTATTTTTTAAACTATTTCTTTTAACCCCCTATATTTAAAATTTTGCTCAAACACCCCAGCCATATAAAACTTTAATTTGTAGCAAAATCACCCCCACTCACCCCAAGCCACTGCTGGCAGCTAGCCACCACCACCGACAACCGCTGTAATGGTGCACGATTGGCCAAATCTGGCTGGTCGTGCGCCAGTAAGGCCTAATCCAGCCATGGATAAAAATAGCTAGATCTAGCCATGAATATGGTCATTTCACGGCCAAAGATGTGGTGGTGAAACGGTGGCCATTTCACGGCCAGATCTATGACGTTTCATGGCCATATCTTCGGCCATGAAATGGCCAAATCTGGTCGTTTCCGGCCATGGATCACAAATCCATGGCAAAAAACGTCCTTATCGATACACGACCAGCAAGATCCCACCAGTCTTGCGTCGATATGATGACTTTCGTCGGTCTCCAGCGGTGGTCTTGGGTGGCTGGGGGTATTTTGTTAACTTTTAAACTTTTTTTTTTTTGCTAGGATGTTTTAGCTAAATTCTCAAATGTAGGGGGTTTGGGTTAATTGTTATTTGGTAGACATATGAGGTCAAATATGTCCGAAAAGATAAAAGATTATGGGCAAAATAGGGTCAAAATTAAGATTACCTCGGTAATCTTATATTAACACCCCTTAGGAAGGTAATCTGATTACCCCCAATATTACTAACAGAAAACATTATTTACAATAAAAGATTACGTAATATTTTATTACTTGACAACCAAACGAGGGAATTTAGAAAATTAAACAAAGATTACAAAATTAATCTTATATCACCCCGAACCAAATGCAACCATAGAGTGCGTTTGGATCGAGGGCATATAAGATAACGGGGATAATATTTGTTTATTTTGCAAGATTTCAGTGTTTGGTTTGCAAGTAATAAAATATTATGAGTATCTTTTATTGCATATAGTGTTTATTGTTGGTAATGTAGGGGGTAATCTGATACCCTCCCCCAGGAGTGTTATAAAAGATTACTGGGTAATCTGATTTTTATACCTATTTTGCGCTTAATTAAAAATCATTTCAGACACAATTGCTCTCAAATGTCTACCAAATAACAATAACTAAACCCCCATACATTTGAGAAATTAGCTAAAACACCCCCATCCACAAAAAAGTTTAAAAGATAACAAAATATTCTCAGCCACCCAAGACCACCGTTGATCGTTACTCACCACCTTGGGCGTTAGTCACCTTAATGGTGCACGATCATTGAGATCTAGCCGATCGTGCACTGGTAAGGCCATTTTCGGCCATGAATAAGTGATCCATGACCGGAAACGGCCAGATATGGCCGTTTCTATGGTTGTTTCATGGCCATAGATCTGGTCGTTTCATGGCTAGATCTATAGCCATGAAACGACCACATCTTTGACTGTGAAATGGCCATAGATCTGGTTGTGAAACGACCATGGATTTGTGATCCATGGTCAGAAATGGCTTTGTCAATGCACGGTCGACCATATACGACCAGTCATGCGTCATTCCATCGACTGCCGATGATAATCAGCGGTGGTGGCTGGCTGCCATGTAAAACCCCTCCCTAGCTGGGTATTTCCTAAGTATCCCTTGGCCATTGAGAACCTAGAAAATGCACGCCTAGGAAAGAAGTTTATTTTAAAATTTTATTTAAAGAATAAACCTGTAGTTTAAAAATATATTTTTTTAATTTAATTTCTAAACTATAATAAGTTCATTGTACAAGTCAAAAATATAGTTTCCTTTCTTAGAGTAAATAATGAAATCCATAGTAATACTTACTAGAACATACACACTTTTACAAAATTTACTAGCAATTTGATTTCCTTTATTAATACAACATATTTACTCCATTATAGAACATGGACATAGTTACTGCATTATGAAATATGAACATAATTACTACACTAAATATTAGCAAAACCATTCAATAGTCATCATTAAAACATCCTTTCATGCTCATAGCGTCCCTCGGAATCCTCTCCCAGCTTCATGCCTTAATCCTTACCTGCAAAACATTTTAAAACATTTCGTGGAGTGAGCGCTAATCGCTCAGTAAGGAATATGGCTATTTATAAACTATTAATGTTCATTATACAAGTATATTACTTAGGACCTTACCTACCTACAAAACATGACCTTCATTCTTTGACATAACAAGTTCATAAAACATATCATACACTTTGGACTTTTCTCATAAACATAAGTCATAACATAACCATACATAATATAACATAGAACATATATGACTTATGAAATATTCATGTACATGGCATGCTTATTTCTTTTGTCTTTATACTTGATGGTTTCATTAGTCTTTGTTATCCGATCGGATTCATTTAAACCATTACCTTGTTCTTGGTCGTCACCTCAAAGGACTCATGGTTTCCATAAGAATTCCATTCCTCTGATCTTGGTTTATACCTCAAGAGACTCATGGAATTCATTCTTTAACATTTCATAAATTTTTCATAAGACAACTAAATAAGCTATATGCATTACCATTATGAATGCAAACATATGGACTAACATATCCCATGCTCAATCATACTATATTCTCCTACTAAACTTCTTAACTTAATTCATTCAATTTCTCATACAATACAAGGAATTTCAGTAGTAAGATTATTCAGGGGTTTATTAGAATTAGAAACAAATGGGAATTTCCATTAAGAAGGTGGATGCCATACAGTTCGTTACTTTCAAGCAATTTTTCCATTATCTTCTAATTCGAATTTATTTTTGGCTAAAACATAAAAGTTTTAGGTCTGTTTCTCAACTTTTTAACACTTCAAGAATCAACTCAATCGGACTTCTATAACTTCAGTTATGACTGATTCAGTGAAGCATGTACAGTATAAGTCTTAAAACAGCCAAATCCGAATTCTATTCATTTTAACCATGTCACCTTCATTTGCACATTCATATTATTTGCCATATCATTCTAAGTATAAAAGGCCATAAAAACCTCCCTTTTTACAGAACCAAAAAGTGCCAAAACATCGTCCAACTACAAATCTCTTAATTGGCATAATCATCCTCCACATGCACACATACACCAATCAACACACCCATTTAAACAATCCATAACCAAAACATAGCATCACACTCATATTAACATAAATAAATGTAAGTTTCATAAACCCTAGGTATTATCAATTGTAGTCATAAGGGAGATTTTTTCCTTACCTTAGTATTCAAAGCACAAAGACACTCCTCCTTAGCTCCAAAGGTTCACCCTTTCTACCTTATACACATAACCACTTATGAATTTCTCTTTTAACTAAAAGATCAGAACAACTAGGGTTTTGAAACTCACCTTAAACCCTGAAATTGAAGTTCTTTAAGTGTGGATGGTGATCTCCTTTGAAAACCAACTTGAAATCCTACAAAAATTTAAGAATAAAATGCTTGGATTAGTGGCTTTTATGGTGGATTTGAGAGATGAAGAAGAAGATGATATATTTGGGGTGTACAAGGCCGACTACTTTCTCTTAAAACCCTGTAAATATTTATTCCATTGGTATTCTATTATGATTGGTCAATAAAAGTTAGATGTAAGGGTCATTTGGCATAAATTTTTCATATAAGGGCGTTTTGGTCATTTCTACCACAACATAATGATTAGCACTCATTTAATGCCATTTGACTTCTTTAAAAAACTTAACAATTAAGCAATCCCATTAGGTAAATGACTAATTTACCCTTGGTGCACTTTTATAGATACTTAATTCATATGGATTTGTATGAAAAGACTATTATACCCTTGGTTACCATTTACGCCATTTAACCATATCAATCAACTTTATGACCATTCTACCCTCATTTCTCTTCAATGACATCACCCCTTACACTTTATAATAGCCACATCTCGAAATACATGTAAATTGACCATTTTACTCTTCCATTCAAAAGAAAGAAAATTACTTGAAAAGGTAAATTTCATACCTTAGGGCATCGGAATAATAACGCGGGGTTTACATGCCGGTAGTGGCTTTAGGTGGGTGGGGGTGATTTTGCTATAAATTAAAGTTTTATATGGCTGAGGTGTTTTAGCAATATTTCAAATGTAAGGGGTTAAAAGAAATGATTCAAAAAATAATAATAAAAAATAATATTATATTATTATTTAAAAAGGAGGGCAATTTAGTCATTTATATAACTTACCAACCCATTTATCCTCCCAACCAAACACATTTCCTAAACATTCCCAATAATCTTGAAGGTGATGTATCTTTTCGTTAATATAATATTCTCTTATAATAAAATATAATATGATCCAAATGCCCCCATCTAGATATTCATATTTCCTAGCTCTCTCTATTTTTTTTTTTTATTTTTTATTTTTGTTTCTTTTCGTGATATATAATCATATTGCCAATACACCGCTTCTAGTCTTACCAATAAAAATTGAATTGCACAAGTATTGTTGCTGACAAAGCTTGGTTAATAATATTTGTTGTGCATGATTTTGTCCGACGGCTAGATTTGTGTCACCTATCTAAAAACCATACTAGGATCTAGCCATCTAAAACTTCCCCACATGTCACACCCACAGCAGATGACTTAATCAATAAGCTCACTAGTCCTAAGCATGGGCATTCTGACTTAAGTATGGGTGAGGGCTGACTCAAATCCGGATTATGGGGAATTATGCGTGTAATCCGTCCCATAATACGAACCTCAAACTACTATCAGATAGTGTGTAACAGTGGTTTATTTTGTTTTTTCAGATTTTTCATAATTGTTTCTAAATAATGAGTTTTTAAGAAAGAAAAGAAGTTAAAAAAGATTAGGAAATTTAGAGAAGTTGAAAAAGATTAAGAAAGTGGAGAAGTTAAAAAAATATTAAAAAATGGATACCTTTGAAATAAATTTACATTTATTTACTTCTAATTGATTTTAGGGCTTATAAAAAGTTTGGAAATAACACTACTAAAAAAGTTATTAGCATTTCTTATTATAATCTAATCTGGATTCTTAAAACAAATAGGGTGTGTTTGTTTTGTTATTTTGGGAATAATACTGGGTAGTTGAATAGGGTGAGTATTACGAGGTAAAATTTACAAATTTACAAAAAAAATCCCCTAGGTTTGCTGATTTAACTAAACACCCCAATATATAAAAATTTTGTAAAATGACAAAAACACCCCCACTCACCCACAGTGCCAGATTACAGCCACCACCGTCAGAATTTGGCTGAAAAATAGCGTTAAGACGTAGACCGGTCGAATCTAGCCAGTAGGACGTCGATATGGCCTTTTTCGGTCAGATCCACCACGGATTTGGCCGAAAAATGCCAGATCTACAGCCAGATTTGGCCATCGATAGCCGGAAAAAGCCAGATTTGGCCGTGAGTGACCACCAAAGATATGGCCGTCATTGTCAGTCAACGATGACCATTTTTTTGGCCGTCAGCCAGATCCACTGTGGATCTGACCGGAAAAGGCCAGATCGGCAAATTACCAGTCATTTTCGGTTGTTTCTACACCATTGTGACATATTCCTGCAACCTTTGGCAACTATGGGTGGGTAGGGGTGTTTTTATTAATTTTTAAACTTTTTTCTAGGGGTGTTTATAAATTAATAAACTTAAGGGGTCTAAAAGTAATTAAAAAAATAGAATAGTATTTCCCAAATAATTAAACAAACAAGTATTTTGGGAATAGGATAGGGAATAGGGTATGAAATAATAAAACAAACAGACCCATGATTGTCTGACTCAATTGCTCTCAAGTCTCAATACTGAGTAATCTGAATGGCTATTGCTTGACTGTTTAAAAAATGGACCTAACCATGTAAATAATGGGCCTGTTGGGCTGATTACCATAGCATCTTGTGTCTGTCAAGATGTTTAAAATAATAGTAATACTTACTCCTTTTTTTTTTTTTTTTTTGTGATGTCCCCGAGTTGAATATATATATATATATATATACCTAATTGGGCGTCAATAACATCCTCAAGCAGTGGGCCTACAACTACACTCAATGCGGACCTCTTCTAGGTCTTGCATTAGCAATCTATCCCTTCATCTGTCTTCATCCCTCTAGTGCTTTGAACGAGTAACATGCTTCTGTCCTGCTTCACCCAATAAAAGCTGTCCTGCGTTCATCACCCTAAAAGCGATAAGGAAGAAGGACCAATGACTCCCTGCAATAGAAAAAAATCAATCAAATTTAAGCCATATTTAAAAGCAAGGTGCATATCACAAAGATTAATTATTTAATCTTACCTGAGCTGCTTGAAATTTTCCATGTCCTATTCTTTCTGTCGTAATCCCAATATGGTCACTTCTGTAAGAATGGATTCCCACTTCTCGATATTCCACCACACATCAATAGGAATTTAGGGACTTTGCTCATCTGGAAGGTCATTCTCATTTTCAGTTTTTTTAATTTTTTTTTGTTCACCTTCCCCTTCATTATGGTTCATTATTCCCCCTTTTTCCCTTCCCCGTTGTTCCCCCTTTAGATCATGTCATCTTCATTTCCGCTTCCCCCCCTCTTCTGTCGCGTTAGTTTCATTATTTCATTTGTACTTTCATTCCTATTCATCTATTGTTCCCCCTTCATTCTCTTTCATTCCCTTATTATCTGATAGAGTGGGAGAGGAAAAAAAGGAGAGGTTCTCTGGAGAAGAGGAAAAGGGAGGTAGAGAGGTAATAGGAGAAAAGAAAAAAGGAAGGGGGAGGGGAGGGGGGGAGGAGAGCAGGGAGGGTAGGAGGAGGGAGGGAGAGCAAAGAGATAGTCTACGGAGGAGAAGAAGGGACGATTGGAATGGTCAGGGGAGAGAACGGGTACAGAAAAATGTTGCTCATGACCAGTATGGTAGGGAGTGGTGACGGAGCTGAGATAGTGGGTTGTGGTGCCTTGATGACAGTAAAATTGATGACGGTCTGGGCGGGAGACCAAGAGCGAGGTGCGGGAATATGGAATGAGAAGGAGAGCGGGGAGGGTGATAAAGGGGGGGAAATAGCAGGAGTGGGCGAGTAGAATTTGCATATAGGGAGAGAGGAGTCGGGTTTAGGGAGGAGTCTAAGGGTCCGGCACTATCTTTGATTATTTGCTTATCTGTTCGAGTCCTTCTATTGTTTCTTTATTCTATCTTTTTGTCTTTCAATTGTCAGTTTCATATTTTTTTTTGTTATATAGATTTCTCCTCCATATAAATATGTTCTATGTCCCTTCTGTTCATATTCTTTGCATCTTCCTCTGTCCCTGTCTGTTTTTCATCTTGTTTCAAATTTATTTCATTATTCTCTAACTATTTCTATAAGAATTATCTTCTTCAAGTTTTTATTTCTTCATATTATTATTTTCCCTTCCCCTACTTCATTCCCCAGGCATTCCTCCATTGATTCCTTCCCGTGTCCCGTCCCCGCTTGGCTTTCACGTTCCCCCCCTACATTTCGTGATGATTTTCGGCCATTTTCCCCCCCCCGTCCGACCTTTCCATATTTCCGCCGTTCCCCCCACGTTTTTGCTTCATGTCATTTATTCATCATTCCATTATTCATTTAATCCCCCCCCCCATTACTTTCCATTCTTCCTCACTATTCCGATCATTGTTACTTTTATTTCTTGAGTTTATTCCAATTTCCTTCCCACACTCCCCGGGGTTGGTCTGGGTTGTGATGTTTCCATTCCCACAACATTTTCCGCATTATTCTCCCCGTCTGTTTTCCACCCCTTCCATTGGAAGTATTTAATTATTTCCCCCCTGTTCCTTTTATTCTTATTTATCTTATATTTTTTTCATTAGTATTCATTTTGATTTTCTTATTCCTGTTTTCATCTTTCCCTTCCTTCGTACTTTAAATTTTAATTCACTCGTGTCTTCCTTAATTCTTTCCTCCCTTCACATTTGTCCGAGTCTTTTTGCCATTTGCCATATCCTTTTTCCCTCCCCCCCTTCTATTTCACTTCCCTTTCATTTTCTTCTGCTTCTTTTTCCTCCTTTTAATATTACTTTCCTTCCCTCGTTTTTCCTTAATTTCCCCCCCTTATTCCCTATTTTTTCTTCATATTTCATTGTTTTCACTTATTTGTCCTTATTTATCATATTATTTTCCGGACTTCCGCCTTTTTCCTCATTATTGCTGTTACTTTCTTACTGTAATTTTATTCCCGTTTTCCCTGTTCTCGGTCTTCCATTTCATGTAATTATTTTCATCTTTTTTCCTTCATTCCCGTGTCATTACATCATACATAATTTTGCATTTATTGGCTTCATGTCTTTTCATTCATCATAATTCTTTTTATCCCCCACTATCATTCCCCTGTTTACATGTATTCGGTTATTTCATTTTTCCGCATTATATTACATCAAATTTCTTCCCTTCATTTTTCCCCCGTCCCCCCCCCCCCCCCCCCCCCCCCACCCCCCCCCCCCCCCCCCCCCCCCTTTCCCCCCGCATTAGCCAAGACAAGGACGGCCTCATACATCCAAGCCTACAGTGAAAAAAACAGTCCATATCATAATAAAAAATAATTATACAAAAAATAACAAAAGCTTTTAATATTTACCTGCATTGCCCATAAGAAGCCAAACAAATGTACGTGCTCGGTCTATTCTCCCGACAGATTGGCACTGCTTTAACGCCATGTCTTTTCCTGCAGAGAGCCAGGGTTAGCTGAAATGATACTCGTCTGCATGGAAAGCATTAAAAGTTCATGTTCTTGCAAACTTCACCCAATCTATATTAACGGCTTTTGTTGAGTCAGAAGCCATTAGAATCGATACATGAACCATACCAGACACATCTTAACCCTCTCTGAAAAGGTATACCTACCTTCTTCTAACATCTCCTCTAAATCGCGTCCCGTAATAGACACTTTCCCCCCCAGCACCTTTTAGCCAGTTATTGGTTGCCCTACTTCTTTTTCTCTCTCTTGCTCTGCCGCATCTGGAAATTCCCCACATCTTAGCTTGTCATCAGGGTATATTCCTACATCCCAAAACGTAGTGGCTTTCCATCCACCCCAAACCACATTTTTTTTTTTTTTTTTTTTGCGCTTTTAACTGAGTGTAGCAACATATAGTGCACTCCCTGCCCCCAGAACGCCTTTTCCAATTTTTTCTGATGTTCACAAAATGATTGAAATAACTCTCTTTGAATCGTTTTAAACCATTTTTCTGTTCCCAGTAAATATCTATTATTCTCATAAAAGCTTGCCAATTCTTTCGTAGTTCTTTGCATCAGAAAATGAGCTTAGAACACATCTCCTTATGAGATCTTTTGCATATTTTTGCCTATGTTTTTGCTTGATTTTATAGTTCAATTAGTTTTTGTTATGTGTTTTTCTGATTTTATGATTTCATTTAAGTTTTTGTTCTGTGGAGGTCTGTTTGGCGATCCTTACGGTGCTTGACAATTGTCAAGGCTCTCTTAGAATGTCATGTTCCTTTTCTTAATAGGAAATTAAGTGGCTGTGTTTTGTAAGTATAATTTTTATTTTTTTACACAGAGATAGCTTGTTCTTAATTTTGTCAAAATTTTCATGCTAAATACATATGTGTAAAAATAAAAAGAATACCATATTCTTATTTGGTATGTTTCATTCCAATTTTGGTCGATTATTGAACAAACAAGAAAAAAAGATATTTCTAAATAATGCTCGCACTTTTCTTCATTAACAGATAGCTTTATATACAAATCTTTAAGCTCTCTAATTACTAACTAACTATTAGTAACTAACTAGCTAACTAAAACTAACTCTTAACAGCTTAAATAAGCTAAAATAAGTTTGACGTTGAATTACATAAATAACTCTTCCAGACTTATTCCTACATCCCCCCCTAAAGTTGGAGCTAGGTGACAATCACCTAAGCCCAACTTGGACAAGAAATATGTAATTGAGGGGCAACAAGAGGTTTATGAAGAAATCAGTGAGTTACCATGAAGAGGAATGTGCTGGAGAGTGTGAAGCCTGCTTTGAAATGATCTCAAACCACATCCAGTCAATTCCAATGTGCTTAGTGCGCTTATGGAAAACTGGATTGGCGGTGTGTATGTGTAGGCAACGCGATTATCACACCAAGAGTGGATAGGTGAAAAAGGAATAAACAAGTCTTGAAGCAAATATGAAATCCATTGCAACTCACAAATTGTGGCTACCAACTCCTGTACTTAACCTCTGCAGAAGACTTAGAAACTATAGGTTGTTTTCTTTTGTCTTCCAGAAATAAGAGAAGAGCCAAGGAACACACAATAATCAGTGAGAGATCTTCGGGAATCGAGGCAAGAAGCCCAATCAGCATTGCAATAAGTTGTGATAGTAAAGGAAGAATGAGCTAGGAAAATAAGCCTTTGAAGGACAGCCCTTTAGATACTGCAGAATGTATAAAGCAGCATCCCAATGTTCTTGGCAAGAGAATTGACAAACTGACTTAGCTGCTGACCAGCAAAGCTAATGTCAGGTCTTTTCAAATTAAGAAACAATAATCTACCATCAATCTCCTATATTGATCAGGAGAAGATAAGATTGGAAGATCTGAACTAACTGGCAGCCCTTGAGAAAACGAAGTAAACAGGCTTTGCACCAACCAAACCTGTGTCTGCAAGGATGTCCAAAATGTATTTCCATTGATTGATAAAAGTCCCTCTGAAGAGTGAGCTATTTCTATCCAAGGAAGTATTGGGCATATCCTAAGTCTTTGATAGTAAAATAGAATGTAGATAAGCCTTAACTGCTGCAATATCACTTCATTGGTCCCATTACTAAACATCATCAACATAGACATTAAGCCAAGAAATTATCGGCAAAAAATTTGTAAATAGACAATGACCATACTTGGACTAACAAACACCATAGGCCAGTAATTTAGTGCAAAACCATGATTCCCTGTCTGGAAGCCTGTTTCAGACCATATATAACTTTCTAAGCTTACAAACCTCTCTGTTTGTGCCTTAGAATAACCATCAGGGGGAAAAAGATAGACTTCTTCATCCAAGTAGCCATATAAGAAGGCATTGTTAAGTCTCATTGATGTAGTGGCCAAGAATGCAGTAGCAATGGCCAAGAAACTAACAAGCTTGGCAACAGGAGAAAAACTTTCCAAATAATCCACCCATAAATTTAATTGTAACCTTTGGCCACTAATCTGGCTTTGTATCTATCTACACTCCCATCTGATTTAAGTTTAATTTTTAAACTCATTTCGTGCCAATTGGTTTTTATCGTGTAATGGGACTATTCCAAGTATGGTTGGACTTCAAAGCATCAATTTACATTCATAGCTTAATCCAAGCAGGATGCTGGGAAGCTTGATGATAGGAAGTAGGTTCTTGGATTGTTGAACATTGCTAAGAATTGATATAGTGTATGATAGACAAGGAGGATCAATGAAAGGTAAGTTGACGGGTGTAAATATTGAAGAAAAATGGATTTATCAACATATGAGAGCTGTTGGGAATTATAACGTGCAGCACATAATCATTCATCCATTTGGTGGCTGTTAGATCTAAGACTTTGCCTATGTAGAGAATGAGCAATTGGAATAGGTGAAATGTTACTAGACTGTATGCATGTCTACATGATCAGAGACAAATTTTAGAAGCAATGCATCAGTAATAGGTTCAACTGCTATAATATCAACTCTAGGTGATGAATGAGTTTTCTAACTTAGCAAAGGTATAGAATCAGAAATGCCAAATCAGATGTGGATTTGGTTGAGATGTGGCAAGTAAATGATCGTATCTGTAGGAAACAAATCTTCAAGATCAAAAGGAATTAATGCACACTGAAGAATTGTTGGCAGTGGAGTCGGTAGAGAAAGGAACAAATGTTCAAGAAAACCACATCTCGGACCTCTATGTGTATTTCCATTGTAGTTTGTGAAGTAGTTATTATTGCAAATTTTTGTTTGGACCATCCACCGTATGGGTATTACCTCTAACTTTTATGCTTTTTGTTTTTATTGGACAGTGGCTATTCATGCACATAAACACATAAGGCATGAAAAGGCACCTCATATCTGCAAACCGTAAAAAAATAAAATAAAATTACACCAAAAATTAACAATATGATGAAATATCAATATTTCAGAAAGATTAAAAAAACGAACAAATTTCAATTGAGAACAAATACTTAAACAAATATTAAAGACTTATAGATATGCAATTGTCAACGGCAAAAAACAAGTGATAAATAAATTAACAACTGATATATGTTGACTATAAATCAAGTTATATATAATGATTATCAAAGCATTAGACGATACGTTTCGCTAAACAAAAATATAATACAAAACGACAACGCATCACAAAATCATTGACAAAATATCCAAATATATTTTGTAGAAATTCAATTTAATTTTCTATATTTTCCTCTATATATAAATCATTAGTGTATTTATAATAATTACAATATATTTTTTCCAGAATATTATAAATTATATGCATTTAATATCAAGATTAGTTACATCTATTTTTGTTAATTTTAATCACGGTTTTATTGCATCATATATTGTCGATGAAACAATACACATAATAACAACAATTATTATTATTTAATAAGACAATTCAGATACATTGCATTTGTATTCCAAAATACTAAGTAACAAATAAACAATAACTAGTGTAGTTTAAAGACAAACAAAATAGGAGAATACAAAAATTCATCCCAAAAGTCAACAAACCATTCACTCCCCTAAATTAGAACGCTTCGTGAACAACATTATTATTGACAATAATGTAACGACTATTCAATATCTTCTAAAAATTATATAAACAGTGTTTGAGAAGAATTGCAGACATTTACAACATAAGAAAAAAAAAAAAGGGGGAAGATTATCATGATTAACCAAAATTCAGCAGTACAGAAAACAAGTTTCTTACAACTACCGCAAGAAATACTACTGCAAATCATTGTCAAGCAACTAAACTAGCAATAAAAATCTACAATCAATCCGCTGACGTAAGTATTACTAACATCTACAATACAATTATATATATTGCTATACACAATTCATATCTATCTATCTATCCAATTGCAGATGTAAATTTCTATATATACAATCCACGCAAAACAGTGTTGCGTAAAAGAAAACTCTCAAACAAGACACAAGCTACCGGCAATTACAATAGAAGACTTTCGTTTACAAATCTTGGCACACAAAAATGAACATGCTTTATTACTGCTTGGAACACATTTAGTATTTATCAACATGATTTTACACAGGTATACCTATGCTGGGTGCAGCCTGCAAAAGACAAAATATGCAAGCACTATATATTTTGCAGTTGCTTTGCTAAAAATATGATAACAATGGTATACAACTTCTTCTCAATTGGTACAACAACCAGATTCTTTCAAAGGATGAGGAATTGCCGAAGACTTTCAAATCCATGACTCCAATAGCAAACTTCTCCTCAAGCGAAGGATATTAGGAACTTGCAATAAAGAAGATGAATACGTTGTACACTGGGACAGAATAACAAGGCCAATATCAGTTGCAAGAGATCTCTGTAGATTATGAAATAGTATGTCTTAAATATAATGTAATAAAAATGAGACATATACATTCACTCTAGAGTAATTCAATGATTGATGAAAATATTGTTTATACATGTTTTTCCCAGCACATATGTTATTGTAGAATCACACATTACCAAACAATGTTGGTTATATTATTATGAACAATTGCCGAACAATGTTTTGTTCGCATTTTATACTGTTTCTGTACAATTACATGTTCATCGTGTGTTTTCCTAACACATCTTTAACAATATCGAAGGTTGGCTGTTTTAAAAGCTCTTGACAAGCTGAATCATTCCATTCAATTACTTTCTCAAAACTATTCGTATTTATTTTGGCTTCTATAATCTTCTTGCATGGTATTGAGCCGACTCGCAGCAGAAATTTTCTCCCATATAGGAAGACTTGGAGGTTGAAGATTTGAGGTTCTATACCTATATTTGAATGACTGTTACTATTATTTACAACTGCCACCAAGTTATCTGTTTAGTGAAACGATTTCACAACATACGTTATACTAAGAATACACAAATTAATCTATTGTATTGTATCAAAAAAAAAAAATTATATGCATAATAATAAATAGTCTAAATAGATTTAAAATTATTTATAATCATGACCACATTCATATTAAATCTACGGTTATTAGTTAATAAAATTGCAAATAAATTGAATAACTAAAATGGAAAAAATAACAATTGGACAAACAATATTTATTGTTAATATCTTTCACATGCCCATCTTAATTTGATTAAGTCATGATGATTCGCATATATTCAACACATATATTACATATTTTCCTGCATAGATAAACATAAATATAATCCAATTGATAAAATGTATTGTTGACTTTGGTGAAACTATATTACTGATAATCCAAAAGTTGAAATATTAAATATTTCAATTACATTGAACAAAATACGAACAGTTGCTTTAATTATATCATATCACTGACATATCATTAACAAATACCAGACAGAAGACGAACCATTGTCAACCTAGAAATCAAAAAACCAACAAAGAACAATTCCAAATACAGTGTACAGAGAATGAACAGTCTCTTGCTATTCTGCCTTTTTGCATTCTGTTGTTCCTATATAAACATAACAAAATACAATTTGAAATATCACACAATACTAATTTTGTTGTACTTTAAAAACTTTTATTCGCTATGGCAGAAGCATCAAGAACAACAACACACGGTAATAAACATTGAACCATATATCTTATATTTAATGTCATATATCTATTCTAATATGTGTGTGCATGATTTACAAATGAAGCAACATCATTCCAACCACAAAATGAGATCAAAGAAATTCTCTACTTGAAAGATATTATCCATGGTCTGTTAGAGATAATGAGTTCAACCATGGATATTATCTCTAATTTAATTCGACGTGAGTTTTTAGTTGCTGCTAAAGAGGTTGAACTACAGATAAGACAGCAAAATAATTAGAAAAACGCTATGTATATAGTTTTTCCTTTTTCCCTCTGTTATCAATAACATAATAATAAATAAAAAATGAACAATAACAAAATGTTCTATTATAATCAATATTTGACATATTTTTTTGCGAAACAATAATCGTTTACAATTTCTTAAAATATAAAAATTCGATAATAAAATAAAAACAATATAATAAATAAACCTGTGCAACGCGTGGGCGTGCCATCTAGTTATATATGATTACACAATAATCATAGGACATATTATATGCCAATTTCTTGCTCCGGTCCCTTTGGATTTTATTTTTGTTAAACCTTAGAATTTTGTAACCCGATCTAAAATTCTAAAACAATCATCCTAATAAAAAAGTTAGTTTGATCATCTCCTACCTAGTTTGATCATGTTAACTTTAATCAGCTACTTTTAGGATCAAATTTGGGACAACTATTAAACATATTCAGAATATAATGACCTTTTTTTCATCATTGCTTCCATCTTCAAATTAATCTTGTGGCAACTCAAAATCACCACCCTCTCTAATTTTGTCAAGTATTTGATAGTATCTAGTAATGAGATCGTAGAACTTAATTGAAGATACAACATCCTAAGGCTTTTCAAACCTTGCATCTCTTCACACACACATAGAAGATTGTGATAGTTAAGTAAGTACAAATATCGAAGGGAACTCAAACATCCAAATCCATCTGGAAGAACCTCCTCTTGTGTGATTATTTCCAAGTGTCTAAGACAGATCATCTTTCGTATGTTATTAGGAAACTTCTTAAGCTCAAGACAACCATTAAGTCTTAACATTTGCAAGTTCTAAAGCTCGCAAATAGATTCAGGGATCTTCTTCAATGCATTATTCCAACCTAGATCAAGGTGCCTCAAATGTCTCAATGTGCTTGTTGGATGATGGCTTGAAATGCTGCCGTATTAGAACTTAAATGGAACGACGTCGTTTTGATCCAAACTAAGAAAACAATCCTAAGTATTGATGAAGAGAAGATCCAACGGCTGGAATTTAAACCTAATGTCAACCATATAAAAGCAGAGTTATTTTGGCATTTGGCACGCAGTATTCATTTTTGCAAATCTCTCTCTTCTTTGTTAAACACCATTTTGAGTCTGTTAGGGTTTCAATTTGGGTTGAGTGAATCTTGTAACTTGTTGATTGAGTGACTAGGTCAAGTCATTTTGGGTGTATTGTATACGCTGTTTATAGGGATTCGAAGGGTGTAATCTCTAGGGTGAGTTACGGGTTGAAGAAGGGTTATTGAGGGTTTTGTGTTGCTGTGTATAATCTGTAATCTTGACAGTGATTTAGTGCAGCGAGCTCGTGTGTTTCCCAAGTTCAACGTGGATGTAGCTTGCTCAAATATAGAGCAAGTGAACCACGGTAAAATTCCAGTTGTTCGTGTGTGTGTGGTTTGTGATTCTTGATTGTGATCTTTTGTTATTTGATTGATTCTTGTGTGAGTGGTTATAACAGTGGTATCAGAGCCATTTCTTGGAGATTAGGGATTTTTTTTATGAAATTAGGGTTTCATGAAATTAGGGTTTCGTAAAAATTAAGGTTTCTGGAAATTGAGGCTTTTCGAAACTGTGATTCCTTCTAGTCTCCAATAGGATCTAGGGAGTCAAATCTTGGCTAAGTTTTAAAGGTATATAGGCTGGAAACCAGTAACCGCCTTAAAAACTGTCTGGCAGTAATTAGCAACTTCTGGTGTAACAATGCCGCGTACCTTCTTAAGTTCTTTGTTGTTTCCTTTATTACCATTATAGTATAATGAGTACTACTCGTATGGAGATCTCCCAATATGATGGGAAGATCAATTTTGGGAGTTGGAAGAAAAAGATGAAAGCATTGCTTTCTCACAACAAGGTTGCCATCACACTAGAAGAGGACTCCGAAAAGTGGCCAAAGGAGAAGTTGAAAAAGAAAGATGAGATCAATGAGGAGGCGTACAATCTGATAATCATGAATTTGTCCGATAGCGTCTTCAGGAAAGTAGATGGAATTGAATTACCGATTGAACTCTGGGGTAAACTCACTACCTTGTATGCTTTACAATCTGCCCTCAAACTAGCTTTTTTAAAGGGGGCTTTATTCTCTTATAAAATGGATAGTGGTAAAAGTATAGATGAAAACCTAGACGAGTTTTTGAAAATGACCTTGGTCCTAAAAAGGACAGACCAAGCTTTAGGAGAAACCAGCCTAGCCATGATTCTATTGAATTCCCTGACTGATGACTACCAGGTAATCAAGAATGCCCTACAGTACTCGGGTACCGTACCAAATCTTGACCTAATAATAACAGGACTTAGGGCTAGAGAATTAGAATTGAAAACCCAGAAATGAAATGGCACAAACCTGTTTGTTAAGGGTAGACCATAACCTAGTCAAACTGGTAAAGGAAATCAGAATAATCAGGGGGCTAGAAATAAGAAAAAATGGAAGGGCAGTAACAAGCATAGAGGAGAGTCTAGAAAATACTTCTTTTGTAATAAAACTAGGCATATTAAAAAGAATTGTTTTGAGTGGATTAAAAAAAAAAATAAGGAAATACTGAAAATAACCTAGCCACTACTAGAAACCTGGTAGAAGAACCTGAAGTACTTACTCTGTCAATGAATGACACTGGTGAAGAATGGGTGTTGGACTCAGGCTGTTCATTTCACATGAGTCCTAGGAGAGACTGGTTCCAGGAATTTGAAAATGTTGAAAATGAAACTGTTTACATGGGAAACAATAATGCATGTAGAGTAAGGGGGATAGGCACAGTGACTCTAAGGGTTAACACTGGAAAAGTGGTAAAACTAACTAGGGTTAGATACATACCAGAACTTAAAAGAAATTTGATATCCCTTGGCACCTTAGATGAATCAGGATGTTGTTACAAAGCAGAACATGGATGCTTGAACATATATAGAGATAACAGCCTGATACTGAAAGGAGAGAAAAGAAATGGCCTTTATATTCTTTGTGGGAATCATTCCCAAAACTGCTTTAATTCTGTGATTACTTCTACTAACTTGTCCAATACAGAAAAGTGGCACCTTAGATTAGGCCACATGAGTCAATGAGGCATGGACATTCTGAAGCATAAAGGGCAGTTTGGTAAAGACAAGACTACATCCCTCGAATTCTGTGAGAATTGTGTTTTAGGGAAATAGCATAGAAATAGTTTCACCAAAGGGACACACCTAGCCACTAGTCCACTAGAATACATACACTCTGACCTTTGGGGACCTGGAAAAGTGAAATCTTATAGAGGGAATAATTACTTTATGTCTCTGGTGGATGATTACAACCGCAAGGTGTGGGTGTACCTACTGAAATCCAAAGATTAGGCTCTAGCTAGGTTTAAGGACTAGAAAACCCTAGTAGAGAACCAAATGGGAAAAAGGGTGAAGGTTCTTAGAACAAACAATGGGCTGAAATTTTGTAACCAAGAATTTGACAAGTTTTGTTGTGACCAAGGGGTTTTAAGACATAGGACAGTAACTTATACCCCACAACAAAATGGAGTGGCAAAACAAATGAATAGAACTCTCCTTGATAAAGTTAGGTGCCTATTAATAACCTCCAAACTCCTTACCTCCTTTTGGGGAGAAGCCCTTACAACAGCAGCATACCTGGTAAATAGAAGTCTATCTACTGCAATAAACCTAAAGAGCCCTGAGGAAATGTGGACTGGTAGAGTCACAGCTCTAAGCCACTTAAGAGTTTTTAGGTGTGCAGCTTATACACACACCACATGAGGAAAATTGGAACCAAGGTCAACCAAGTGCATATTCTTGGGGTATCAATAAGGGACCAAAGGTTATAGACTCTGGGATAGAGATTCTCTAGGGGTTAGAATCATTGTGAGCAGAGATGTGATATTCAATGAGGGAGTCTTTCCTTGTAAGGAAACTAGAACTAGAACTGACCCCATTTCAAGTTTAGAGGATCCCTTCACCCAACCTGAAGTTACACCAATTGAGGTGGAGCTTCCTGCTCAAACTCAAACCAGCCAAGAAACTGAAGTTTTTATTGAACATGGAGAAGAAACTGGACAAACTGATCCAAAACATGAGGATGAGATAGAAACAGCAGATGACACTGAGATTCAACCTGAAAACTTACAAGACTACCAGCTTGCAAGAGACAGAACCAGAAGACAGGTAAGGGCACCTACAAGATATTCCTATGCTGATCTAATATATACTGCCCTCCTTGCAAGTACTGAAGTACAAAGAAGAGAACCAGAAACCTATGAGGAAGCCATGCAGCCAAAGGAGAAGGACCAATGGAAGGCTGCTATGGAAGCTGCAATGAAGTCCTTAGAGGTGAACAGAACTTGGAAACTTGTACCAAAGCCTAAGGACCAGAAACTTGTACAATGCAAGTGGCTGCTCAAACTAAAGGAAGGTATCACTGAAAAGGTTCCCCTCAAGTATAAGGCTAGACTAGTAGCCAAGGGTTTCACCCAAAGAGAGGGAATAAACTTCAATGAAGTCTTTTCTCCAGTAGTTAAGTACAAAACCATAAGGCTCATGTTGTCCATAGTAGCCCACCAGGATCTAGAGCTTGAACAATTAGATGTTACAACTGCATTCCTACATGGAGATCTTGAGGAAGAGATCTACATGAGCCAACCCTTATGTTTCATAGATAAAAATGCCCCCAACCATGTCTGCCTACTGCTGAAATCTTTATATGGTCTAAAACAATCCCCTAGGCAATGGTATAAGAGGTTTGATACCTTTATAGTAAGTATAGGATTCACTAGGATTAAGTATGATAGTTGTTTCTACTTTGCTATTTTGGATGAAATACCTATTTACTTACTGCTCTATGTAGATGACATGTTACTGATAAGCAAATCAAAGCCTCTGATCTGTGTGTTAAACAATAAACTGATTGCTGAATTTGAAATGAAAGACCTAGGGGATGCTAGAAAGATTTTAGGCATGCAAATTGATAGAAACAGAAGTAAATGTAGACTAAAAATTCACCAGTGCTCATACCTGCATAAGTTAGTGGAAAAATTTGGAATGTCAGGGACCAAAACTATCTTAATCCCTTTAGCTAACCATTTCACATTAAGCAAGGCTCAATGCCCTAATACTAATGCCGAGTTAATTAAAATGGAGACCATACCCTATGCTAATGTAATTGGATCCTTGATGTATGCTATGATTAGCACTAGGCCTGCCTTATCATTTGTGATATCCTTGCTAAGTAGATTCATGTCCAATCCTGGTATGGAACATTAGACAGCCCTGAAGTGGGTACTCAAATATGTTAATGGCTCTTTAAATGTGGGACTGGAATACTATAAAAGATTTGCCTCACTTGAGCTGGTTGGTTTTGTAGACTCTAATTTTGCAAGTGATAGGGACACTAGGAAGTCAATCACTGCATATTACTTTACCTTGGGGGGCAATTGCATCAGCTGAAAGTCCCAATTACAGCTTATAGTTGCACTATCAACAACCGAGGCTGAATATGTGGCTGTAACTGATGTATTTAAGGAGGCAATTTGGCTCAAAGGGATCCTGAGTGAAGCAAACCTGTCTGAACTGAAGCCAACAATTTTTTCAGACAGTCAAAGTGCAATACACCTGAGTAAAAATCCAGTATACCATGAGCGAACTAAACACATAGATGTTCGCTATCACTTTGTGAGAGATCTGATCACTAGGGAGAAGATAGCTCTCAATAAGGTTCCTACTGAGCACAATCCAGCAGACATGGGTACGAAGATTGTTACACTTGCTAAAGTTCAAGCATTGCTTGAACCTGCTGTCCATTCAGTAAGCAAGGGTAACAAAAGAACCATGAAGGACTCACTAAAGGCAAGCTGCACTAGCACATGAGCTATTTTTCAACCCATCAAGGTGGAGATTGTTGGATGATGGCTTGAAACTCTGTCATATTAGAACTTAAATGGAACAACGTCGTTTTGATCCAAACTAAGAAAACCATCCTGAGCGTTGATGAAGAGAAGATCCAACAGCTGGAATTTAACCCTAATGTCAACCATATAAAAGCAGAGTTATTTTGGCATTTGGCACACAGTATTCATTTTTGCAAATCTCTCTCTTCTTCGTTAAACACCATTTTGAGTCTGTTAGGGTTTCAATTTGGGTTGAGTGAATCTTGTAACTTGTTGATTGAGTGACTAGGTCAGGTCATTCTAGGTTTATTGTATACGCTGTTTATAGGGATTCAAAGGGTGTAATCTCTAGGGTGAGTTACGGGTTGAAGAAGGGTTATTGAGGGTTTTGTGTTGCTATGTATAATCTATAATCTTGACAGTGATTTAGTGCAGCGAGCTCATATGTTTCCCAAGTTCAACGTGGACGTAGCTTGCTCAAATATAAAGCAAGTGAACCACGGTAAAATTTCGGTTGTTCTTGTGTGTGTGGTTTGTGATTCTTGATTGTGATCTTTTGTTATTTGATTGATTCTTGTGTGAGTGGTTATAACAGTGCTAATAGAATCTGGCAACACTTCGAAACATATGAAACACAAGTGTAGTAGTAGGAGGTACTTGAATTTGGATATATCTTCTCTAATAAATGATCCAATAATATATAGGCTCATCTCCAAACTGTTTTGCTGTTGGAAAGACAATGCTTCGAACACTCCTTGAGTTATCAACTATAAGTTGTAGAAATTCTTTACCACATGGCTCTGTGTCACCATGTGAAAAATGCCAAAATTTCAAATTTTTGGCTTCCGAAATTTATGAATGCGGACTCACCTTTTGTCATTGATATTACAAGATCATGCATAAGAACCTTAAATGTCCAATAATAATCATGATCCAAGAATTCCTCTAAGAAACCCCTTGACCATAAAACTTTCATATATTGGACAGCAACATCTTCAAACTCTTTAGTTTTATCAAAGGTTTTAAGCAGTCCAAGTGCCATCCAATATTGGGTCATGTAATCACCGCTATAACAATAATCCTTTGGAAACAAACAAAGATAAGTAAAACATCGCTTCAAGGGAGATGGCAAATGATCATAGCTCAGTTTCAATACTGGTAAGATATCTTCAATATCTTGATCCACCTGCCAGATGTCATTTTGTTTTATAACCACTCACTTTCATTTGTGTTTGCATAAAGTAAGCTTCCTAAAGATCTCGCAGCCAACAGAACTCCTTTAAATTTTTTAACAATGTCCATCCCAATTTTAATGAGCCTTGGAAAATCTTTCCCTTCTCCATCTTTGAACGTATACTTCTTAAATAATGACAAGGGTTTCTCATTGGAAAGACCTTATAGAAAATGGGAGGGACCCGTGCTCATTATTTCTGCAACTCTATTTCTTCGTGTGCTCACAATAATTTTACTTCCATTGACACCATTTAGCAATAATTTTCTCAAATCCATCCATTTCTCGGACTTCTCATTCTAGACATCATCCATGTCAAGCAAAAACTTTTTACCTGTCAAAATTTCCTCCAAACGCTTATGAATTTCATCTCCTTTTAACTTAATACAATCATCATGTATTGTAGATTTAATAATTTCTTTCATCAATCTAGTGACATCAAAGTCATCTGACATGCATGTTCACATCTTTAATGGAAAGAAATCATTTACCCTTTCATTATTGTAAACCATTTGAGTAAGAGTGGTTTTACTCGAACCCCCAGTTCCAACTATTGGAATGACAGAGACTCCCTCTCCTTTGGTTGGTTGCATTAAAACGCTTATGATCCTTTTTTATCATCCTCTCTTCCAATAACATAAGGAGCTCCCAAGAAAGGATAAGTCTCTCTCTTTGATGGATAATTATGATCTTTTTTTTTATCATCATGTCCAAGCCTCCTGAGTAGTGTGGTGATAATACTCATGAACAATGTCTACTTTGATTTGAGTCATTTTTTTAAGGATCAAATAATGATTTGCAACAATTTTTTTTATTATGGTTTATCAAAACAATATTGCAGTTTCATAATATTTGCAAACCTCACAAGAATTGTCTGGATTTTGGCCTCATTTGACATTTAATGTAACGAATAGAGTAATGTGCTTTTCTTCTTCTCTTCCCAGTGATAATTGTTGGTTGATCTCAATATTGTAGGCTTCATGTTATTTTTAATATCAATTTCTTCTCTTCTAGAGTTGTATCTTTTTACCCCTTGCAATATAAATAGAAAGTCTATAGTTTATAAATCTCTCTCTCTCTCTCTCTCTCTCTCTCTCTCTCTCTCTCTTGTCCTTTTTAAGTAATCATTATGTTTACCCCTTGCTATATAAATAGAAAGTTTATAGTTTATTGGAATATATTTTGTTTGATCATTTTTGCCTACTGATCGCATTCACATATTACAAGGTTGCTTCAGGCTTATTGAGGTGTTCAGATTAGATGTGTGGCTCGTTTTTTTCTTTTTGTTGGCTTGGCTTTTAGGGGGTTAAATTTAACTGAGGACAATTTTATGCTGCAGGTTATTGATAAAAATTCCTCTGCTATTCACTATGGCCCATCGGGAAATTCTAATGTTTCTGACTAGAGAATGGCCTTGTCGAAGTATGCAAGATATGTGTGTATGATTATTTGAAGATATAAGATATTTTTATGCCAAAAGATGAAGAATTAGAATTTAATTTTCTCTGCGAGAGCAGGGCCTTACATTTGAAGGTGTTTTGTTGTTAAGTGGAATGTGTCTATTCTTGACACAAGGAAAGAGGCATAAAAAAGAGTGAAAAACAAAACAACTAAGGGTGCGTTTGGTTTATTATTTTGGATAGGATTTTGGGGATAGTATTAGATAGTTGGATAGGGTTATGATTACGAGAATAGGATTTGCAGGATATGTGTTTGGTAGAGTATTTTGACCTTGATATTTGTGTTGAATATTTTATTAATATATTTTTTTATAAATGATTTATTAATATAATATTTTGTTGTGTTTTGTTAAAATAATGTATTATTATATATATATAACTTATCAAATTACATTTTAATAATACTAAATATTTTATTGGTAATTTTGTCACCCGTATATATTAAAAAACAAAAATCCATATTAATTTTCAAGTACTAATCCAAGTACTAATCCAACTGTTTAAAAACACCACATTAATACATATATGACAAAAGTACTAATTATCAACCCTTACAATCATTATTACATGTATACTCCATTAACAACTACGACATGGTCCACTGTGCCACCCACAGTGCATTCGTTATGTTATCCCGTAAAGTCGTCATGTTGTCTATAATACCTTGTTGCGGTTGACTCGGTCTTTCTCCATTTCGGCCATATTCTGCCCCATTTTGACAATCACAATTTACTTGCTCATTACCCGTACTATTATTGGTTTGTTCGAAGATACGGTCGTCCATATTGTACATTCTGATAAAATTATGAAGTACACAACATGCCATAGCAATCTTCCCTCGTTTGTCCAACGGGTAATTGTTCATTCCATTTAGAATACGGAACCGTCTTTTCAAAATACCAGAGGTTCTCTCAATAACATTGCGGAGTGAAGCATGTCTGTAGTTAAATAATTCTTGTGGCCCGCTTCGGTTACGGCGGTGGTCAGAAATATGGTAAGCCACTCGCCTATGAGGGGCGAGGAATCCATCTCTATTTGGATAACCCGCATCAACCAAATAGTATTTCCTTGTAATAATATCAAACATTTTATTTGAATTACAGGGCCGCAACAGTGGAGGTAATACGCTATAATACGTCAAGAAAATACTTATACCTGGTGGAGGATGTGGGAATCCAGAATTAGGATCATCAATAATTGAATTTAAAACTCTTGAATCATGCACAGATCCTTCCCATCCAGTAACGACATAAGTGAACATCATGTTAAAGTCGCATACAGCCATTACATTCTGTGACATTGATCCTTTGCGATTCCGGTACCTATCGGCAAATTCACGTGGAACCGAAGCGTATACATATGTGCCATCCATGGCTCCAATACAGTCCTATCATGAAAATGGGGCATTTTACTAATATTAACCTACTAAACAAATTAATAACACAATGAACTTAACTATCTACTAATAGCAAACATAAGGAACCAGTATCTTAAAGAAAGGGTAATATTTTCTGTTGGCTGATATTTCCCATGGAACATCATTGAAGTCAGGTGGTCTGATAAACTCTATCTTCAACTCACATATAGCGTCGCAAACTACGGTAACATGTCTAGAGATCATCTCACTCGAATGTTGGAAATCCTCCATCATCGTTCTGATTGTCTCATTTTTTCCAACGATTGTTAGAAATATCATAACTTGTTCTTCCAAACTCTTTCTCCTGGTTGGTTGCAATTTGCCTTGATCGGACAAAAATTCACATAACAATGTAAAACAGTCTTTGTCCATGCAGCACTTGTCATAGATCCTATCAGGATAACCGTTGAGTATTTCCAACATGTACTGATGACCAGTTAATACAGATGTATGTCGTGGTTGAGGTCGACTTGCTTCTAACGCGGCAACACCGCATAGTGCAATGGCTATATCTGTCAGTATTTCTTCTTCGTCCCTCTCATCTGTAGCACGTTATCTTCTTCCTATACGGCTAGACAACGCCTTTTAAACCTACACATTTGCAAAACATTTATCAACAATTAACAGTTGTTGTACTACTTGGCAAAATATAACAGTCAATATTTAATTGTAATGACAATCAAAAACAGTGTTTACACATTACAATATCACATAAATAAGTTCATACAGTAGCATTATAAATTGTAATTGTAATGACAACTGCCCACTGACGCATACAAAATTGTTGCTAAACAATTATGAAATATAGTGTCATCTACTAATTATTGGAAAAAAATTTATGAATCCAGTTAGCCTTTTCCTCCAGTGGGAGTTTCACAAATATCTCCCGCCACCCTGGATTTTCATATAAGTATGTGACAGCCGGCAGATAAAACTGTGTCGGTACTTGCATGGCCGTCATGATGTCAATACATGTAACGCCCCATTTGAGATACATAGCCATTGTTTATGTTATGGCCTCAAGGTTTACTGAATTGCCCCTAAATGAGGTTGTATCTTATTCATGTTGTTTGGTTGGCCCTTGGTTGAGTTTATGTTTTGGGTTTGGTTGAGTGTTTACCCTGGAATTGATCAAGACTTAGCGGATTTTGGAGTTGCAATCTTCGCCGAGGCGAAGAATAGTCTTCGCCGCGGCGACGTTGGCTTTGTGTATGGCAATGTCGGTTCTGTAATTCTTCACCGGGGCGACAAAGAATCCTTCACCGCGGCGAAGGGCCGGTTGAGTTTTTGTTTGAGTTTCTAGAGAATTCTTTCCTAAGGGCAAAATGACCATTCTACCCCTAATTAGGAGGAAAAGTAGGGACTAAAATGTAAGAAAATTTCATGGAGAATAGGTTAGTGTGGCGGTGTGAGTGTAATGAATCAAAGGATAAAGGTGGAATTTTCAAGAAAGAGTAAGGGCAAAATGGGAAAGAGTGTATATTATATGAGCTAATAAGAGTTTAGTTCTCTAAACCCCTTCATTTCACCCATTTCCACCGCCTTTTCATCTCCCATTTTCTCTCAATTCCTAACTCAATCTTCTAAGGGATTTTTGAGAGTTTTGAGTTGGGATTTGACAAAGAATTGATCCTAAGCAAGAAGAGGAAATAAGGGAAAGCTAAGGTCCAACAAGAGTAGAGATTTTTGGTGAAGACTACTCAAGTATGAGGTAAGTAAATCCAACTCAAGCTAAAGTTTAAGAAATCCTTGAGTAGAGATTTTCTTTATGCATGTATATATGATGCTTGTTGAGAAATTGAGTAGAGATGTTTGTCTATTTGTTGAGAAATGGAGTTGAGATGAATATTCATGTTGTGTTTGTTGGATATGCTTCCTTTATGAGAAGTGTTGATGTGTGATGAGTTTGAGATGAAGTTGGAGGAGATTGAGTAAATTTTTTAGTAGTGTTCTTCTATGATAGGAATTATGTCCATAGAAGGGAGTTTCTTCCCATTTTGGATGATTAAAAGGAGAAATAGAATTGTAGTTATAGAGGAGGTTTTGTATGCACATGAGTTGTTTGATAAAATGCCTAAGTGAAAGCATGTTACTAAACTGCCCTGTCACAATTGTGACTTTCTGAGTGCTTTTTGGGCATCTTACATATTGAACTGGGTTTAGACCAAAACATAAAAGTTATAGCCTTGTCTCTAAGCTTTAAAACGAGACAAAAATTGTAGCAATCCGATATGTATAACTCAAGTTATGCCATTTTGAGTGTGACTTGCATAGAATGATTGTCTTTGATGCAATAATGCATTTGTGCTTTTCATGAGTGCATTAATGAGCATGAACCATCCATATGCATGAATTATGCATTATAGAAAGAGTAGAGAACTTTGTGAATAGACTAATCTAAGAGTTAAGCTATACGATGAGTACTAGCTTGAGAAAGAGATAAGTATTAGCTTAAGCAAGAGTAGAGAATTTTGAGTATAAGCTATACTATGAGTAAAAGTTTGAGTGAGAAAGAGTAGAGAATGTTGAGAATAGGAACTCTAAGAGTAAAGAGAATAAGAACACTCTAATAGTAAAGAGAAAGAGAGATTGAGCATTAGCGAATAAAACAGAGAAAAGTGATACGGAAGATAATAGAGTAGGTTGTGCGATGGGGAACCCGTGAGTGATAAGTAAAGTCACGAGAGTGGGTGCTTTGTGATCCCCAGCCGTGCCTCCGGTTAGATGGGGCCGTGACCGTCACGAAGAGTGGAACATGATGTTCCAGCTGTGCCTCCGGTTAGATGGGGCCGTGACATTCAGAGAGAGAGAGAATACACTCACGTGGCCAAGGGTTCCAAATCCATGCATGACCGAGTCCGATCGGCAGAGAATGAGTAGAAGTCACGAAGAGTGGGTTGGTGCTTTGTGATCTCCACCCAGCCGTGCCTTTGGTAAGATGAGGCTGTGACATACAAGTGAGGAAGAATGAGCAAGCATGAGAAAGAATAAAGAGAGACAATGAGTAGGGTTACGAAGAGTGGGATAAGTATCCAGTCGTGCCTCCGGTAAGATGAGGCCGTGACCTACAACAGAAAGTTAAGAGAAGAGTTATGAGAAGAGAGACAGAAAGAGAATCAATAGAAGTCACGTAGAGCGGGGGAAGTCTCGGTCGTGCCTCCGGTAAGATGGGGCCGTGACATTCAAAGAACGAGTTAATAGAAATGAATTATGAGAAATGAGAATGAGATAATAGAGAGAATGAGAAAGAATGAGAAAGCTTGAGAAAGAATGAGATAGAAAGAGAGAGAGTATGAGAAAGAATGAGAGAGATTGAGTTAGTAAGAATAGAGAGTAGAAGAAAGAAACATGCAGTTCTTTTGCATTAATTGCATGTACATCTCATACATGCATGCACCATGAGTTCTTCCATGGTTAGTGAGAGTATAACGAGAATAAGAGAGAACCATGATTTTCCTTCATGGTGAGTATGACGAGAATAAGAGAGAGAACCATGATTTTCCTTCATGGTGAGTATGATGAGAATAAGAGAGAATCATGATTTTCCTTCATGGTGAGTAAGAATAAGAGAAGGAAAAAAGAGAATAAGAACAGAGAGAAAGAAAGAATAAAAAGAGCAGAACAGAGTTAAAGTTGCGGGGACAGGTAGTAGAGGATTTACTTACTGAGCATTATTGTGCTCACCCCATTGTTCTTCCCTGTTTTGTAGGAAATATGAGCAGCGGTCGGATGAACGTTGAGGAGCAGAGAGTATTGGCATTACTGTCCACCAGTTATGATATTTTGTATTAAGTAGAAAGTTTTTAATACATAGTGTTTTGTATTTGTAAGAATTATATTTTATTGAGTAAAGAAAATTTGAGCCCACTATTTTCCATACGCTATGTTATCTATAATTTACATAGTATGAACTATAAGAATAGTAGTAAAGAACAGGTGTTACAATACAATTGCTCATGGAGAAAGGATCAGATGGAACACTGATGTTCTCTTCTTCCCTCTCATCTGCACTGCGATTGGAAGCCCTCGATCCCATTGTCCGCTTCTCCGCAAGCTCCTCCGTCAAGCTAAAAATGGCATCCTCAATTAAATGTCCCGGCCCCCTTCTGTGCCTCTGATTTCTCGCTCTTCCATGGCCAGATGTGTTTGGCCGTTTTTCCCCTGTCAAACGATCAGGATCAGGTTCAAAGTCGCTATCATCCATAGGAACCACGTCGGGATTGGAATAACTAGAGGTCTCCACCTGTTAGGATGTAGATGTGTACGCATATCTTCCAGTGGCAGTTTGTTTCTCAAATATTATTTCATAAAGTTCCTTGTAAGGAAGTCCCTTGTGATAAAATTGTTGCGCCAGTGGGTTTTGCTAGTAAGTTAAAAGAATAATATATTAATATTTAGCAGTCCGAAAAAAATGCGTACATTTACAGTGACATTGAATAATAATAGTTAAAAAATATGAAAATTTACCATGACATATTCTTGCCAAACCTCAACGAGGCACGTTGGATTTTGTGACTCCTGATCCCACCCGAACCCCGTGTGTTGCAGCAATTTCCGTCATGCTTGATAAAGTTTTCGCAAGCGAAAGAACTTAGAGGTTAATTGTGTCACGTTGAGTCTCCTGCCAGCCAGTGATGATATGTCATCCAACATTTCTTGGTAATGAGTTGTTTTTATTGCAGTACCATGTGAAGTTTTGGCTCGCTCAAATAACAAGACCAGAAATTTGTGGGTCATCTCAACGGACCAGGCCACAGAATCACCCATCTAAGGACAGTACGGTGAGGGACAACCAACATTGGGGCACCATACCAATCACCAATCACCAATCACATTACAAAATATAATACTCACATGTTAACGTAATCAACTAAACACATATAAAATTATACCTCGTTCGATCCAACATTGCTTGAAGATGTCAATGCAGGGGAAGATACAGACAATGTCGACCAACAGGGTGTATGACGAACTCCAAGTCTGGAAAAATGTCGAAACTTTCGCCTCTGTTGTAAGTAATAATCAATCTTGCGACATCGAGACAAATTATGCTGACATCTGTGCATATGAGCGTAATTTCTGGTTATGATTAAAGAACGATGTCGAATCTACAGAATAAATAAATCAATTATTGAAACCGGAATAAAATATTTGAGTCAACCAATTACAAAATGCATTATTAAAGTCCAAATTAAAAGGATTAATGAAAAGAAAAAAATAGTATTAATACAAATTATTTCCAATAAAAAAATGAAAAAAATAGCGTCTCGGTGTCTTGAAAACAAATAGGTAACGGAAACTTACAAACTTGATTTGGATACTTTGTGGGTCTCTTTCCCTTCTCTGAGTCAGCTAAACATCAAATACAATTAAAGGGATCCATGTGTGTACACGAGATTAAAAAGCTGTCAAACAAAACAAAAAACCCAATTAAAACAATTCTGGTCCAATTGCCGAATAAAACAAAAACCCAATTAAAACAATTATGTGCCAATTGCCGAATAAAATAAAAACCCAATTAAAACAATTCTGTGCCAATTGCCGAATAAAATAAAAACCCAATTAAAACAATTCTGTGCCAATTGTCGAGTAAAATAAAAACTCAATTAAAACAAAAACCCAATTAAAACAATTAATTGCCGAAAAAACCCAATTAAAACAATTCCAAATGAAACAAAAACCCATCCATGCGTGTGCCCCACGAGAAATAAAACAAAAACCCATCCATGCACATTCACAATCCATTCATGCCAAACAAAGACAAAACACAAAACAGCTTCCCCTTTTACGCAGATCTGAGGTGGGTTTGATCCAGATTGGGGTGTTGTTTGATCCAGATCAGGGTGTGGGTTTGCGGCAGATCGGGTCACGGTGATAGTGGGTGCGTGTGTGCTCGGGGTGGGTTGGTTTGCGGTAGATCGGGTCACGGTGGGTGCGTGTGTGCTCGGGGTCGGTTGGTTTGTTGTAGATCAAGTCACGGTGGTGCGTGTGTGCTTGGTGTGGGTTGCTTTACGGTAGATCAGGTCATGGTGGGTGCGTATGTGCTCGGGGTGGGTTGGTTTGCGGTAGATTGGGTCACGGTGGGTGCATGTGTGCTTGGGGTGGGTTGGTTTACGGTAGATCGAGTCACGGTGGGTGCGTGTGTGCTCGGGGTGGGTTGGTTTGTTGCAGATCGGGTCACGGTGGGTGCGTGTGTGCTCGAGGTGGGTTGGTTTGCAGTAGATCGGGTCACGGTGGGTGCGTGTGTGCTCAGGGTGGGTTAGTTTACGGTAGATCGGGTCACGGTGGGGTTCTAAGGATCAGATCGGGTTACGGTGGGGTTCTAAGGATCAGATCGGGTCACGATGCGGTTGTAAGGATCAGATCGGGTCATGGTGGGTTTGTGTGTGACAGATCGGGTCACGCTGGGTTCATGGTTGGGGATCTGAGGTAGGTTAACGGTGGGTTTGTGTGTGAGGGATTTGCGGGTTGACGATGGGTTCATGTTGGGTTAGGATGTGGGTTTGTGACAGAGGGTATTGCGGGTTCACGGTGCGAAGTGAAGCATTGAAGCTGGTACTGGATACTAGAAAGTGAAATGGTGGTAATGCAAACTGGAAAGTGAATCACTGAACCTGGTAATGGATTATCAAAAACTGAAATGGTGGTGATAGATACTGAGAAAGTGAAGCACTGAAAACGATAATGCCAACTGAGAACTGAAGCACGAAGATGCAGTGAGGATACTGAGAAAGTGAAATGGTGAAGTAGTGAAGATGCAGTGAAAAAAATGAAAAAACAAATTGTAACGGTAAAAAAAAAATTTGTCAGGATAGTTGTCAGGATTGAATTATCAGGACAGGATTCTGTAAATAATAAAACAAACACTATCTGTAAAATCCGGTCCAAAATATGGATAAAAATACTTAGCCAAACGCGCCCTAAAATGTGCCCAATCAATGCTTCTTCTTTTCATGTTTAAAGCATGTAGTTGGGGCCTTATCATCCATGCATTGCCACAAAATTTATAAACACATGTCCTAGTTAAAAGTTTAAATAATGAAAAAATTTGTGTAACAGATCCATATACAACCAATCAAGCAGAGAGGATGTACTTGTATAGTAAACACTAGAGCCACAGCTGGGTTGTGTTGTGCCATGCCTAAAAATTCAAGGTCTGTCATACCATGGACCATGAGATTTATGCTTTGTCGTGTCGTGTCGAATCACCAAATCTGAAGGCCCATGGCACAGTCCACTATATATCGTGTCGTGTCGTGTCTTGGTCTAACCTGTACTATTTCTTGTGTTTGAGTAAAATACTCCCAAACCGTTGATTTTTTCTTTCTTTTCTTTCATAGGGGTTGGCGGTTGTGACTGTGATAGATTTTGTGGTTATTCTGATGGTGACTCATTATCAAAATAATCAAAATGATTAAATTCATTTAAATTTGAATCCATTTTGAAATTTGACTAAAAAGTAAAATAAATTTGATGAAAAAACTAATTGAGAATTGAGAGAGATTATGAGAGCTTGAGAGTTAAAGAGAAAGGAGAATGAAGATTGGAATTGGAGCGTGAAAAAATAAGAAAAATAATGGGGTATTTATAGAGCATGCATTCATTTGGTTCCCCAGGAGAGAAATTGTTTCTCTCATATATTTCATTTATCAAAACCCACTCATATCTGAGCAACCCAGACGGTTAGGGCAAATTGGTTTCGATTCTCAATGTAAAAAAATATATCAACATAAACACCCATTAATAAATTTTATTTTATTTATTAAAATATTATTTATGATTATTAATTAAATTCCATTTAATAGCATCAATAAATTTAATCAAGCACGGATTAATTAATTAAAGTATCTAAACCATATATATATATATATATAAAGACTTCAAACCCTAAACAATTGGATCAAAATCCCTGTATACGACCCGCCACCAATATACACTCGCACACGCCGGCCACTCTTGGCGCCCACTTAACAGTATCGGCAGCCGCCTGCGACGCCACCCAGCAGCCCATCCAGCACGCACCGCGACGTCAATCGCCTGCCACAAGCCAGCTACTTAGTCGCCGGAAAAAAATGTGAGTGAAATGAGCTTAAATTTTAAACTTGATTGGTTAATGATGTGTAACCTAGATTTACAGCTATGCAGCTCGAGGTTGAATCATAAAATTTGAATTTTGGAAACTGTGCGTATTAAAGATTGAATTTTTAGTTTTAGAAGAAATTTAAATTCTTAAGGATGTTGAAAAAAATCTGAAACCTTAATTGACTTGTTTCTTTCACCAGCCAGCGATGGCAGGAGGCAAATTGAAGAAGGAGAAAGCTAAGCACACAAGTGCTCCTTATCAAGGTGGCATAACGTTCCACAAATCAAAGGGTCAGCACATCCTCAAAAACCCTTTACTTGTGGACTCCATTGTCCAGAAAGCTGGAATCAAGAGCACTGATGTCATTCTTGAGATTGGTCCTGGTACTGGCAATCTCACCAAGAAGCTTCTAGAAGCTGGCAAGATGGTCATCGCCGTCGAGCTCGACTCCCGTATGGTTCAAGAGCTTGGCCGCCGCTTTCAGGGCACCCCTTTTTCGACTCGTTTGAAGGTACTTGTAGATGTATCTTTCAGTCTTTTGCTGACTACATAAAAATTTAACTACCGTTCGGTTCAATTCTCAGTTTAGGGTTGATTTTTTAAGAAGGGTGTTTTCAATTTTTGCCTTTGTGTCATTAAATATATATCCTGAAATTTTGGTCTCTTAATATTCACAGATCATTCAAGGCGATGTGTTGAAGACCGATCTTCCCTATTTTGATATATGTGTGGCAAATATTCCTTACCAAATTTCTTCTCCGCTCACATTCAAGTTGTTGTTTCACCAACCTGCCTTCAGATGTGCAATCATTATGTTTCAGAAAGAGTTCGCAATGAGACTGGTTGCACAGCCTGGTGACAAGCTGTACTGTCGGCTTTCTGTGAATACCCAACTCTATGCCCGAGTTTCTCACCTCCTCAAAGTTGGGAAGAATAATTTTCGCCCCCCACCTAAGGTTGATTCCTCAGTAGTTCGAATTGAACCTAGGAAACCACGTCCGCAAGTAAATCCTAAGGAGTGGGATGGATTTATACGGATGTGTTTCATAAGAAAGAACAAAACACTTAGCTCGATTTTCAGGCTGAAAACCGTCCTTTCGTTGCTTGAGAAAAACTACAAGACCCTTCAGGCGCTAAAGTCCTCACAGAGTAGTTCCATGGAGAATCTTGATATTGAATTGGATATATCGAGACTGGGGGATTTTAAGGAGGATCAAAAAATGGACATGGATGGTGGAACTGATGATGAAATGGAGGTGGAGGATGGTGATGATGATGAAGGTGATGCAGAAGGTGAAGTATCTGGGTTCAAAGATAAGGTTTTGGCCGTGTTGAAGGAGGGACAGTTCGAAGAGAAGAGGGCATCTAAGCTCACTCAACAGGAGTTCTTATATCTACTTTCTCTGTTCAACAAGGCTGGAATACACTTCTCTTGATGTCAGAGAGTCATATATTTCATGTATATTACAAGCATACCCAATTTTGTTTAGCATGCTTTCGAGTCAAGTAAGTGGTCATCTTACTATTTTTGTTCTTTTCATTTTTAAAATTATTATTGGCACGTTGATCATTTTATTTCCGGTTGTGATTGAACCTATTAAACTAATCTTTATGATGTGAATCAGTCATGTGAAAGGAGATATCAATCTATCATTATTTGACATTTGAAAGATGTGTAACTGAAACCTTCTGATCTTTAAACCCACTACGTATCTGTACACAGACCTCATTAGGAGCTGGTTTTTATACCCGACAAGCACAAATAAATTTAATTCATGTTAGTTGTTATTGTTCTTTAGGCATGAGATTATTCTCAAACCTAAATTAAGTTTGTTTAGTGCCGAAGTAAAACAGTTGCATCTGTGATGACTGAAGACTGGTGTCAGAGTTAACTTTGTTTATTTATCTACAGTTTCAGTACTCTTTCTTTACGAGTCAGTAGAAAGGAAGACACTGATGAAGATTACCTAGGTTGCACCCATGTTAACTATTTCAGGATAAGGAAGTCAGTAAATAAGAAATTCATGACCAAACTTAGTTTTGCGGTAACAATGTAGAGTCTGTGCGGTGGCCAGTGGGTTCAGAATCAAGACATACTGTTCCCTATTTAAAACCGGCGTCAGGAACATTACTTAACTAGAATTATAATAAATCACTAAAAGAGGTCAAAACGTCTTATTTTGAAACTAGAAGTCTCCCTCAATACTATTAAAGCACAACAATAAGATGAACAAGCGTGAGTGGATTATTCAAGATAACTAGTCATTCTCTAACCATAAAAAGACAGAATCCATTTACTTATTGACAGCAAAGTTCCTGTATATAAATCAAATTTATTATTAAAAGTAACATACAAGTTCAATAGAGTCGATAAAGTTTGGAAGTGTGTCAATTTGCAGAAGCTGAAGTTTTAAGCCCAACTAAAGAATGTTTATAAAATACTTACTGCCAAATCATTTCCACTCCAAGGTGATATGCTGCATTTGGTACTTGGTGCATGACAGTGGAAAGGCCTTGCTCAATGAATGGGTTTAAAGCTGTGGGATGAAATGAATGCAAGAAACATATCCCCATATGTGTATACTTTTGCTATTCTTATTAATGCTCTGTGCAAGGACAATAGGCTAAATGAGGCTCGCAGGTTTTTTGAGTCAATTAAAAGTGCAGTAATATGGTTCCCACACCCTTCAAGTACAACCCTGTGACTGATTAATGAGCTTTGCAGGGCTGGTAATGTGGATTAGGCAAATGCGGTTGTGACAGAAATGGAGGAGAAGAGATGCAAGCAGCAAGCCTAATAAAATAACATTTACCATTCTAATTATTGGGCATTGTATGAAGGGAAGAATATTTGAGGCTATTAGCATTTTCAATAAGATGATGGCAATTGGTTGTGTCCCAGATAATATAACTGCAAATGCATTGATATCTTTCCTTTTAAAGGCTGGGATGTCTAATGAAGCCTCTCGCGTTAAGCAATTGTTATCAGGGGACCTGAACTTGGCTTTTCCATCCTTGAAGGTATGTACAAGTACAACTTAAGAATGCTAATAAAATACTTGCTGCTAATCATTTGCACTCCAGGTATGGTTTCTCAAGAATGGGAAAGCCAAGTTCAGGTCCTCTTATGTCAATTGCGTAACAAGGCTTCATTAGGCATCCCAGCCTTAAAAAAGAAAAGATATCAATGAATTTTTAGGTATATTATCCAGGGCACAACCAATTGTCACCATCTTATCGAAAATGCTAATAGCCTCAAAGATTTTTCCCTTAATACAATGCCCAATAATTAGACTGGTAAATGTTATTTTATCAGGCTTGCATCTCTTCTCCATTTCTGTCATAACGGCATTTGCCTCATCCACATTACCAGTCTTGCAACGCCCATCAATAACAGAGTTGTGCATCTCATCAAAGTATACATTCAGCCTCCTCCATCTTACCTGCACTAACCCAATATGACTGATGTTGAGAATAGCCAAAACTCTGCATATTGCAGAAAATCTCAAAAGCCTTATTAACTTCTCCTATACTGCACAAATCTCGGATCCAAGTGCCTGGTCGAGAGTACAATCTAAAATGCTCTTTAGACAGGAAAATGGCCTCAATAACTTCATTCTGTTTAACCAGCAAATTCAACAAACTATTACGCGGAAAAGTATCCGTAGCAATTCTTTCAGATGGCAGCTGAGAAAGCAATTCCTTGACAACATCAAATTTTCCTACTTTTATAAATGACAAAACCAAAAATTTTATCATTAAACTGTTTGGCAAATGGCCATCACTCCTCATATAATCAAACACCACTTGAGCCACATCATGTAGACCCGACTCACATAAAGATCTTAGAAGTAAATGTTAAGTCTTGAAAGAATGATGGAGACTCAAGTTCACTGTACTAAACTCCAAAAACTGAAGGCCAATCTTGGGTTATCTAACCGTTAAATTACCTCAAACGATCTTAGAGGATTCAAGTTCTGACTGAAATATCCCAAACAACTACCCAAACAAAAATGAGAACGAACTAATAGCATACACACAACTCTAACAAACAACAACTCGGGGCTACATCTACGTATTAACCCTTTGGTTTCAAAGGGGCGAGACCCTCCGTGACAATGAGCAATGGCAGATACCGTGGAGGCTCGAACTCTTGAAGGACAGGTAGTGATAGGAGGGTTATCAGCCTCAGTTTTAAACCCACAAAACCCTCTTGTTTGAAGATAACCGGATGATGTATTGGATTGATTAGATTTTGAATTAGGCTGTTGGTTAAGGCATCTATTGTTAAGAAACCATAGCAAAACAAAAGTTATAGAACCCAGATTTACTTTAGATTCTGGATTGGAGGAATCAAGAACAAGCTGATTTCTGAGTGTGAGATTGTGCATTTGCTATGAAGGGAACTGTGCCATAGGTCACAAACTTAGGGTTTCAGATGGTTGCTGGCGTACTGGGGTTTAGTTTGGTCATTGTACGGTCAAGTTAGAATTGCTGCTGGTTTAAGGGGCTGGTTTTGACATCTGTTTGTTGGGTTTCATGATTCAATTCTAAAGTTTCAATCAATTAAAGGATTGATATTATATTTTCACTCATCCAATCATGACCTGACACAACATTTTGCGTATTATACTTTGTAAAAGTAGTATTATTCAAAACTTTATTATAAACCCCGTTTTGTTTGAAAACTTAGAAAATGTTTTTACCATACAATGTAGGATGTAAAAATCCACTTTAGCACTAGCCTCACAGCCCCAGTTCACAGCTTGTGCTTATTACTGGCTTGCCAATGAAAATGACAATACTGTTATTGCCACTGTTGTCATCCTGCATCATGATGCCATACTAGCACCTCCACCACCACACCATAGTCATCTGCCATCAATCCTATCATCATCTCCAGGCGTGATAAATAGTACAAAGTTTGCCGGCGCATGAACTTGATAAGACGGTATAAGCAGCACACTTCAGTTCAAACCCTTGAAATTGTTACAGCAATGAGAAACTGCTTCTTATATTTTCTTAATGTTACAGTCATCTCAATACCTCATGGAATTCCTTTGTTAGCCTGATAGAGAAAGGCCCGGTATTGGTCTTGTTAGTTCACAAATTTCTCAGAAGCAACCTTGATACTGACTCTTCAAATTTTTTTTTTTTAAAGACCAGGAGAGACATGTATTATATACCCTATTTCTGCCAAAAACTTGCACAGATGATCTATATGATATACACAAACTTGCCATAAGCTAAAGGATCACTTCAACATATTTGTCACATCCTTTTTGGATCTTACAAATACCGGAGAAGGCGTCAGAGTATTTTGTAGTTTTTGCTTTTCCAAATCCGGAACCAGCAGAAGTTTGGCTTTCTGGTCACATTCTTCAGCTTCTGGAGATTTGTTTGGAGGGCAGGATCCATACATTTGCACCAACAAGCTTCCACCTACCATAAGATGCAGTTTACAAGTTTCAGTCCAGTATTCTTGAACAAAGCTATGGAAACATTATGATTCAACTGTAAGTTTTGAATCGATCTATAGTCTAAAATGACAAGAAACTGCTTATTGTCATCCTATGTGAACAATTATTCTAACTTGGATGACTTCTGTTCATTTCAGATTCTGAGTAACAGGCCAAACCTAAGACTAGGTTTGTTTGGTGTGTTTAATTTGCAAATATACACACTTTAAAATTGTCATATCTAAAGCTATGTGTCTCGGCATTTTTGTTAAATAACACCAATGGACATTTTATTAGCAACGGTTAACAGTACAAAACAAAAACTCAGTCAAACTTTTTCTTATTTAAAGTTTAGATTCTAAAGAAGTGCGGATATTTGTATATGAGAATTTTCATTCAACAACTAATAAAATTGGAACAAATCAAAGTGGGAAGATGAAGCATTTACCGAGCACAAGAGCAGCCCCAATCCACCCGGCTGTGCCCCATCTTTCACCAAGGAGAAACCATGCAAAACCAGCACCCCAGAGTGGTTCCAGCCCATAAATTATGGCTGTTTCTGTAGCTGAAACATCTCGCATGGCAGCAATCTAAAAGGACAAAAAAGATTTCTATGAGAAGATTTCAATTTCCTGCATGATTTCATTCCCATTTAGATTCTTGTTTACTCGCAACACAATAAATTCAATGTACCTCAATCCATAAGCACATCCCAGTTGAGAATACGCCAGTGTAAAGTGCAGGTACCCATGGAAAGGCAACAATCCAGTCCCATAACACACTCCATGTCCATGATGATTGATCGAAATCTTGGCCAGCATCAAACCATCTTCCAACCAGAACCCAGATTGTAGATAACAGAGCCACAACACACACCTAATGAAACCATAGAATAACTCAAAATTCATAACTTGAAAAGTTCAGAATTTCAACCAAAATTCTTAATTGTGGGTGTCCGTTTTCTTTTAAAATCCAGATTGGGTGAATTGAAGGAAGATAACTCATTCAAAGGGAGGAAAGGAACCTCATATCCAAGGAGTGGTAAGAAGTTCTCTTTGGTTGTGCTTCTTGAAATCCGTTCAGTCCGGAGCATGTGAATTCCGAAGAATATTGCACTCAGAAAGTTCAAAAGATCCCCAACCTGAAAGTAATTCCTGTAATCAGTGATTTATGATGATGATAAGATAACATAGCAGAAAGGCAATTTTCTGTTTCCAATGAATGGTTCCATGACTTCCATTGCATTAACATAACAAAAAGCCCACAAAAATGGAGACAGAAGAAATCATAAACAGCTTACGTTTGGAGGAGATCCACTGCATTCCAGCATTCCAACTCCCAGGGCAGACATTAGAACTCCAAACCAGGTGCGAGCGGGTATCATAGCACCCAACATCCCATCAAGCAATGGTACTACTATTACCTGCATAAATTCACCTGCTTTTGTTACTAACGAAAACTCTCAGGTATGAAGCTAAAACCAGACTTGAACTCTCGTCAAACTCCTGTTTGCCAGAGTTCAAGTCCGGATTGTTTTGCACTCAATCCCCTAGTTGTTAAAGAGTCAGAAACAGAGCTTACTGTAAACAAGGAAATAAATGATGCACGCCCTGCATCTGAGGTGAGCAATCCAAGTGCCTCAGCTAGGTATCCTAAACTGATCCATAATCCCAGCTCTATCCCTGCATTGCGGGTCTGAACATCACCTCTTGCCCGGAACACAAATGGCAAAAATGGAATTGCTGACATTGCAAATCGCACAGCACAGAATGCTGCTGGATCCATTGTGTCTTCAACAGCTTTTAGAACCGGAATGTCACTTGCTGCAATTTGAAGTAATCAATCAATGAAAACAGCAAGTTGGAGGGGACATTTTTTTAATAATCTCAAAACTTGCTTTGGGAATTAAGCGTAAAATTGAAGCTCTCGCTGAACCCTACAATCTTGGAAGAATCTTGTCTTTCAAAAATCTCTATCATAGAACCATAACAATAACAAGATAAACTATGAAAAATCTATTGATGGATCCTGGAACCAAAATAGCTCAATATTTGAACTTTCTGAGGTTTATAACTATACAAGAAGTGTTTTATCCATTATTGAAGACCTGAAATTAAGAAACTTACTTACCATAGACAACTGTGATGACATTGAGCAAGAGAATACTCTTGATCTTATTGGATGTAAACAAAACCCTTCTCCATAAAGGCTTCCTTTTGATAATCTTGAGGGTCGTTTCATTATTTTCTCTCTTCTTTTCACCTGAAAAACACCTCTTACTGCTTCTTGAACTCTTCACACTTACAGTCGAAGAAGACGAAGAAGATGGTTGAAGGCAGAAAGTTGTGGTGAAAGCGAATTGTTTCTTGAGCTTATTTTTTACACTTACTGTAGAGAAGAAGAGGCACATGGGGTCCTTGTTATTGTTGAAATAAGTTGACATTAAACAAGTTTTTTGAATTCTCCATGCTGGTTTTGGCGGGTAAGCCATGATTCTCCTGCAACTCAAACTCAAACTGCCATGGAATCTCAAGTTTATATGAAAAAGTATTATATCATAAACTTTAACAAGATAAATTACTGTGTTATCTAATGATAAATTTGAATTTATTTATTTTTTTGTTGAATTTATAAATAATTTAAGGGAAATTATAAAGTTCAGAAAATTCAGAACCATGGAATCATAGATTATGATATTTTTGGATTCGGTAGAAAAGAAAATATTCAACATGCGCGAGGCGCATGGGATAATGGTGGGTTTGCAATCGGATATGGACACGTTGATAATGTGAAGAATCGCCAAAAATTTAAGAAATGGATAGACTTTGTCAAAATCTATTTACTCGTCTTCAAATATTAACTTAATCCTTCTAAAGTTGAAGAAAATGCAAAACTTTTACTTGGATTTTAGTCTCTCATGTGGTCAGTATTGTTTGATTCTTCATCATTATTCTATATACATATATGGCTTTGCTTGTTCATATAAAAGAGATTTTCAGAAGCAGTCTTTAGTCTTTATCAGTAATGTGAAAGAGATAAGCTGTTCTTTCATGGCCTGGGAAACCACCAGCTACATGACGAAACCAAAGTCAGGCACAAGATTCCTTTTAATATAAGGGAATTTGATTTATATTATCATATTCTCGGGTTTGCGAAACAAGGGACAATCAAAACTTGGTCTTGTGCTAATAAACCCAAACTTTGCTTATAAAAATGGCAGTAGATGAAGATGAACAGCCAAATGAAGTACATGAAACAGATCAAAGGGCGTGATCTTCTCTTCAAAGAGAAACAAAATAAAGTCATTAATTTGCACTCACAGAGAATCAAATCCATTAGGGAAATCCCTCAAAACACTCAACACCAGTAACTCTAATTCAATATTTCTGCTGAATTGCTGCACTGAACATTTTCAGCAGCAAAGATGGTGAACACCTTCAGCTGTCAGTGCCAGCATCTTCATCTTCATATTCAATATCTTCGTCAACAGTGGCATCCTGGTACTGCTGATACTCAGCAACAAGGTCATTCATATTACTTTCTGCCTCAGTGAACTCCATCTCATCCATTCCTTCTCCAGTGTACCAATGCAAGAAAGCTTTTCTTCTAAACATGGCTGTGAACTGCTCACTCACTCTCCTGAACATCTCCTGAATCGACGTCGAATTCCCGATGAATGTCGATGACATTGCCAGCCCTTTTGGTGGGATGTCACAAACGCTTGATTTCACATTGTTTGGAATCCATTCAACAAAGTATGATGAGTTCTTGTTCTGCACATTTATCATTTGTTCATCCACTTCTTTTGTGCTCATTTTGCCTCTGAACATTGCTGATGCTGTGAGGTAGCGGCCATGGCGAGGGTCGGCCGCACACATCATGTTCTTGGCATCCCACATTTGTTGAGATAATTCGGGGACTGAGAGTGAGCGATACTGCTGTGAGCCTCTTGATGTTAAAGGAGCAAATCCCACCATGAAGAAATGAAGCCTGGGAAATGGGATCAAGTTCACTGCTAATTTTCTCAGGTCAGAATTTAGCTGTCCTGGAAACCTTAAGCAACATGTTACTCCACTCATTGTTGCTGAAATTAGATGATTCAAGTCCCCAACTGAAAGAAACAGAAACATTAGTTATTAAACATTAGGCGACCATGTTTTTGAATGTTGTTGTAAACTTACAGCTGGGAGTGGTGAGCTTGAGAGTCCTGAAGCAGATATCATAGAGAGCTTCATTGTCAAGGACCATACATTCATCAGCATTTTCCACCAACTGATGAACAGAAAGTGTGGCATTGTAAGGCTCAACAACTGTGTCTGATACTTTTGGAGAAGGAAATACTGAGAATGTCAGCATCATTCTGTCTGGATATTCCTCTCTGATCTTTGATATCAGCAAAGTCCCCATTCCTGATCCTGTTCCTCCTCCAAGTGAATGACACACTTGAAACCCTGCATTCATTAAACAAATTACTCCGTTTGTGCATTGGATTCCAAAGAAAAACGACTTAAAAATATCGTTGAAAGTTTCTAATAATTTAACAAATTGGATCTAAAAATTATTGGATCAAAGAGAGTACCTTGCAAGCAGTCACAATTTTCCACCTCTTTCCTCACAACGTCAAGCACAGAATCAATAAGCTCAGCACCCTCAGTGTAATGGCCCTTGGCCCAATTGTTCCCGGCTCCAGACTGCCCAAACACAAAGTTATCGGGCCGAAAAATCTGACCGTATGGACCCGTTCTAACGCTGTCCATAGTACCCGGCTCAAGGTCCATGAGCACGGCCCGTGGCACGTACCGGCCATTACTAGCCTCATTGTAATAAACATTGACTCTCTCTAGCTGCAAATCAGAATTTCCGACGTACTGGCCGGTGGGATCGATGCCGTGCTCATCACAAACCACCTCCCAAAACTTTGATCCAATTTGATTCCCACATTGCCCTCCTTGAATGTGAAGAATTTCACGCATTTTTGCTCTGTAAGAGGATGCCACAAAAGGGTGGAATTGGGAATAACTTGTCACTAGACTCTCTCCTCTTTTAAGGGTTTGATTGTTGAATGAGTGAAGGTCAAGGGAGTTATTTATATAGCGGGGAAGAGTGATATGAAAGAGACATTTGAAAATGAAGGGTTAGGATTGAGTTTGATTAAGTGATCAAATGGATAAAAAAATTAGACCTTCTGGTAAGAGAAAATTATGTCAATTAGTGTGGCGGACTGTTATGTGAATAGTTTGCCAAATGTAGTGGTTTGATTAAGCCTAGCCGGCTTAATAGGGCTTTTTTCGCAATCGGATATGGACACGTTGATAATGTGAAGAATTGCCAAAAGTTTAAGAAATGGATAGACTTTGTCAAATTCTATTTACTCATCTTCAAATATTAACTTAATCCTTCTAAAGTTTAAGAAAATGCAAAACTTTTACTTGGATTTTAGTCTCTCATGTGGTCAGTGTTGTTTGATTCTTCATCATTATTCTATATACATATATGGCTTTGCTTGTTCATATAAAAGAGATTTTCAGAAGCAGTCTTTAGTCTTTATCAGTAATGTGAAAGAGATAAGCTGTTCTTTCATGGCCTGGGAAACCACCAGCTACAAGACGAAACCAAAGTCAGGCACAAGATTCCTTTTAATATAAGGGAATTTGATTTATATTATCATATTCTCGGGTTTGCGAAACAAGGGACAATCAAAACTTGGTCTTGTGCTAATAAACCCAAACTTTGCTTATAAAAATGGCAGTAGATGAAGATGAACAGCCAAATGAAGTACATGAAACAGATCAAAGGGCATGATCTTCTCTTCAAAGAGAAACAAAATAAAGTCATTAATTTGCACTCACAGAGAATCAAATCCATTAGGGAAATCCCTCAAAACACTCAACACCAAGTAACTCTAATTCAATAGTTCTGCTGAATTGCTGCACTCAACATTTTCAGCAGCAAAGATGGTGAACACCTTCAGCTGTCAGTGCCAGCATCTTCATCTTCATATTCAATATCTTCGTCAACAGTGGCATCCTGGTACTGCTGATACTCAGCAACAAGGTCATTCATATTACTTTCTGCCTCAGTGAACTCCATCTCATCCATTCCTTCTCCAGTGTACCAATGCAAGAAAGCTTTTCTTCTAAACATGGCTGTGAACTGCTCACTCACTCTCCTGAACATCTCCTGAATCGACGTCGAATTCCCGATGAATGTCGATGACATTGCCAGCCCTTTTGGTGGGATGTCACAAACGCTTGATTTCACATTGTTTGGAATCCATTCAACAAAGTATGATGAGTTCTTGTTCTGCACATTTATCATTTGTTCATCCACTTCTTTTGTGCTCATTTTGCCTCTGAACATTGCTGATGCTGTGAGGTAGCGGCCATGGCGAGGGTCGGCCGCACACATCATGTTCTTGGCATCCCACATTTGTTGAGATAATTCGGGGACTGAGAGTGAGCGATACTGCTGTGAGCCTCTTGATGTTAAAGGAGCAAATCCCACCATGAAGAAATGAAGCCTGGGAAATGGGATCAAGTTCACCGCTAATTTTCTCAGGTCAGAATTTAGCTGTCCTGGAAACCTTAAGCAACATGTTACTCCACTCATTGTTGCTGAAATTAGATGATTCAAGTCCCCAACTGAAAGAAACAGAAACATTAGTTATTAAACATTAGACGACCATGTTTACGAATGTTGTTGTAAACTTACAGCTGGGAGTGGTGAGCTTGAGAGTCCTGAAGCAGATATCATAGAGAGCTTCATTGTCAAGGACCATACATTCATCAGCATTTTCCACCAACTGATGAACAGAAAGTGTGGCATTGTAAGGCTCAACAACTGTGTCTGATACTTTTGGAGAAGGAAATACTGAGAATGTCAGCATCATTCTGTCTGGATATTCCTCTCTGATCTTTGATATCAGCAAAGTCCCCATTCCTGATCCTGTTCCTCCTCCAAGTGAATGACACACTTGAAACCCTGCATTCATTAAACAAATTACTCCGTTTGTGCATTGGGTTCCAAAGAAAAACGACTTAAAAATATCGTTGAAAGTTTCTAATAATTTAACAAATTGGATCTAAAAATTATTGGATCAAAAATAGTACCTTGCAAGCAGTCACAATTTTCCACCTCTTTCCTCACAACGTCAAGCACAGAATCAATAAGCTCAGCACCCTCAGTGTAATGGCCCTTGGCCCAATTGTTCCCGGCTCCAGACTGCCCAAACACAAAGTTATCGGGCCGAAAAATCTGACCGTATGGACCCGTTCTAACGCTGTCCATAGTACCCGGCTCAAGGTCCATGAGCACGGCCCGTGGCACGTACCGGCCATTACTAGCCTCATTGTAATAAACATTGACTCTCTCTAGCTGCAAATCAGAATTTCCGACGTACTGGCCGGTGGGATCGATGCCGTGCTCATCACAAACCACCTCCCAAAACTTTGATCCAATTTGATTCCCACATTGGCCTCCTTGAATGTGAAGAATTTCACGCATTTTTGCTCTGTAAGAGGATGCCACAAAAGGGTGGAATTGGGAATAACTTGTCACTAGACTCTCTCCTCTTTTAAGGGTTTGATTGTTGAATGAGTGAAGGTCAAGGGAGTTATTTATATAGAGGGGAAGAGTGATATGAAAGAGCCATTTGAAAATGAAGGGTTAGGATTGAGTTTGATTAAGTGATCAAATGGATAAAAAATTAGACCGTCTGGTAAGAGAAAATTATGTCAATTAGTGTGGCGGACTGTTATGTGAATAGTTTGCCAAATGTAGTGGTTTGATTAAGCCTAGCCGGCTTAATAGGGCTTTTTATTATTTTTTTAATTAGGCTTCCATTTGGAGTATGAGACAAATAATGGGCCAACTTTTACATGTGAATATAATTTTTTTTTAGGGCTTTTTTTAGGGCCAACGACTATGCATACCCAAGGTTTGTCGAAACGATAAGTTGGTATCCAAAAGGTTTTAAAACGACAAATAGATACCTTCTGTCATGTTCTGTTAGTGATTTTCATTTGATAATAGTGAAAAGACTAAAATGCCCTTAAAAGTTTAATATTTTAGTTTTTTATAAATTTAAAATTTTCTAAAAAGCCCCCAGGTTTGCTAATTTGACTAAATACCCCAATATATAAAAAGTTTATAAAATAACAAATATACCCCCGCCACCCACAGTGCCAGATTCCGGCCACCACCACCGAAATCTGGCCGAAAAATTGCGTTACGACACAGACCCATCGAATCTATGTCGTAACGCATAGATCTTTCATTTTCCGGCAAGATCCGTGGTTGATCTGGCCGTCGAGGCCGAAAAAGGCCAGACGTAGATCTGGCCTTTTCCGACCAGATCCGTGGCGGATCTAGCCGGAAAAGGCCACATCGGTGTGTTACGACACAGATCTGACGGGTCTGTGTCGTAACACAATTTTTCGGCCAGATTCCAGCGGTGGTGGCCGGAATCTGGCACTGTGGGTGGCGGGGGTGTTTTTGTTATTTTATAAAAATTTTATATATTGGGGTATTTAGTCAAATTAGCAAACTTAGGGGGTTTTTAGAAATTTTTAAATTTATAAAAAACTAAAAATTAAACTTTCAAGGGCATTTTAGTCTTTTCACTATTATCAAACGAAAATCACTAACAGAACATGACGGAAGGTACCCATTTGTCGTTTCAAAACTTTTTGGGTACCAACTTATCGTTTCGGCAAACATTGGGTATGTATAAGTCGTTCTCCCTTTTTTTATTGATAATGTCAAGGTAACGTTATCGTCCTGTTTGTACTGTAAACTAATGGTTCAGATGAGATGGTGTCGTTTAGAGTTTAGATGGTTTCGATGATTACCCAAATAACACAATTTGCAATTGAATCGTTACAAATGCAACTGATTTATTATATTATTTGAAATCACGTTTAGTTCGAACATAAATAATATTATCTACTATATGGAATTTTGAATTATGATTCAAAGATTGACTATATACAGTGATTTAGGTTTAATTTATGACTAGTACAAAATGGGTAAGGGGTCAATGGACCCCTTAAAGTCAATTTTAAATTTAAAATATAAACTTTGCTTATCAGTCAACCCAATAATCCTAGGGTTTAGAACAATTATAAAATTACTTTAATATTTAAAATATGTTTGATACAATATTTAAAATCTGTTTTAAACGTTAAAAAGCATAAAAAACAAATCGTCAAAACTAATTTTCTTTTTTTCTCTTTTTCATTTTTATTTTAAGATTATATATAAAAAATATTTTTGAAAATATTTTAACCCATTTTTAACTTATAATTTTTCATAAATTATTATTTGTATCTCTTATCTTCAAAAACCCAAAATTTATATTTAAATTTAATATAAAAAAGAAGTATACAAAAGTCTTCAAACCCTTCTCTTCTTTGTCATTTTGAATTGCCATTCCTTTTTCTTTTACATTCAAATTAAGTATTTAATAATAATAATAATAATGTATCAACATTTACTCTCTTATCATCATGTAAAAATTTGTATTTGTCTCTCATCACTAAATTGATAGACTATATATATATGTTATTAAGCTCTTTTTCTCATAATCTAACTTTTTTAGGGTGAGTTCCATCCAAACCCCTTAAGTGAGCTAGCTTCCAACGTGAGGAAGAATAGCTTGGTGTGTTGGAGTTGTCGACTATTTCAACATTAATGGGTAACGCAGATGCATTCGGAATAGGAATACTTATAAAACTAGGTTTAGTCTCTTAAACCTAGTATATTAACATATTTTTCTCTTGTTATGGGAGTGATAGCAAATCATAGGGCAATTCATTCATTGTAAACAAGAGAGGTGAGGCATATTACAATAACATTGACTCAGTTGGCCGTAGCCCACATTGGGTGAACCAGGGTAAATCGCGCATGTTTTTTTTTTTTGGTTTACTGTTTGATTTGTTTTACTGTTATATTTTGTCCTGTTGTTGCCTTTATTTCGTTCATGGTGCATTTGGTTCATTATTCTGATGCTTTTTAAAATAATATTTTGAAAAAAGTAAAATTAGGTGGTTATTACGATGTAAGATTTGAAAATTAACAAAAATACCTCATAGGTTTGTTTATTTACTAAACACCCGTATAATAAAATATTAAAAATTAACAAAAACACCCCCATCCACCCACCGATATGGCGACTCCAGCCACCACCACTGGAGGGTGGCCGGAGTCACCGTATCGATGTATAACCGACTGGATATGGCTGGTCGTGCACCGATATGGCCTTTTCTCGCTAGATCCATGGTGGATCTGGCCAGAAAATGTCAAATCTACTGTTAGATTTGGCCATTGACGGGCAATGGCCAAATCTGGTCGCATTTGGTCGTCAACCACAGCCAAAGATATGTTCATCGTTGACAATTGGCTACAGCCAAAGATCTTATCTTTTCTAGCCAGATCCACCGTGGATCTGACTGAAAAAAGCTAGATCTGCGCACTACCAACTAGATCCAGCCGATAGTCCGCCATTATACCAGATTTCGGTCAGCTTTTGACGGTGGTGGCTGGAATCTGGCAAATGTGGGTTACTGGGGTGTTTTTATCAATTTCTAAAAAAAATTGGGGTGTTTAGTTAAATTAACAAATTTAAGGGGTTTAAAAGAATTGAATAATATTTTGAAAATAAAGAAATAAATGTATATTGTGGATATAATAGGGAATAGAATAATGAAAAATTGTGTACGAAAGTCCTTGAATTTACAATAAAATTTGGCTTCCTTCCCTATCTAGCAGGTCAGAAGATAGTAATTATTAAACAATAATGAGAAAAAAAAAAAAAGTGTATAAATATATATAAATAAGGAAGACAAAAAGGTACTCAAATTGGAGAATTGAATGATTCCATAATAATGACCAATGAATCCATCTAAAATCTTCAAGGTATTCTTCTGCTCCCGGATACGGACACACATTTCAGAATTTTGGACCACCATTACAACTTACCAATGGCATCAGAGGCAAAAAGGAAAGAAGCTTCAAGATTCCTTTCTCACCAGTCACCACCACCGCCACCACATTTCTCAGACCTTTCAAAAACAGTAAATCTTTATTCTACCCTCCACCACTCGTACATGGTGAAAGGATAAATCTATCATTGTATTAATGTTTATTTGTGTCGATATATTGGAGTTTTAGGTTTTTAAAATAAATATAAATATTTATCCATATTTGAGAATTTTCATGTATATATATTTTATTACCGTCGTCTGTATCTTAATTGTACTGGGATTAAAAATATAACCTATTATATGCATTATGTGATTGTGTATTCACTTGTCTCCTTATTAAACAAGTCGCATTGAGATACTTAGAGCACACACATATGTGTCGAGAGACTGTGACTTAAATTTTTTATTTAATTTGTTGACACTCCTTATAATTAGTCATTTATCTATGTTTATTCAACTGTAATAATTCTTAACGATATATATTTCTACTTATATTTTTCAACTTAGATCTAAAGGTGTGTTTGGTTCATGGAATATTGTATTATTGAGAATATTATATTAATGGAAAGAAATATCTTACCTTGAAGATTACTGGGAGGGGGTATTTAGATCATATAATGTTTTATTATAGGAAGATATTATATTAAAGAAATAAAAAATCACCTTGAAGATTACTGTGAATGTTTAAAAGATGTGTTTAGTTGGTTCGAATAAATTGGTGAATAATATATTTGGTTGGGAGGATAAATTGGTGGGTATGTTATATAGATTACTAAATTGTCTTCCTTTTTAAATATTAATATAATAGTATTTTTTATTATTATTTTTTGAATAACTTCTTTTAACCCCCTACTTTTCAAATTTAGCAAAAATACCCTAGCAACCAAAAACATTTTAAACTTAACAAAAACACTTCTACCCACCCCAAGCCACTGTCAGCAATTAGCCAACATAGTCGGTAGCCACCAACAGTGCCACAGATCTAGTCATGACGTCGACAGTACCATAGATCTGGCAATGGCCGTTTCACAGCTAAAGATGTGGCCGTGAAATGGTCAGGTCTTTGGTCATGAAACAACGGCTATTTACGACCACAAATTTGGTTGTGAAACAGTGGCTATTTTACGACCACAAATTTGGCAGTTTCTAATGGTCAAAAAAGGCCTCATCGGCGCACGGCTGGCCATATACGGCCCGTTATATGCCATTATGGTAACTTTTGATAGCCTCCGGTGACAGTCCACGGTGGTTGGCAATGGCAACTAGTTTTGAGTACAATGTCATTTCTACAAATAATGACAATAACAAGGGCATTGTTGTCCAAAAAATTTAAAAAGTGAGGATAAAAAAGTCTACATGAGTGAATTGGGTGTTTTATAAATCTTAAAAAATATAAGGCTAATTTGGACCAAATGCTCAACTGTTTAGGGGCAATATGGGAAACAAAATTATATTACCTTGGGTAGGTTTTAATAACAGCCCCCCTAAGGTATTAAGATTCCCGGCAATTTAACCCTCAAATGTCATTGTTTGTCATAAAATATTTCGGGAATAATTTTTTACAAACCAACCAAACATCATCATCTACTCAATTTAAAAATATTACCCTAGTTACTTAATATTAACTCCATCCAAACGGCCTGAAATGTTTAGAAAATGTATTTGGTTAGTTGGAATAAATAAGTGGATATGTTATTTAAAATACTGAATTATTCTCTAATTAAATATTAGTATTATATTATTATTTAGATTACCAATATAACCCCCCTACATTTAAAACTTAGCAAAAACAACCTCATAATAAAAGTTTGGAAAATACACAATGGAACCCCACCAAGGCACCAACCCAGCCATTACCGGCCGTCGGCAACCACTGTTGGTCATTGACAACCTAACGGCTCACGAACGGTTGGAAATTGCCTTCATGCGCCGATATAGCCATTCGACTAGATATCTAGCCGGAAATAGCTAGATTATGACAGATCTAGCCGAAAAACGACCAAATCTAATCCTTCGATATCCCCATAATGATATATCGAACACACACATATATGAGTCGAGAGACTGTGACTTAAATTTTTTTATATAATTTGGTGACACTCTTTATAATTAGTCATTTATCTACGTTTATTCAGCAGTAATAATACTTAACGGTATTTCCACTTATATTTTTCAACTCAGATCTAATGGTATATAGGCGTCACGCATGATCCTAAAGTGAGTTAGGAGATACATATTTGTATAGAAAATAGAAACCCTTTGTCCTCATAGTATTTCCAAAATCTTTCACCTCCATACCATATTAAAATTTTGTTCTTATGCAGACATACAAGACAAACGCAGACACACTTAAATATAGACACATGCATGCATGGATCTATCTATGAAAATATTATGAATGGACCATAGATGAGGTGTAAATGATAGTGAGAAAGAGGGTGGAAAAAGGAATGTGAGATAGAGAAGAAATCCGTACAAAAAATGGAGACAGAGAAGAGAGAAGATGAATTAGAAAATAAGAAATGTAGACAAAGGAAAAGGGTGAAATAGCAGAGGGGAGAGAGGGGCAGTTCGGATTGAGAATAAGTGTGAAAAGCACGAGTCATAAGAAGAACAATAAATGAGAAGGGTTGATGAGGCTTATGATAACCCTCATCATCGTCACGTCGTTTTTCTTTTGCTTCTCCCAATAATCCCCTCCCAGAATTCCACGCTTCTTCTTCTTTCTTTTCACACACTCTCTCTCTCTCCCCCTCACCATTTCTCCTCTAGTCAACCTCATGTTTCTTCTCACTTTTGTTCCTTATTAAACCAACAACATAGCTTTCTCCTCTTCATCTCCTCTTTTCTCTGTCTTTCTTTTTCCTATTGCCTTCCTATCATATATTTACAATTTTCTCTATTTCAATTTCCAACTGTATAAGAGTGAGGGTCATTTCATTTCTTCCATTATCCCTGTTGGGTTTGAGAGTGAAAGACACAGAAACAAAAACAGTACTAAGTCTTTCTTTTCTATTAATTATTAATAAAAATGTGGATGATGGGTTACAATGATAGTGGTGACCTCAACATGCCTGACTCCTTCAATGGCCGCAAACTCAGACCTCTCATTCCGAGACCAGTCTCTTCTACTAACAACTCTTCCACCATCTCCCGAATCCATGGCGCTGAAATCATTGCTTTGAATCATCATCATCTTGGTAAGTACTTATCATTTCCTTCTTTGTTTCTTGTTATTTTGTTGCTCTTTTTAGCATGTTTTTTTTTTTTTTTTTAATATGTTTTTGCATATGAAAAAGGTTCCCCTTTTGGTGATCAAAACAAGCTGAGGGAGTTCAATACGCCGCCGGTGGTGGTGAGCTCAAGGTGGAACCCAACTCCTGAGCAGTTAAGAACACTGGAAGAATTGTATCGGCGAGGAACTCGAACGCCATCAGCCGACCAAATTCAACACATTACAGCCCAGCTTCGTCGATACGGAAAGATTGAAGGGAAGAATGTTTTCTATTGGTTTCAAAATCACAAGGCAAGAGAACGCCAAAAACGGCGACGTCAGATGGAATCATCAGACCCTGATCATGAACACGATAATAATAGTCATCATCATCATCATCATCATGATATAGAAATCATTGAAAGGAAAGACGCAGGTAAAAAATATTTGTAAATTCCCCACTTGAGAGAGAGAGAAACAATATTTCTGTCTGGCTTTTTTTGCCATAACATTTGTTGTTTTTTAGCTACGTATAACTACAAATCATTCCATTCGTTGGTTTATGAAATTTGATGATGAGTTGTTGCTTTTGCTCCCTCCGTTCGGATCTGTTGTTTTTTAAATATTATAAAGTTGAATTATTTTTGTTTTTCTTTTTGTCAACACAGGAGCAAGTAGGACGACAGCAGGATATGAAGCCATTGAACAGACCAAGAACAACTGGCCACCCTCCTCTACAAACTGCAGTACACTAGCAGAGGTCTATTTCATCTTCTCACTTTGTCTTTCTCTTTTTTTTTTTAAACTTTGAATTCTTTACTTTTTAAACCCTAAAAAAGCTCATCATAATTTAGCAAATTAATAAGCATTCTTAATAATTTGCATATGATTACAAAGCTGATTATTATCTTTAGGGTTTAGATTATAAAAGTTATATGTATATATATAGAAGAAAGAAATGTATGTAACAAAACAAAAGCTAAATTTGTTTGTTGGGAAATGTAAAGGGTTTAAAAGCTGCAATCCTTCCTTTCTGTCGGGGCTGCTGTTATGTTATGTTATGAAAATAGATTGGTTTTTTTTGGGTCTTGTGTTATTTTACTTACATTCTTGGCATTTAGGTCTGTGATTTGGGCACCCTCTTTAACAATTCTATCAAAATGAGCAACTTGATAGTGAAAGGAGAAGCCTAAACCGACCCCAATTTTTTTTTTTTTTTTTCCGGTGACCGAAGGTGTCTATGCTAACTTGTGCGCACCTAAACTAATCTGCGCACCTAAACTAATCTCCTAAGACTCTGAAGTTAACAGCCAGATAAATCTCATCAATGTCCACCCCTATTAACAACCTAAGTTAGATCGAACTCATGACTGTTTAAATAATACATTCAAAAATCCTAGTTGACCGTTGTGTCACCCAGTGATGGTTACCCTAACCCAATTTCTCTTCTCACTCTGACTCACATGTATAGGTTTAAAAAAATTTCAAAGAGAAACTTGGATTTTAAACTTTAAACACTGCAAGTATACAAGCATTCTATTTTTACAGTTCAGGTTTTAATGTTACGAGATAGTGTCAGTAAAGTATATATTAATGTCGATTAAAAAGTCTTCTGTGTATCTTGTTGCAATATAAATCGCACTTGTTTTATGTAGCGTGAAGAGTTAATATTTTGCATGCATGGACTTTTTTATATAATCAGGAACCAGTTTCAATACAAAGAGCTGCAAAAGCAGCAGCATTGGCAGAATGTAGAGCAGGAGGAGGAGGATGTGGATGGATTCAATTGGAAGAAGAGGAATTACATCAAAGAAGAAGCTTTGTAGAAAGGAATGCCACGTGGCAGATGATGCAGTTGTCTTGTCCTTCTTCTTCTCCTCCCATAAACACTTCTTCTACTAATAAAATCCCAGCAGCAGCAGCAATAAGAACTTTGGACCCAACGAAACAGTTCTTTAAAACTCGGGACCTCAACATTTTTATTGCTCCAAGCTGCAGAGAATATGGCCATGGCTTTAACCACTTAAACGCTCTTACAAATGCAGAAGAAGATGGCTGTGGAGGGTCACAAACACTTCAATTGTTTCCTCTCCGAAGTGGGGACGACAGTGAAAACAATTTAGAAAAGGGAACCAATGTGTCGGCTGCTGATATTGATGCCAACTTGACACCTTACCAGTTCTTTGAATTTCTGCCATTGAAGAATTAATTAACTGAGGCAACGGAGAGTACTTTTTAGTTGAACTAATTACTTTATAGCTAGGGTTAAAATTAACTAGGATGTAGTGGGGGTCGGACTTTGCTATGTGTGTGTAAGACTATGGAATATATTTAGATTATTTTGTAATTTTTTATATTGGTGAAATTGAGACAGTTTTTATCGTTTATGATGCATAGAATTACTGCATAAAATGCATTTGGACCATGTTGGTTGAGTCAATGAAAGCTGCATTTAAGAGATTATTAATTAGCTATGGCGAAGTTGATATATAGACTGAGGAAAAACTCAATATACATTATCAATTATCAGAATTGAGAAAGGCAATTAAGAGAAATCAGAATTGGAGCTTGCATATTCAACATTTGAACCTGTTGTTTGTGCTTTGTAATTAGATTCTCTAATAGACCATGAGACAGAAGGAATGGGGAACATTATGAACTGATCCCAATTCAAATGCATGATCCCTTTCAGCAGCTGGTTCATTTATATTATATATTATAAGGTGTTTCAAGTTTAAATGCTGCAATTCCATGGCATGAAACTTCATGCAGAAGTCTATGTACATATTTTTAACAAACAAGTAATACAGACTTAACAGAGGAGTCCGTCATTAATGTCTGTAAAATGAAGCCGGCCGATGCATGCAGATTATATTGTTCACAGACACACAACAGATGAAGAGAAGAGAGAAAGGCGACTGACTGACTTTTTGAAGGAAGCAATGAATGAATTAATGTTTAAAAATTTCTCCATATATTTTCAAAAGATCACGTTCGGGTCGTAGCTGAGACAATACGCATTGTCTTTCTCTCTGAATTATATCTGTCCTTCCAACTTTTTAATTTTATCTGTTTCACCCCCTGCAAGCTGCAACATCAGGTACTGTCTCAGTAGCCAGCAGCCAGCCTCAGCCAGCCACAGCCTCATATCTCTTTCTCTCTTTCATGCATCCCCTCCCTTTTGCCTCCCACCTTGAAATAAGGGATCCCTGATTATTGATACCTCCATCAGGCATCAACACAATTTACAAAGAGAGTCAAATTGCTTCAAAATTATAGATATTTGTGTACATTTTCATGTAATCTTGATCCATTTTTATCAGCATATATACATTAATCTATTATGTGATGTGCATACCCTTATAAATCCAAAGCTGAAATCATGATCATTCGACCTAAGATACTAAGATCATAACACCATGAAGGGGTTCAAAAAAGGTCTAATTGGGACTTGAGAGAAGAGACCTAAATTAATCTTCTTCGACATTCCTCAGTTGGTGAAAGACAAAAGAAAATCAGCTGCCTCTTATACAATTGGTGCAATTGCTCCCAAAAGAATTTATGAAACGTAAAGGGTGAGATGATGATCAGTTCATCTGTTCCTAGCTAGCTACTAGCAGGAAAGATATTTAAGTCTAATTAATAAAGAAAGATACAACACTAAACAAGCAAAGCAGCTTTTAACATTACCAACGTAGACAAAGGCTTCACTCTTTTGACTTTCTACAAAAATTTCAGATCGATATATTATGTCTCTTTATATTAAACACCTTTATGAGAGTGCACACTTGTATTATATTTAAGCTCTTCTAGGCTCTAGCTGATTCAAACAAAATAAAAAACATATGATAATCTCTTAATTTGATTTCAAAAATGTTCGTTGGATCAATTGATCCGGATAAAATAGGGATATATTGAAAATATTTACTGGATGAAATTTCATTCATCTTGTTAACAAGTTGTTGTATAAGGAAGTGAATTGTTTTATATTGATTTGGTGGGTACCAAGTTTAATCTTTAATTTCGGTTGTAAGATGTCTTTGGAATCAAGGGAATTATTGATTTGCTGTTATGTTCATGGACGTAAGACTCATTAACTATTCTTCTAAATTGTTTTTTGAATTTGGGGAAAACAACCAGTTTAAAACCGGTTAACCAAACTGATTATTCAGTTTGGTTAGAAACTGGTTTATAAGAAAAACTGATCCAGTTTCGGTTTTACTTTTCTTTGAACCAGTTATCTGGTTTAGTTAAAAAATAACCGAAACAGTTTGATTAATCAGATTTTGCCATCCTTACATTCTATACGAGACTTTATACTTGATTACTTGTATAAATATATATTAAAACATTATATACAAGACTTTATCCACATAATATTGTATATATAGACATATATAATCATGATTTAAGGTGATTAAGAGTATTTAAGAAAAAAATACTTTTTTATCAATATTCAGAACATATATACATAACACATTGATATATAGAAAACAATTTTTTTTTTTACAATTCTCTCTATTTTATCCACACAACATTCAAATCAATATACAAAAAACATTTTTTTATCCACACAACATTCAGATTAATGTACGTAAAACATTTATTATCCAACTCTATCTATTTTATCCACACACAACATCTAGATCAATTACAAAAAAAAATTTTTTTATCTCAAAAGCTATTTTATCACAATATGAAGTAGCATATTCATTTGTTGGCAAAAATGAGATAAAAGGTGTACCTTTGTATGAAAATGTGTTGAAAATCAATATGTTGCAGACGGTTCTAACACTTGCAATAAGGGATTACACTTATAACTTTAGATGATAAACGTTTGACGCTAGAAAAAAATATGTACTTACAATAAGGAATTACACTTGTAACTTTAGGAGATAAAACGAGTAACTCTACATGTTTTTTTTATTTTTTTAAAGCAATTTAATTATTACAATAAATAAATTCCTACTTTTCAACTTTCTAATAAATTAATTCCTATTTTTCCATTTCTATTTTTAGAAACATTGAAGTAATAGTTATTTCTTTCTCATTTTAAATTGTTTTTTCTCCCAAAAGCAAGGTTTAGGAGCCAAAAATAATTTTATTTTACTAAATGATAAATTTGTAAATTTACTTTTCTAAACTTTTTTTGGATCCGGAACAGCTCAACTCATTTGATTTAAATGGGGAATGAGGAGGGATCAGGGATGGTTGGGGGTGCGGAAAGAATGAGGAATGAGGAATTGGCCTGGGGTTTGGTGATGGATTGGATGGATGGATGGCACAGTGTGAATTGACTGGGCATGAGGCTGCAGAATTTGACAAGACCAAAAGCCAGTTAGACAAATGTCCAGAGTCTGATGGGGGACCTGTTGCCCTTATATGGTCAAATCTATATCTCTCTCTTTATCGTCATCATCTCACCTCCCCCTCTCTCTCTCTCTCTCCAATAAAAACCTTATTATTTACATTCACGCTACCTTAACTTTACAACTCAATTACAGTATTTTGTTTATAATTTCGATGTAGTTCATCATTTATGGTCTGGTCTACTCAATTACGGGTTATTATCTCAAAAATTTTAAGAGAATTTTAAAAGAAAATTATAAGATTAAACCGTGAAACTAACATTATTCTATTATTTAATAATTTGAGGAAAATTATTATGACTGTTTCCTCTCCAATACTATCCCAGAGGACGCATTTGATTCAGAAATATTATATTACTAGGAATATTAGATTATTGAAAATACAGATTACGTTGAAAGATTATTGAGAATTTTTAGAAAAATATGTTTGGTTAGTTGGTGGGTATGTTATATTAACATATTTGATTATGGAGAATAAATTGGTGGGTATGCTATTTAAATTACTAAATTTTTCCTTTTTAAATATTAATATAAAATTATTTTTATTATTAATTTTTGAATAATTTCTTTTAACCCCTAATATTTCAGATTTAGCTAAAATACCCCCGCTTATATAAAACTTTATTTTATGACGAAATCACCCCCACCTCCTGCCGCTGCCTGCCGCCACCGCGAACCACGTCGGATGTCCCCGAAAGTCCCCGTGAGTACGTCACCTTAACCAAGAGGCTCCGCTATGACCGTTTCTGGCCATATTGATGGCTGAAAACGGTCATATCCGGCCAGATCTGGCCCGATATGGCCGTTTTCGGCAATCAATATGGCCGAAAACGGCCATAGCAAAGCCTCCCGGAGCCTCCCACAAAATTTCCTTCTTTTTTAAGGACTCCGGCGCTTTCCGGCGGTGGTCCGTGGTAGTTGGACCCCTGTCGGCGGTGGTGGTGGTGGCTTGGTGGCAGTGGTGGTCTGTAAATTATTTTAAATATAAGGGCATTATTGTCCAAAATTTTAATTAAACAAGGGTAAATTGAAATAAGATATTAATGTAAATTTGTTTTAAAGTAGGGGTATTATTGTCTAAAATTTTTATTAATAAAGGATAAAATTGTAACAAAAAAAGATAACCCTGATAATCTCAGAAAACCTAAGAAAATAGAGGTAATTGGATTACCTCTGATATTACCAATAGTAACCACTATTGATATTTGAAGATTACCGGTATCCTATATTACTTGATAACCAAACATGACAATCAAGTAATATAAGATGATATTACTCCAGTAATCTCACTTAACCCCCAACCAAACACCCCTTTTAAGTAACGAGAAAATATTTACCTAATTACCCTTCTAAGTCAGGCGATCAACGAATAACTTTGCCCAAAATTTAACCAGCGTTACTTGTGACGTGATGATGAATTTGATTCATGTTACTACTGTAGCTTAAGCTAATTGTAGCTCAAGGACTAATACGTTAAAATCTATAGGCGGTGTAATGGCAACATTGTACCCATAAAATAACTTCGACGCTCAAATTAGCATACTTCTTGTTGGGCCTTAACTTGGGCTGGTTGAATAACTCTATTCTATTTCTCAGTTTACCCAAATCAGCCCAGGCCCATACTCGTCTCAAATTATAGATAGATGACAACAGATTCTGTATATTTTTATATTTTAATGAGGAATATTTATATACATATTAAAATATAAAAACTTTTGAAGCATAGATCTCTGAATGTTTGTTAGACTTTGATTAAACGACAATAATTTTGATAGAATCTTTATCAAATATTGGCCCATTTATGTCTTACGTGGCTCCCAATTTTATATTATATATATATATATATATATAGAGAGAGAGAGAGAAAGTAAACGACATATTCCCACTCAAGGTTTGACGAAATCCTAAGTTAGTACCATTGGTTCCATTTATTATAGATTCCCACCCTTAAAATGACAGAAAAATGTTTGATATAATGATAAAAAGGTAAATTGGTCATTTTACATGGGCGGCGCACGTTAATAGACCACCACCTCTAACAATCCTCCGACGCACATTAACAGCCATCGTTTTCGACGTTTTTCGCTCTTTTCCACTGATTCTTCTACCCAAAATCACCCTTGTCACCACCATTTGAACCCCCATCCTCCCCTCTACAAAACCATACCATTCACAACCCCTCATCACTCGCCGATCTTCGACCACGGCAACGAAAAACGGTAGATGAACACAAAATCTCGGTCGGCGAATGACGACGAAACGGTTGCTGGGGACATAGGGGTTTTATAGATTTAGGGACGGTGGTTGCATTGGTGGTGTCCTATTGGATTTTCACTGCTAGGATCGACCGAAATCTGGTGAAGAACACCGAAACCCTAAGCCTAACGGTGCCGGCTATTGGAGGGGCAAATGAGTCGAGAACCAGAAGGGTTTTGGACGACGGAATAGTGGGAAGGTGATGGAGCTGACCAGGGGGTTCGACGTCATCGGAAACAACCGAGATCAAACTGTTTCCGGCGAGGTTGTATAGTGACCGATGGTGTTTTTGATATAATTTGAAAATAAAATGATAAGTTTTATAATTGTACTAATTTAGGGGTTAAAACATAATTTATTAATTTAGGATTAAGGGCATTATAGTAATTGCACCCTCTAAACTCTAAAAATTCATAACATTGTTACTTTAAAGGTGGGAATCTAGAATAAATGGAATCAACGGCACTAACTTGGGATTTCGGATGGGAATCTAAAATAAATGGAACCAACGATACTAACTTGGGATTTCGTTGGTATAGTTGATGGACTGTTTTATATAACTTCTAACAACGACTTTTTCATCAAAATTAATCATATAAGCTATAAGTTTTCACAATCGTGACACTTATTATCGTTGAAAAAACACCATAAAATATATAACAATATGTGATAATATATGGTAAATTCTAATCGAACATGGAGTATTATTGAATGTATATATACAAACAAACTTATTTTCTTTCCAAAACTAATTAGAAACACGAACGAACTGCCACCCTATCCTTTTTTTTTTTTTGTTGGCCTGTCTGGTGAAAAAGAAGAAAAAAAAAAAAAATCGAATCTGGAATAGACATTGAGGAGCTGAATTGATAAAAAAAAATAGTTGCAGGAAATTGCAGAGTCATAATTCACCAGCAGCAACAGAGGGATTCCCCCTTCCATGTGAGTAGCCTTAACTTTTTCTCGGATGCAGACAGCCTATCCCCACACAGTCACTCACCCATCTGACACCTCGCGAAACTGAGAGTTTGTCATCATCTTTCACCATTCTTTTAATCTTTTCTCTCTTTCTCCCACCCCATTACGTTGAAAAAAGAAGCCTCATTTTCACAGATTTTTTCGCTCTGAGAAAAGGGTTTAATTTTTCTTTACTCGCGCGTTGCATTATGTACTGCAATCTGAATTCATTATTTACTTAACCTAACTTCATAATTTCAACTTTCTTATTTTCACTAACCCTACGTCCCTACCCTCCTTTCTCTCTCTTCTATAAAAGCATTACTATAGTTGGGGCTTGACAGTGTTCAACTTTCTTCTTCACCTCCTTCCACATCTTCCAGGTTCAGCTATGGCGGCAATGCTGATATCTCTCCTCACTTTCATACTCTTTACTCTCTTTTTCTTATGCATTCAAGGTACTTTCTTTCTGTTTCTCTTTCTTTTTTTCGGGTTTGTGTTCATTCAATGTGGTTAATTTTTATTTTTTGCATTTTTGTTAATAGTTTCAGTTTCGGCCACTGTACTTACCTATACAACAAATGCGCGCACCCCGTGTGGCGGGGATCCACAGAGCGCCGGCAAGCCACTTCTCGCTCGCGGCGGCTTCAAGCTTCCACCCAACAAGGCCCACACTCTTCGCCTCCCGGCTCTCTGGTCAGGCCGCTCTGGGGCCGCCACGGCTGCTCCTTCGACGCCACCGGCCGTGGGCCGCCGCCACGGGAGACTGTGCGGCCACTCTTGCAACGGCATTGGCGGCACTCCACCGCCACTCTTGCCGAAATCACTCTGGGACAAGAGCAAGACTTCTACGACGTCAGTTTGGTCGACGGCTACAACCTGGCGATCTCCATCACCCCGTCTCGAGGATCCGGAAAATGCAGACGCCGGGTGCGTGAGCGACCTGAACTTGATGTGCCCGGTGGGGGCTGCAGGTCGGTCGAAGGATAACAGAAGCGTGATGGGTGTAAAAGCGCGTGCTTTGCGTTTAACTTCTCCGAGGTATTGCTGTACAGGGAGCTTCGGGAATCCGCAAAGCTGCAAACCGACGGGGTACTCGAGGATTTTCAAGACGGCGTGTCCCAAGGCGTATAGCTATGCGTACGATGATCCCACTAGCATGCTACGTGCACTCGGGGAATTATTTGGTCACTTTCTGCCCGCACATCGTTAAATTTCAGGATTTTGGGCTTATATATTATTATTATATGTAGTTTTATTGGATCTAGCTGTTGAATTGTGGACTACTGAACTGAACTCTGGTTATGTTTCTTATAATATAAGTTCAAAGTTATTTTAAATACTATATGTAATAATTCTGTTGCAGTTTGATTTCAATTATAGAAGTGGTTCTGACAGCGAATTCTGATAAAATGGGTTTGAGTATAATTTACTCCCAAAACTAGTTCAAGTATATCATTATATTAGTCCACTAAAAATTGTGATGTAGGACAATAATATTTCTAATATTATATAAAGCAACCACTATTAGTCAATTAAGATTTTTTGGTTATTATTTAATTAGTTTTGATAAGAGGGGTGGATATATATATATATATATATATACAAAGCCGTCCTATAGTTAATGGATTTAAGTCTTATATTAGAGATTTTTGTTATGACTTGAAATGTGACAAATTCTGTGTCCTATAGATCTCGTCTCGTGAGATTGTCACACTAATAGATAGGTAAATGAGTTTACTTGGTTTGGGTTGATGGTTTCGTTAAACATTATATTACAAATCAAATTAATTTACTATTATATGATTGATTATTTTCGGATTTTGTCAAGACTACCATATTATTAAACTTTCATTTATATGGAAAAAGTCACATAGTATTTTGTTCTTATTTTATTATTATAAAAAATATATATATATACTGAATGTGTGGATTGATACTCACATTGAATTTTAGATATTTTTTCAGTCTCTCACACTTGAAAGAGCGTGTGGTGGTATGAAAACGAAAATGGTAAGGTGGAAAGTGTGTTGGTGGGGACAGCTACACTAGGCAAAAAGCATTTATTTGAACAATAACGACAACTCTTTATAAGAAGAGTAAAATAATACTTCTTTAGGAAACGGTAACATTGTTGATTTGTTATTTTTATTGTATTAATGGATTAGTTTCTCCAATTATTAGACTTTTTACAAATTGCCACTCAAATTATAATTATTACCAGATCCCACGCCCCACGTTGCGCTGGTTTATTATTTATATCAATAGAAAAAGTTGAAAATCTCGCAACTTATGAGAGTGGTTTTGACACAATAAATTAACTAATTGAAGAACGAAATAATACTGAAATATTTTGTGATAGGAATATATTTCCTTTCAAAGCAGAGAAGAGTTGCAACACTTTTTTACAACAATTGGTACATAATAATATAATTGAAATGACAATTTTACCCTTCTTAAAACTAGTAGTTCCTGCATGGAATTAACCATTGAATGTCCAATAGTTAATCTTTCACCATTTGAAACTTGTCATCCTTCATCATTCAACACAAACTCTATTCGCCACAAAACACAAACTATACTGGCTACAGAGTCCCCAACAAAACATGTATAACCTATCTAAGAATGTAGTTTGCAACTTTTTGATAATAAAATATGCTAATTGATAACACTTTGCAAATAAAATTGTTTGTAAGACACAGAAAAAACAATAAATGGACATATTTTTTTTTTAGATGGTTCATAATGTGTCTACGCCAAAAAAAGAGTGTTAATTAAATTATTCCGAAGTCACGCCCATCAATGCTCACTATGACCATTACCTGCAAAGGTTGGCTGCATAATAAAGAATCAAAACTGAATCAATTTACATTCAGAAATAAATCAGTAATAATATGAAATTTCATAAACAACATGGTTTAAAGTAAGCACTGTGAGTGGGGCAATGGTTCGCTACATTGGATGACCACTTCCGGTTGCTCAACAGGGTGTGTATAGGTTTATGTGTAGGTGGAACAACTCTTAGTCAAGCACAGAGAGAAAGACAAGAACTGTAGTTCCAGCTCCTTGAATATATCAAAAATTGATAATGAAACAGTATCATTGATTCTCCAAAAAGCTTGATGCTGGAGCTTAGTTCGTCCTCAAGTCAATAGGTTAGTCAAATTAGCCATATATGAATATGAATATCCAAGAATTTGTCAACATCCGCATATGTTTTAATCCAAACTTAGTTCTACGCCAAAGTTCACTAAAAACTTAAAATTTCTATTTGAAAAACTCTTTCTGCAAGAAGTTTGAGTTATTACTCAAGAAAATAATGGGTTACTAAATTTAGTCTGGTTGCATGAAAGCACCAAGAAAAAAAAAAATTCAATTGCATTTAGAATTAAGAAAACTTAAAGAGTAAGTGCTTAAAGTACATTAAGTTGGCACATAAATCATCAATTTTTACTCTATAAAAGAAAAAGATTACCCTTCGAAAATGGTCTCTACTTTCCATCATGTTGGCTGCTGGGTTTGAGAACTAATCAAGTTCATTTATGATTTAAAAAAAAAAAAAAAAAACATTAACAGGATGTTACTCATTATTCCCATACACACAACGTGACATGCACACGCATAACAATACTGTATATGCTTAAATGTGACAAAGTAAGAGAAAGTTATGCAATTCTGGAAGCTAATACATTGGCAGTAGCTAAAACATATCATATCCAATTTAATGGAGATCTATGGACAAACCATACCATTATGCTATGTACCATAATCAATCTATAACTTCACATGGAAAATATATGTAATGTATGAAAGAAATAATACCAGACATTGACGAAGTTAGAATGCCATCACCAACCATGCTGGTTCCCAAAAGCACTGCCAGCTGGTTCCCAAAAGCACTGCCAGTAGCAATAGAAGTTACTCACTCCTCAATTGATCTGTTTCATCTAGTTTCTAGCACAATCTTGTGTTACAAAGGGCTGCAATCTCACAATACAAACATCATAAGTTCAGCCTTAGTCTAACATATCATAAGAAGATAATGAGAAGGAAACAAAAAAGAAATGAAACCTGTTAGAATCATTCACAATGGCTTCAAAAACAACCTCATCAACCTACAGGAAATCAATTCAATTAAATCACAAAAACAATCAAACACCGCCATCAAATTCAATAAACATTTGATTCTCACACAAACAACCCGCCTAGCAGGCCAAGGCTAACACGATCAAGAATCTTGAAATTAGACATCTTGAACCTCGTAAACATGCTTGACTCTTCTTCCTCCACAAAAACAACTCAGATCAACTCGAGAAACAACCTTCCTCGAAGATGAACACTAAACTCCAAACTTCTCCTTTGAAACATCACAATGACTTTGACTTCCCACAAACTGCCTACTAATCAGCCTGCTGACAAATTCCCTCTTAAACTCCATCTCTCAACACCTCCAAACCGGACTAGAACAATCCCCTATATCGCCATATAGCCAATCTGCAAAAAGACATTGGATCATTTGAGAACAAAAACAATTGTAGACATTTAGTTCTCATGTCATTTAAAGAACATACAAAAAAAAAAATCAATATTTAAATCTAAGTAATTGAATTATACAAAGAAATGAATCATTGTACGCCCACATAGAGGTACATGATTTAAATTATGTTTATAGCCCTTAGTTAATTTTGTTGGAATATTTTAAGAGAATATGAAGAAAAGCCTTAAACTTATATTAAGGGTAAAATGGTCTCTTCACTCAAAATTAGTTGAAAGGGGGAGTGAAAAGAGGTAGATTTCATAGAGATATACAATAAAATAAGGGCATATGGTAATTGATAAGGGCATAGTGAAATTTTCACAAAAGGTAAGGGCAAAATGGAAAGTGAATTTAAAAATAAGACGATGGGTTTGTGACCCTTATTCCTTCATTCCACTGCCACACTATTCTCCATTTTCTCTCAAATTTTCATTCACCCTTCGAGGTTTTGAGGGCTTTTAAGCGATTTTTAATAGGGTTTTGATTCTAGACTTCAAAATGTAAGAATTCATGCTCTTTATCTATGATTTATTTGTGTAAAAGTTGAGTTCTTATGAAGTTTATGCTTAGAGTTAGAAGAAGTTTTGAATCCAACAAGAGTAGAGAGCTTAGTAGAGAAGACTCAAGCATAAGGTAAGTAAATTCCACTCAAAATCCAACTTAAGTTAAAGTTTAAGAATTCAAGTGAGTAGAGATTTCTTTTAAGTGTGCATATGTTATGATTATTGAGAAATTAAGATGAAATTGATGATGAATTATGCTTGTTGTTGGATATACTTGAATATGAGAAGTGTATGTGATGGTTTGATGATGGGTTGAAATTGGAAGAATTAGAGGAATTTTTAGGAGTGTGTTTGCCATGTAGGTATGGTGATGCTTCAAGAGAGATTTTTTCTCATTTTTGGATGGTTGAGAAACAAATTGAATGATAATTAAATTAAGGTTTGTTTATGTACAAGTAATGTTTGATGAAATGCCTAAGAGAAATATAAGTTTGAGTAGAAACCTTAATTTTATGCAACATTGCATATTTGCATTTCATGAGTGCATCCAAGTAAGAATTTCAAGCATGAGCCATCCATATGCATATAATTGTGTATGTATAGAAATTTAAGAAAGAATAGAGAATAAAGAATGAAGATCAAAGAATAAAGAATAAAGCATAAAGAATAAAGAATAAAGAAAGAAAGAATAAAACAATCTAAGAATAAAGAGAAATGAAGAATAAGCATTAAAGAATTAAAGAGTGTTAAAGAAGAGAAAAGAATAGGTTGTTGTGATAGGGAACCATGAGTGCTAAGAAGAAATTCTCACATACACGCCACCTTAATTGAGTGGCATAAGAAGAAGAAGAATTGTACGGCCCGTAAGAGTGTATGTGGATGAGGGTTGTACCAAGAAGAATTCTTACATGCACGCCACCTTAATTGAGTGGGCTAAGAAGAAAGAAGAAGTGTACGGGCCGCAAGAGTGCATGTAGATGAGGACTGTACTCACTTACATGTCTAAGATTCCAAATCCATATATCAACCGAGTCCGATCGGCAAAGAATAAGAAAAGAAAGAATAAGAGAGAAAATGAAAGAATAATATTTCAAGCTTGCTGATACCCCGTTTAGTATATGATTGCCATTTAGGATGTCGTTATTGATCCCGTGTTTTCGCTTATTGGTGTTGATAAAATATGGATGTCACATGCATTCAATTAATGTATGTAGTACAGATCTTTCTCACATTCCTTTTTTAATTTGAAAATGCAAGTGTGAAAGATTAAATGGTTAGTTTGTATTCTGTAGGAATTGAATTAATTGAATTCAATAGTAGAAGTTGAAAATCCCCGCAACTTATGAAATGGTTGTTGACACAAATAAATTAAGGTAATGGCTCGATCACCGAAGGTGTGTACCGAATCTGTGCACCAAATGACGTGGCAAAATCCTGACCATTTATTTATTATCAGTTAATATCAATCAATGGTCAGTATTTTGTCACGTCATTCGGTGCGCAACCTGGCGTTCTATCATCTTTCCATAAATAATTAATGAAGAACGAAATAATACGAAATTTTAGTGATAGGAATATATTTCCTTTTCAAAGCAAAAGAAGAGTTGCAACACTTTTTTTACAAATTTGTACATAATAATATAATTGAAATGACAATTTTACCTTCTTAAAATTAGTAGTTCCTGCATGGATATAACCATTGTTGATGCCAAAGTTAATCTTTCACCATTTAAAGATAATATGCATTTAACTTGTCATCCTTCTCATCAACACAAACTCTATTCGCCACAAAACACAAACTATTATTGGCTACAGAGTCCCACACAAAAACATGTATACTATCTAAGAATGTAGTTTGCAACTTTTTGATAAATAAATGCTTAATTGATAACACTTTGCAATTAACATTGTTTTAAGACGAAAAAACAAATAAATGGACACTATTTTTTTTTTTTTTAGATGGCATTGGTCTACACCAAAAGAAGTGTTAATTAAATTATTCCAATGTCACGCCCATCAATGCTCTGTGACCTCACTGCCAAGGTTGGCTGCATAATAAAGGAATCAAAACTGAATCAATTTACTTCAAAATAAATCAGTAATAATATGAAATTTCATAAACAAACAATGGTTTAAGTAAGCACCTGTGAGTGGGGCAAGGGTTGGCTACATTGGAATGACCACTTCCGGTTGCTCACAAAGTGGTGTATAGGTTTTGTTGTAGGTGGAACAACTCTTAGTCAAGCCGAGAGAAAGACGGAACGTGTAGTTCCAAGCTCCTTGAATATATCAAAAATGATAATGAAACATGTATCTTGACTCCAAAAGCTTAATGCTGGAGCTTAGTTGTGTCCTCAAGTCAAGAGTTAGTCAATTAGCCAATATATATGAATATCCAAGAATTTGTCAACATCCGCATAGTTTTAATCCAAACTTAAGTTCTACGCAAAAGTTCACTAAAACTTAAAATTTCTATTTGAAACTCTTTCTGCAAGAAGTTTGAGTTTATACTCAAAGAAAATAATGGGTTACTAAATTAGTCTGGTTCGATAAAAGCACCAAGAAAATTCAATTGCATTTAGACATTAGAAAAAAACTTAAAGAGTATTGCTTTTAGATACATTAAGTTGGCACATAAATCATCAAATTTTTACTCTAATAAAAAGAAAGATTACCCTTCGAAATGGTCTCTACTTTCCATCATGTTGGCTGTTGTTTGAGAACTAATCAAGTTCATTTATGATTAAAAAAAAAAACAACTTAAAGGATGTTACTCATTTTCCCATCACACACACGTGCACATGCACACCATAAACACATACTGTATATGCATTAAATGTGACAAGATAGAGAAAGTTGCAATTCTTGGAAGCTATACATTGTGCGTAGCTAAACATATCATATCAAATTTGGTGAGATCTATGACAAAACCATACCATTATGCTAGTACCATAATCAATCTATACTCATAATGGAAAATATATGTAATGTATGAAAGAAATAATACCAGACATTGACGAAGTTAGAATGCCATCACCAATAACCATGCTGGTTCCCAAAAGCACTGCCAGCTAGCAATAGTTGACTCACTCCTCAATTATCTTACGTTTCATCTATTTTCTAGCACAACTCTTGTGTTATACAAAGGGCTGCAATCTCCATACAAACATCATAAGTTCACCCTTAGTCTAACATATCAAAGAAGATAATGAAAGGAAACAAAAAAGAAATGAACTGTTAGAATCATTCACAATGGCTTCAAAAACAACCTCATCAACCTACAGGAATCTCAATTCATATCACAAAACAATCAAACACCGCCATCAATTTCCAATAACATTTGATTCTTCACACAAACATACCCGCCTAGCAAGGCCAAGGCTAACACGATCAAGAATCTTGAAATAGACATCTTGAACCTCGTAACATGCTTGACTCTTCTTCCTCCACAAAAAACTCTAGATTAACTCGAGAAACAACCTTCCTCGAGATGAACACTACCTCCAAACTTCTCCTGAAACATCACACATGACTTTGACTTCCCACAAACTGCCTACTAATCAGCCTTCTGACAAATCCCTCTTAAACTCCATCTCTCAACACCCTCAAACCCGGACTGAACCAATCCCATATATGCCATAGCCAATCTGCAAAAAGACATTTGGATCATTCTAAGAACAAACAATGTAGACATTTAGTTCTCATGTCATTTTAAGGAACATAAAAAAAAAAAATCAATATTTAAATCTAAGTAATTAATTATACAAAGAAATGAATCATTGTAACGCCCAACATGAGAGTACATGATTTAAATTATGTTTATAGCCCTTAGTTAATTTTTGTTGGATTATTTTAAGAGAATATGAAAAAATGCCTTAAACTTTATTAAGGGTAAAATGGTCTTTTCACTCAAAATTAGTTGAAATGTGGAGTGAAAGAAGTAGAATTTCATAGAGATACAATAAAAATAAGGGCATTATGGTAATTGATAAGGGACTAGATATTTTCACAAAAGTGTAGGGCAAAATGAAAGTGAATTTATAAATAGACGTAAGGGTTTGTAACCCTTATTTCCTTCATTCCACTGCCCCACTACTCCCCATTTTCTCTCAAATTTTCATTCACTCCTCCAAATGTCACCAGCAGCAACAGAGGGATTCCCCCTTCCATGTGAGTAGCCTTAACTTTTTTCTCGGATGCAGACAGCCTATCCCCCACACAGTCACTCACCCATCTGACACCCTCGAGAACTGAGAACTTTGTCATCATATTTCACCATTCTTTTAATCTTTTCTCTCTTTCTCCCACCCCATTACGTTGAAAAAAGAAGCCTCATTTTCACAGATTTTTTCGCTCTGAGAAAAGGGTTTAATTTTTCTTTACTCGCGCGTTGCATTATGTACTGCAATCTGAATTCATTATTTACTTAACCTAACTTCATAATTTCAACTTTCTTTATTTTCACTAACCCTGCGTCCCTACCCTCCTTCTCTCTCTCTCTATAAAAGCATTACTATAGTTGGGGCTTTGACAGTGTTCAACTTTCTCTTCTTCACTTCCTTCCACATCTTCCAGGTTCAGCTATGGCGGCAATGCTGATATCTCTCCTCACTTTCATACTCTTTACTCTCTTTTTCTTATGCATTCAAGGTACTTTCTTTCTGTTTCTCTTTCTTTTTTTCGGGTTTGTGTTCATTCAATGTGGTTAATTTTTATTTTTTGCATTTTTGTTTAATAGTTTCAGTTTCGGCCACTGTACTTACTCTATACAACAAATGCGCGCACCCCGTGTGGCCGGGGATCCAACCGAGCGCCGGCAAGCCACTTCTCGCTCGCGGCGGCTTCAAGCTTCCACCCAACAAGGCCCACACTCTTCGCCTCCCGGCTCTCTGGTCAGGCCGCTTCTGGGGCCGCCACGGCTGCTCCTTCGACGCCACCGGCCGTGGCCGCTGCGCCACGGGAGACTGCGGCGGCTCCCTCTTCTGCAACGGCATTGGCGGCACTCCACCCGCCACTCTTGCCGAAATCACTCTGGGACAAGAGCAAGACTTCTACGACGTCAGTTTGGTCGACGGCTACAACCTGGCGATCTCCATCACCCCGTCTCGAGGATCTGGAAAATGCAGCTACGCCGGGTGCGTGAGCGACCTGAACTTGATGTGCCCGGTGGGGCTGCAGGTCCGGTCGAAGGATAACAGAAGCGTGATGGCGTGTAAAAGCGCGTGCTTTGCGTTTAACTCTCCGAGGTATTGCTGTACAGGGAGCTTCGGGAATCCGCAAAGCTGCAAACCGACGGCGTACTCGAGGATTTTCAAGACGGCGTGTCCCAAGGCATACAGCTATGCGTACGATGATCCCACTAGCATTGCTACGTGCACTCGGGGAAATTATTTGGTCACTTTCTGCCCGCATCATCGTTAAATTTTCAGGATTTTTGGGCTTATATTATTATTATTATTATATAGTAGTTTTATTTGGATCTAGCTGTTGAATCTTGTGGACTACTGTGAACTGAACTCTGGTTATTTGTTTCTTATAATATAAAGTTCAAAGTTATTTTATAATACTATATGTAATAATTCTGTTGTAGTTTGATTTCAATTATAGAAGTGGTTCTGACAGCATGAATTCATGATAAAATGGGTTTGAGTATAATTTACTCCGAAAACTAGTTCTAAGATATCATATTACATTATTAGTCCACTAAAAATTGGTGATGTAGGACAAATAATATTTCTAATATTATATAAAGCAACCACTCCACCATTGGTCAATTAAGATGTTTTGGTGTTTTATTTAATAAGTTTTGATAATAGGGGTGGTGTATGTATATATATATGCAAAGCCGTCCTATAGTTATAGGATTTAAGTCTTATATATTCAATATTAGAGATTTTTGTTAATGACTAGAAATGTGACAAATTCTCTGTCCTATAGATCTTGTCTCCTGAGATTGTCACACTAATAGATTAGGTAAATGAGTTTACTTGGTTGGGTTGAAGGTTTCGTTAAACATTATATTACAAATCAAATTAATTTTACTATTAATATGATTGATTATTTTCGGATTTTGTCAAGAATTTATCACATAGTTATTTTGTTCTAATTTTATTAATTATAAAAATATATATATACTGAATGGTGATGGATTGATACTCATCCATTGAATTTTAGATATTTTTTCAGTCTCACACTTGAAAGAGCGTGTGGTGGTATGAAATTGAAGTTTCCGAAAAATGTGTAAGGTGGAAAGTGGTGTTGGTGGTGGACAGCTACACTAGGCAAAAAGCATTTATTTGAACAATAACGACAACTCTTTTATAAGAAGAGTAAAATAATACTTCTTTAGGAAACGGTAACATTGTTGATTTGTTATTTTTATTGTTATTAATGGATTAGTTTCTTCAATTATTAGACTTTCTTACAAATTGCCACTCTAATTATAATTATTACTAGATCCTACGTCCGCACATTACGTAGGTTTATTTATTATATTGTTTTATTTTATTATCAAATTTTTATATTTTAAGAAATTATAAATAACTATTATTTTACAAAAAAATATGTCAAATATTGATTATAATAGAACGTTTTATTGTTGTTCTTTTTTTTTTAATCGGGGTTTTTATGTTTAAAGATTGCTGAGAATCGTTATATGATTGCCATTTAGGATGTCGTTAATTGATCCCCGTGTTTTCTGCTTATTGGTGTTGATAAAATATGGATGATTCACATGCATTCAATTAATGTATGTAGTACAGATCTTTCACATTCCTTTTTTAATTTGATAAAATGCAAGTGATGAAAGATTGAAATGGTTAGTTTGTAATTCTGTAGGAATTGAATTAATTGAATTCAATAGATAGAAGTTGAAAATCCCGCAACTTATGAAAGTGGTTTTGACACAAATAAATTAAGAGTAATGCTACAGTCACCGAAGGTTGTGTACCGAATCTGTGCACCAAATGACGTGGCAAAATCCTGACCATTTATTTATTATCAGTTAATATCAATCAATGGTCAGGATTTTGTCACGTCATTCGGTGCGCAACCTTCGGTGGCTCTATCATTTTCCATAAATTAATTAATTGAAGAACGAAATAATACTGGAACATTTTAGTGATAGGAATATATTTCCTTTTCAAAGCAAAAGAAGAGTTGCAACACTTTTTTTACAATAATTTGGTACATAATAATATAATTGAAATGACAATTTTGTCCTTCTTAAAATTAGTAGTTCCTGCATGGAATATAACCATTGCTTTGATGTCCAACAGTTAATCTTTCACCATTTTAAAAGGATGCCCAGCACCATGAAATGAGCAAAAATAAAATAAAATAAAACTTGTCATCCTTCATCATCCAACACAAACTCTATTCGCCACAAAACACAAACTATTATTGGCTACAGAGTCCACAACAAAAACATGTATAATCTATCTAAGAATGTAAGTTTGCAACTTTTTGATAATAAAATATGCTTAATTGATAAGCACTTTGCAATATAACATTGTTTATAAGATACAGAAAAACNTATTTATAAAAATATATATATATACTGAATGTTGATGGATTGATACTCATCCATTGAATTTTAGATATTTTTTCAGTCTCACACTTGAAAGAGCGTGTGGTGGTATGAAATCGAAAAATGTGTAAGGTGGAAAGTGGTGTTGGTGGTGGACAGCTACACTAGGCAAAAAGCATTTATTTGAACAATAACGACAACTCTTTTATAAGAAGAGTAAAATAATACTTCTTTAGGAAACGGTAACATTGTTGATTTGTTATTTTTATTGTTATTAATGGATTAGTTTCTCCAATTATTAGACTTTCTTACAAATTGCCACTCAAATTATAATTATTACCAGATCCCACGCCCCACGTTGCGCTGGTTTATTTATTATATTATCAATAGATAAAAGTTGAAAATCTCGCAACTTATGAGAGTGGTTTTGACACAAATAAATTAACTAATTGAAGAACGAAATAATACTGAAATATTTTAGTGATAGGAATATATTTCCTTTTCAAAGCAGAAGAAGAGTTGCAACACTTTTTTTACAACAATTTGGTACATAATAATATAATTGAAATGACAATTTTACCCTTCTTAAAACTAGTAGTTCCTGCATGGAATATAACCATTGAATGTCCAATAGTTAATCTTTCACCATTTTGAAACTTGTCATCCTTCATCATTCAACACAAACTCTATTCGCCACAAAACACAAACTATTACTGGCTACAGAGTCCACAACAAAAACATGTATAACCTATCTAAGAATGTAAGTTTGCAACTTTTTGATAATAAAATATGCTTAATTGATAAACACTTTGCAATATAACATTGTTTGTAAGACACAGAAAAACAAAATAAATGGACACTATTTTTTTTTTTAGATGGTTCATAATGTGTCTACGCCAAAAAAGAAGTGTTAATTAAATTATTCCGAATGTCACGCCCATCAATGCTCACTATGACCATCACTGCCAAAGGTTGGCTGCATAATAAAGGAATCAAAACTGAATCAATTTACATTCAGAAATAAATCAGTAATAATATGAAATTTCATAAACAAACAATGGTTTAAAGTAAGCACCTGTGAGTGGGGCAATGGTTCGCTACATTTGGAATGACCACTTCCGGTTGCTCAACAGGTGGTGTATAGGTTATTGTTGTAGGTGGAACAACTCTTAGTCAAGCACAGAGAGAAAGACAAGAACTGTAGTTCCAAGCTCCTTGAATATATCAAAAATTGATAATGAAACATGTATCATTGATTCTCCAAAAAGCTTGATGCTGGAGCTTAGTTCGTCCTCAAGTCAATAGGTTAGTCAAATTAGCCATATATGAATATGAATATCCAAGAATTTGTCAACCATCCGCATATGTTTTAATCCAAACTTAAGTTCTACGCAAAAGTTCACTAAAAACTTAAAAATTTCTATTTGAAAAACTCTTTCTGCAAGAAGTTTGAGTTTATACTCAAAGAAAATAATGGGTTACTAAATTTAGTCTGGTTGCATGAAAGCACCAAGAAAAAAAAAAATTCAATTGCATTTAGACATTAAGAAAACTTAAAGAGTAAGTGCTTTTAAGATTACATTAAGTTGGCACATAAATCATCAAATTTTTACTCTATAAAAGAAAAAGATTACCCTTCGAAAATGGTCTCTACTTTCCATCATGTTGGCTGCTGGGTTTGAGAACTAATCAAGTTCATTTATGATTTAAAAAAAAAAAAAAAAAAACAATTAACAGGATGTTACTCATTTATCCCATCACACACACGTGCACAGCACACGCATAACACATACTGTATATGCATTAAATGTGACAAAGTAAGAGAAGTTATGCAATTCTTGGAAGCTAATACATTGGCAGTAGCTAAAAATATCATATCCAATTTAATGGAGATCTATGGACAAAACCATACCATTATGCTATGTACCATAATCAATCTATAACTTCACATGGAAAATATATGTAATGTATGAAAGAAATAATACCAGACATTACAAGTAGAATGCCATCACCATAACCATGCTGGTTCCCAAAAGCACTGCCAGCTGGTTCCAAAACACTGCCAGTAGCAATAGAAGTTACTCACTCCTCAATTGATCTTACGTTTCATCTAGTTTTCTAGCACAACTCTTGTTATACAAAGGGCTGCAATCTCACAATACAAACATCATAAGTTCACGCCTTAGTCTAACATATCATAAGAGATAATGAGAAGGAAACAAAAAAGAAATGAAACCTGTTAGAATCATTCACAATGGCTTCAAAAACAACCTCATCAACCTACAGGAAATCTCAATTCAATTAAATCACAAAAACAATCAAACACCGCCATCAAATTTCCAATAAACATTTGAATTCTCACACAAACATACCCGCCTAGCAAGGCCAAGGCTACACGATCAAGAATCTTGAAATTAGACATCTTGAACCTCGTAACTGCTTGACTCTTCTTCCTCCACAAAACAACCTCATGTACTCGAGAAACAACCTTCCTCGAAGATGAACACTAAACTCCAAAACTTCTCCTTTGAAACATCACACATACTTTGACTTCCACAAACTGCCTACTAATCAGCCTTGCTGACAAATCCCTCTTAAACCCATCTCTCAACACCCTCCAAACCCGGACTAGAACCATCCCATATATCGCCATATAGCCAATCTGCAAAAAGACAATTTTGGATCATTCGAGAACACACATTGTAGACTTTAGTTCTCATGTCATTTAAAGAACTACACAAAAAAAAAATCAATATTTAAATCTAAGTAATTGAATTACAAAGAAATGAATCATTGTAACGCCCAACATAGAGGTACATGATTTAAATTATGTTTTTAGCCCTTAGTTAATTTTTGTTGGAATATTTTAAGAGAATATGAAGAAAATGCCTAAACTTATATTAAGGGTAAAATGGTCTCTTCACTCAAAATTAGTTGAAAAGGTGGGAGTGAAAAGAGTAGAATTTCATAGAGAATACAATAAAATAGGGCATTATGGTATTGATTAAGGGCCTAGATGAAATTTTCACAAAAGTGTAAGGGCAAAATGGGAAATGATTTATAAAATAAGACGATAAGGTTTGTGACCCTTATTTCCTTCATTCCCTGCCACACTACTTCTCCATTTTCTCTCAAATTTTCATTCACCTCCTTCGAGGATTTTGAGGGCTTTTAAGCGATTTTTAATAGGGTTTTGATTCTAGACTTCAAAATAAGAATCATGCTCTTATCTAGATTTATTTGTGTAAAAGTTGAGTTCTTATGAAGTTTATGCTTAGAGTTAGAAGAAGTTTTGAATCCAACAAGAGTAGAGAGCTTAGTAGAGAAGACTCAAGCATAAGGTAAGTAAATTCCACTCAAAATCCAACTTAAGTTAAAGTTTAAGAATTCAAGTGAGTAGAGATTTCTTTTAAGTGTGCATATGTTATGATTATTAGAAATTAAGATGAAATTGATGATGAATTATGCTTGTTGTTGGATATACTTGAATATGAGAAGTGTATGTGATGGTTTGATGATGGGTTGAAATTGGAAGAATTAGAGGAATTTTAGGAGTGGTGTTTGCCATGTAGGTATGGTGATCTTCAGAGAGATTTTTTCTCATTTTTGGATGGTTGAGAAACAAATTGAATGATAATTAAATTAAGGTTTGTTTATGTACAAGTAATGTTTGATGAAATGCCTAAGAGAAATATAGTTTGAGTAGAAACCTTATTTTATGCAACATTGCATATTTGCATTTCATGAGTGCTCCAAGTAAGAATTTCAAGCATGACCATCCATATGCATATAATTGTGTATGTATAGAAATTTAAGAAAGAATAGAGAATAAAGAATGAAGATCAAGAATAAAGAATAAAGCATAAAGAATAAAGAATAAGAAAGAAAGAATAAAAACATCTAAATAAAAGAATGAAGAATAAGCATTAAAGAATAAAGAGTGTTAAAGAAGAGAAAAGAATAGGTTGTTGTGATGGGAACCATGAGTGCTAAGAAGAAATTCTCACATACACGCCACCTTAATTGAGTGGCATAAGAAGAAGAAGAATTGTACGGCCCGTAAGAGTGTATGTGGATGAGGTTTGTACCAAGAAGAATTCTTACATGCACGCCACCTTAATTGAGTGGGCTAAGAAGAAAGAAGAAGTGTACGGGCCGCAAGAGTGCATGTAGATGAGGACTGTACTCACTTACATGTCTAAGATTCCAAATCCATATATCACACCGAGTCCGATCGGCAAAGAATAAGAAAAGAAAGAATAAGAGAGAAAATGAAAGAATAAGAGAGAATGAGAATAAGAAAGAATGAGAAAGAATAAAAATAGAAAGAATGAGAAGGCTGAACAAGCAAAGAAAAGAAAAGAAACAAGAGAAGAAAAAACGAAAAACAAGAAAGAAAAGAAAAGAATAGAAAGAAATAGAACAAGAAAATAGAAATGAAGAGAAAAAGCATTTTATGCATTATTGCATATGCATTTTATTCATGCATATGCCATGAATTTCATCATGGTTAGGAAAAATAGAAAGAATAAGAAAGAAAGAACAGAGAGAAGTAGAAGGAAAGAAAAGAATAGTGATAGTAGGAACAAAAAGAAACAGCGAAAGAAACAACGAAAGAAAAGGAAGGAATTAAGTAAGGAAAAATCTAAGAAAGAAGAGTTAAGGGATTTACTTACTGATATTTTTATGCTCAACCCGTTGTTTTTTCATATTTTTGCAGGAAATAGGTGAGCAGTAGTCGGAAGGACGTCGACAAGCGGAGAGATTGACATTACTATCCACCGTTGTTAAGTTTTTTGTACTTGTTATTTTGATATATGTAAAGAATTATGTTTTTGTAAGTAAAGAAAAATTTGGGCACAACTATTTTCATAGGCTAATTATGTATGTTTTTATTGTCTATGTCTAAAGTAACTAGTAGAAAAAAGTCATTACAATCATTCAACACATAGAATAAGTTTAAGTTCAATTGTTGAGAAACTTATCCCTACTTAATTAAAAAACTTTTAAAATTTAAATCCAACCCATCAAGTTATTCAATGAAATGGAATCTTTAAGAAATGGACTAAAATGTGTAAATAGTAAGTTAGAATTAGCGTTAACTATAGAAAATAGTATTTATATTAGCTTCTGGTATCATATTCAGTGGAACATATACTGTGAATTTTTATCGATTTTATTAATAATAGAACTGTTTTATATATAGTTCTATTTTTTTCCTTGAGGAATACCAAGTTCCTTTTCTTTAGCAATAATCAGGGATTCACGTTTCCGTAAATCGAATATTACATGTTGGTTGAGCCGTTTATTTCTAACAAAGCATTCATTAGACTCTATTCATCACTCTGGCAGTGTGAGTTTGTCCAGCGTGACTTTAAGGTTTTGTAGAATACCTTCCAGTTCAAGCGAACCATCTGACGTTGCTGCTTGACCTGCTAAAAATCATAAAATGGACATGTAAAAGTAGATATGTAAAGGAATATAAAGTATCAGTTGATGTTATTTACCGCACGCTTCTGTTTGTTTGGATTTTGGATGATAATAGTTGGTCTTTTGTCTTCCATTTGTTAATGGTATCTGGGTGAAATGAAGAAATATTTGAAGGTGTATGGATTGTTGAATTCTCTACTCTTATAGCTTTAGATGTTATTAAGTAATATTTATGATAATTAATGTTACAACAACTGTTCATGTATGTTCAATGTAATTGAATTATTGCTAATATATTACTTTTGATATTTTTTAGTAAGTGTTTGCATGTTATTGGTTATGATTATTTTGATTTAAATGTTTTATTTTTTAGATGAGTTTAAAATTTTCAGATTTATATTAAATGTTAAATGATAATACGTCTTATAAAAACATTTTTCGTTATTATGTTTATTTTTGTTTAATTGAATGTGAAGGGTAAAGATATATTATATTAATATAATTAATTGAATGTGAAGAGGTACAAAATATTAATATTAATTAATAATAATAATTATCTTGCATGAATGAACGTTGAATATTATTGATTAATAAAGTGTATTATTGAATTTTATGAATGTGAAAGATATGTTTGTATCTTTATCAAATTAAAAGAGAAATATGAAAGATCTCAAATTAAAAGAGCAATGAAATATTTGTATTGAATATATTACTGAATGTATGCAAATATTTCTATTATAGCAACTCTAATATTCAGGGAAATCAATAACACACAAGCGATCATTAGTAATTTATCAAATTAAAAGAAATGTGAAATATCTCAAATTAAAGAGGAATGTGAAATATCTCAATTAAAAGAGGAATGTGAAAGATTTGTATTGAATACATTAATTGAATGCATGTGAATAATCCCTATTATAGCAAGTCCAATAAACAGAAAACTGTGGACCAATTAACGACATCCTACATGGCGATCATATATCAATCCTACGTGGTGTCAGAGAAGCAGTCTGCTTCAGCATTATATAAATATATGATTATCAGGTTATATTATATCAATAATCAAACATATTTTAATTTAATAGATTTTTTTCATAGATAAAAATAGACTTTTCTTAAAGATACATTTAAAATATTGTCCTTTAGCTCTGTTTTAAAAACGGACCGAACCAGCCAGTCCGACCGAGACCCAGTAGTTTCTTTAGTCCGGTTTAGGTCCTAGGGAGTTTTTTATAATATTTCAAAATTACAAGGGTTAATTTGTAATTTATAGGGGTGTTTTGGAGATATGTCAAAAGTTTAGGGATTAATTAGTGATTTTTTGGGTATTTTTGAAAAATAAAAATTTTAGGACAAATTAACTTTTTTAGGAGAATTTTTGTAATATATTAAAATTTGAGGGATTATATGTAATTTTAAAAGAAATTGTCGCTAACATCATCGGTCCAATCGGCATGTCCAACCGATTGGACCGGTTGACCTGGGTAGCAAAACAGGTTGCTCTCCGATCCAGGTTTTAAAACAATATCTTTGAGTGATAAAAGATGATTGTTTATATTATGATATAACGGCTGCGTTTGTTTCAGTTTTGGGAATACTACTTTTAGTATTCCCAAAAAAGTTAAACAGTAAAATACCCCAAAACCAGATTTTTGGAATACTACTCCCATATTATTCAACTTTTTTTAACCCTTAAATTTGATATTTAATTAAATACCCTAAATATTTTTTTTAAAATTACAAAACCACCCCAATATCCACATTTACTAGATTCCGGCCACCATTACCGGAAAATGGCCGGAATCTGTTAGGATGGCGCACTACGGCTGAATCTGGCCGTAGTGCGTCGGAAAAGGCCAGATCTAAGGCCAGATTTGGCCGTTACGGCCAGATCTTTGGCCATAACTAGGGGTGAGCACGGGTAGCGGTAGAACCGGAACCGGAACCGGAACCGAACCTACCCAGAACCTGCACTGTACGGGTAGGTTCCGGTTCCAATTTTTTGGAACCGCTACTGTCCGTTTCCGGTTCCGGTTCTTGCATGTGGAGGAACCGGAACCGGAACCTGTAAAAAGGGTACCCTGTTTGGAACCTGTAGGGGGTACCCGGTTTGGAACCTGTTTTGGAACCTGTTTGGAACCTGTTTGAAACCTGTTTTGGAACCTGCTTTGGAACCTGTTTTGGAACCTGTATGGAACCTGTTTTAGAACCTTTTTTTGGAACCTGCTATATAATAATTTGTGAAATGTAAATAATAGGGGAGTTTTATTATTTTACATATAAAAAAATTTAAAATAGAAAAAGTTAAATTTTTAGAATAACCTAATTAAATAAATATACTATATATTATACTTATTACATATAATTACACCCTATTAAAAGCTTTAATATATTATAATACATTAATATTAAAGTTTTGATCAATTAAGCGAATAATTGAATTATGTTCCAATTAAAAGTGTTTTACATTTTTAATGTTATTAAAAGAATTATTTTGATAAAATAGTATATTTGATTGCTATATATTATTTAGTTATTTACTTAATTATCAAGTTCTAAGTATATCTATAATAAATTAATAATTAATTAATTATATATGATAAATTGATAAACATTAATAAATTTAATTACTAGTTAATATTATACTTAATCAATTATAACATTACATTATAGTTAAATGATTACTTAATTAATTATAATTTTATAACATTACTAAATTGATTATAGTATAGTTATTAGCATTACATAATTGATTACTACTTAATTAATTGACTTATAAGTTAACCATAATTAATAGTTTATTAATTGACTTATAATTAGAAATTTATTAGTTATAGCATTACGTTATAGATTGTAGTATAATTACTTAATCAATTATAACATTTTATATAACATTAGTACAAACTTAATTAAATGATTAAAAATTTAATTAATTATATTATTATTAAAATTTATAGTATGATTACTTAATAGTTAATTCACTATAACATTACATTATAGTTGATTATAAATTAATTATAACATTACATAATTAATAATTACTTATTGATTATGTCATTATATTATAAATTTAGTAATTACTAATTTGCTACATAAACATTAGCATAATACTTAATTAAATGATAACAATTTATTAATTTAACATTACCTTATAAGCATTTCATTATAAACATTAATTACGCATTACATAAGTTAATATTCTCAATTAAATTATAATATTATTAATTACATTATATATTATGACAACTTACTTAATTATAATTATATAGTTAAATGATTACATAATTACATAATTAGTTATGAATTTATAGCATTACATTATAAACATTAGTAATTTATTAATTACTATATTTGTGAGGACCCGGATTCGGCTCATGGGCTATCCAAATCTTGGGCTCCTTCCCTCATGGGCTTTCCCACTTGCCCCGGCGGCCCCACTCCTAGGACTACTCCCCCCCTTAAGGGATTTCTTTCGCCTCCCCCACCACTCGAACCCAAGACCAGGGCGATAGTCAATTGGGGACATGGTGAGTACCATCAGGCCAGCTCCTTTTTAGTGTGAGGACCCGATTCGGCTCATGGCTATCCCAATCTTGGGCTCTTTCCCTCATGGCTTTCCCAATCTTGCCCCGGCGGCCCCACTCACTAGGACTATCTCCCCCCCCTTAAGGGATTTCTTTCACCTCCCCCACCACTCGAACCCAAGACCAAGGGGCTATAGTCATGGGGAGCATGGTGAGTACCATCGGCTAGCTGGCCTGATGGTACTCACCATGCCCCCATTGACTATAGCCCCTTGATCTTGGGTTCGAGTGGTGGGGGGCGAAAGAAATCCCTTAAGGGGGATAGTCCTAGTATGGCCGCCGGGGCAAGATTGGGAAAGCCCATGAGGAAAGAGCCCAAGATTGGGATAGCCCATGAGCCGAATCCGGGTCCTCACAATATATTACATTACTTAATTAAACGATTAAAAATTTAATTAATTATAACATTACCTTATATATTATAATATGATTACTTAATCAATTAAAACATTCCATTATAAACATAAGTATATTAATCAAATGATTTGAAATTTAATTAATTATAATATTAAATTATAGATTTATAGTATGATTACTTAATTCATTATAACATTACATTATACTATTATGTATGATCTATAATTAATATAACATTACATAATTAAATGATTACTTAATTGATTATGATTTATAATATTATGTTTTAAACATTAGTATTACTAATTACTACATAAACTAGCACAATACTTAATTAAATGATAAGAAATTTATTATTATAACATAATTAAATATTACATTATAGTTAAATAATTACTCAATTAAATTATATATATTATATTACATTATATATTATGATCACTTACTTAATTATAGCATTACATAGTTAAATGATTACATAATTACTTAATTATTATGAATTTATACATTACTTATACATTAGTAATTACTATATTATTACATTACTTAATTAACAAAGATTAAATTTAATTATTATAACATTATTATAAAAATAATTACTAATCAATTATACATTCCATATAAACATCGGTATATTAATCAAATGATTTGAAATTTATTAATTATAATATTAAATTATAGATTTATAGTATGATTACTTAATTCATTATAACATTACATTATACTATTATAGTATGATCATAAATTAATATAACATTACATAATTAAATGATTACTTAATTGATTATGTTATATGATATTATGTTTTAAACATTAGTAATTATTATTTACTACATAAACATTAGCACAATATTTAATTAAATGATAAGAAATTTAATTAATTATAACATTACCTTATAAACATTAAGTATCATTTATTATAGTTAAATAATTACTCAATTAAATTATAATATTATTATATTACATTATTATTATGATCACTTACTTAATTATAGCATTACATAGTTAATGATTATATACATAATTAGTTATAAATTTGTAACTTACGTTATAAACATTAGTAATTTAATTTACTATATTATTACATTACTTAATTAAACGATTAAAAATTTAATTAATTATAACATTACCTTATATATTTATAATATAATTACTTATCAATTATACCATTCCATTATAATATTAGTATATTAATCAAATGATTTGAAATTTAATTAATATATAAATTTTATAGATTTATAGTATGATTACTTAATTCATTATAACATTACATTATACTATTATAGTATGATCATATATTAATATAACATTACTAATTAAATGATACTTAATTGATTACGAGTTTAGATATATGTTTTAAACATTAGTAATTACTAATTTACTACATAAACATTAGCACATACTTAATTAAATGATAGAAATTTAATTAATTATAACATTACCTTATAAACATTTCATTATAAACATTAATTAAGCATATATTAGTTAAATAATTACTCAATTAAATTATAATATTTTATATACATTATATTATGATCATTTACTTAATTATACATTATATAGTTAAATGATTACATAATTACTTAATTAGTTATGAATTTATAACATTAAATCATAACATTAGTAATTTACTATACTATTACATTACTTAATTAACGATTAAAATTTAATTAATTTAAACATTACTTATATATTTTTAATATGATTACTTAATCAATTATAACATTCCATTATAAATATTAGTATTAATTAAATGATTTGAAATTTAATTAATTATATATTAATTATAGATTATAGTATATTACTTAATTCATATACATAATTATACTATTATAGTATCATATAATTAATATAACATTACATAATAAATGATTACTTAATTGATTATGACATATATTATAAACATTAGTAATTTACTAATTTACACAATACTTAATCAAATTATATAATTTTATTAATTATAACATTATATTTAATGGTGGATGATTATTTAATTATTATAACATTCTATTATAAACTATATTACAATACTTATTAAATGATTAACATCAAGTGTTGATTTTATCAGGGTACCCTGGAAAGGAACCGGAACCTGCATTTTGGTTCCGTTCCCTGAATTGAAGAACCTGCACTGTGCGTTCCGGTTCTGGTTCCTTTTTTTGGGAACCTGCACTGTCCGTTCTGGTTCCGATTCCTCCGGAAAATGCAGGTACCCGGAACCGCTCACCCCTAGCCGTAACAATCGGTCACGGTGGCCAACAACACGGTCGTCGTTGACCATCAACACGACCGTTTGTTGCCGTCGTTGAGAGCAAATACGGCCAGATCTGGCGTTGACGGCCAGATCTGGCCGTAGATCGGGCCTTTGCCGGCCAGTCCACCGTGATCTGGCCGGAAAATGCCATATCGGCGCATGATCGACAAGATCCACCAGTCATGCGCCCATAAGGTGACTTCGGCCACCTCCGGTGTGGTGGCCGACTGGGGGTGTTTGAGGGTGGGTTAGGGTATTTTTGTAACTTTTAATGTTTTATTATAGGGGGTATTTTGTAAAGATAAATATATAGGGTATTTATTATTATAAATCCTACATCGTAATACCCACCCAATTCAACTTTTTTTTAACTTTTTTCAAAAAACTTTTCCCAAAACCCCAAATTTTGAACCAAACGGAGCCAAATTATTAAGTTGATTGTATTTATGTAGATAAAAATTAAGAATTAGGCTTCGTTTGGTTCAAGATTGGGATACTACTCTTAGACCATCTCCAACCCATTGCACCAATTTGGTGCAAAATTGCACCAAATTGGTGCAAAATTTGGTGTAAAACACCATTCCATCTCCAACCCACAACACCAAATATTGCACCAAAAAGAATATTCCTTAGAATATTCTTTAGAATATTCTTTTTTTTTCTTTATTGTATAATTAACAATTAATCTATTTCCTCATTATTTTTGTATATATTATTAATATTGGGAATGATTTTTTATTAAATAATAAATATTTTAAAAATTATACTAATTTAATAGAATTAAGCATTTATTTAATCAAATAAACATTACATTTAATATAGAAAAACATTATAGAAAAACTTACATCTAAATAAAATGATACAAAAAAAAAAAAAAAACAACAACAACACAAAGGTAAAATTCTATATTGATAGTAATTAATTTTCCAATTAGTATGTTCTTCGCACAATGATCAATTAATAATTTCGAAGAGCATGGTGACCTCTGTAGTTTAGTATGTTCTTTTAATTTTAGTGTTTTTAAATTAGTGTTAATTTTTATTTTGAGTTATTGTATTTTAATATTTGCATTGAATAAAGTTCTATTTTTAATTTTTCATCATTTTTTAAATTATATCATTATTATAAATAATACAAATTAAATTAAATACAAATACTCAAATTTGTGTGTGATTTTTGGTGTAAAATTTAATACTCTATTAACTTAACAAATTAAAAACAAAACAAAAAAATCAAAATTAAAAAAAAATATTTTTTTTATTTGTTACAGTGCTGCCCATTTTGGCGCAGTGCTACAGGTGCGGCGCCAAAAATGGCGCAGTGTTTGGGGTGGGTTGGAGTACCAACCCACGCAATTTGGTGTTTTTTGCACCATTTTGGCGTGGGTTGGAGATGCCCTTAGTATTCCCAAAAAGTTAAACGTAAAATACCCAAAAACTCTCATTTTTGGGAATACTATTTTCAATATTATTCAATTTTTTTTAAACCCCTAAATTTGTTAATTTAATTAAATACCCTAAATATTTTTTTTAAAATTACAAAACACCCTAATAATTCACATTTACCAGATTCCGGCCACCACCACCGAAAAATGGCCGGAATCTGGTAGGATGGCGCACTATCGGCTGAATCTGCCGGTAGTGCGCCGTCTACCCTTTCCGCTAGATCCACGGTGGATCTGGCCGGAAAGGCCAGATCTAAGGCCAAGACTGGCCGTTGACGGCCAGATCTTTGGCCTAACAGTTGGTCACGACGCCAACAACGGTCGTCGTTGACCATCAACGACGACCATTTGTTGGCCGTCGTTGAGAGCAAATACGGCCAGATCTGGCGTTGACGCTAGATCTGGCCTTTGCCGGCCGATCCACTGGGATCTGGCCGGAAAAGGCCATATCGGCGCATGACCAGCAAGATTCAGTCGGTCATCGCCCATAAGGCGCACTCCGGCCACCTCCGTGGTGTGTGCCGACGGGGGGTGTTTGAGGGTGTGTTAGGGTATTTTTTTGTTAACTTTTAATGTTTTATTATAGGGGGTATTTTGTAAAAAAACAAATATATGAGATATTTTATTAATTTATAAATCCCATCGTAATACCCGCCCAATTCACTTTTTTTTTAACTTTTTTCAAAAAACTTTTCCCAAAACCCCCAAATTTTGAACCAAACGGAGCCAACCCTTTTCTAAATGATTCATCCTCTTGAAATTAACAAAAAATTGTGCCACTATTAAAATCCTTCTATAAATAATAAAGAAAAACTCATATTTAACTATTCAAAATCCATCACTTACCCCTTTAAACCCTGTCCGGTTATATCTAGTACGGAGTTTGTAGGAAATTCTTTTATATCCTTAAAAAACTATGTCGTCTTTTCCCCTACTAATTCTTTTGAAGTGGTGAGACTGTTAATGAAAAATTAACGACACGTGTTCTTATTTTATTAATGGTTCTTACCGCATCAACAAAATGACGTAATTAAATTGTCTGCGTATACACTAATAATTCTTTATTGGTAAATAAATTTTAGCATTTGAAAAACAAAATCATTAAAAAGATTAATTTATTTTATGAAAATTGCTGGCCCAAAAGGAGTAGTTTGCCGACCTGGGCCTTAGCTAGGTCCAAATTAATAGTAAAAACTCGTATACATACATTATAATGTTAAACTTAATTTAACATGTATAATTTGTATTAAAAAACTCGTATACATACTTTACATGTATTGTAACATTCCTCCTACAATTAAACCATATTTTTCTTACGGTAATGCTACCCTCTATACCCCAATCATACAATAATCGAGGTTAGTATTGTTGTGACCTGAAGTCCCACACCGCTCTCATGTGAGGATAATTGAGTGTTTAAATAGGATTAATAGACTTATACTTAGTAGATGCGTTTCAGAGAATATACAAATATATCAATAATTATATGACTTAAAATTTAAAGTTAAAATCCCTACTTTGTTTTATAATATTACTACTATCACCATGATATAATATTTTTTCCATGTCTATAAATATATTTTAATTTAAGAATCAAAATTCCAATTTCAAATGTGTTTAGGGAGATTTTCAAAAACTACTCTTCACTTTTTGCTAATCATCAAACTTATGGCACTTTTATGAGAAATAGTAAAAAAACCACCCCTAATCTCTGACGCCATCCAATTCCGTTAATTCATAAAATTACTATTTTGTCCTCACTTTTGTTATATGTGAAATTGTTTTTGCTATTTCCAAGATTCAAACTACATATATACTTCTAAGCCCTGTTAGTAAATTTGCGTTTTATACGCGAATTATACGCCCAACCATATAATTCGCGTATAAAACGTGAATTCCTGTATTCTATAAGCACAGCCGAATCATACGTGAATTATATGCCTTAGTCGTATAATTCGTATATAATTCGACCGTATTTTTAAAAATAAAATTTTATTATTTACTGAGCCAAAACGACGTCGTTTTATGTGAAATTTGATCAAAACGACGTCGTTTTATGCCCAATCTTTTAAGTGCGATATCAATCTCTTTTTGGCGCCTTTTCTTCCCTTTTCTGCGCCCGCTTCCTTTCTCTTTCTTTCTTTTGGCCCCCTTTCTTTCTTTTGGCGCCCTCTTCTTTCTTCTTCTCTTTTTTTGTGCCCTCTTTCTTTTTTCTTCTCTTTTTTGGCGTCTCTACCTCTCTTCCTCTTCAACTATTCTTCAACAAACACCACTGTTTGTCTTATCTTCTTCTTCTTCAACTTAAAAAACAAATAAAATTATTTGTTTTATTTAATAATTGATCACTTTTATAATATTTGTAATAATAAACTAAAATATTATAATTAAAAAAATATAAATCATACACCTATAAAAAAAATAGAGAATAATTAATTCAATGATCATAAAAAATACTAAAATCAGGATTAATATTATCGTATTTTTTAAAAAGTATTATTGATAATATACCGTATTAAACCCGTATATACCCGTATCATATTTTTCCCGTATCCGAATTTTAAGGCCAAATTTTTATAAACGTATTTTTTACCGTTTGCTGTATCATTCCCGTACCGTTTTTTTACCGTACCGTATTTACTAACTATGCTTCTAAGTATTCAATTCAAAACTCTAACTAAAGTATATATTAATATACTTATATTACAAACATAAAAGAATAAAAAATAAAATTAAAATAAAACATCCCTTAATTACAATAAAGTAGTGAACTAGTGATGAATCCAGTTCAAATCAGTTGTAAGGAAAATCTTTTTATTGTACTTAATGAGTAAGGGCAAGATAGAATTTAAAAAAAAAATTAACTTGCAAATTAGTAGAATCCGACGGTGTTAGGGCTCAGGGGTGGCTATTGATTATTTCCCACAAAAGTAACGTAAGTTTGATGATTCCTAAATAGTGAGGGGTAGTTTTGACAATCTCCTAATGTTTTAATTTTTTTTGTAATCGGGGTTTAATTATGGGGATCCACTGAGAATACTCGATAAGTCTAATGGTATTTTTCACAAAAGTGCTATAACACTGCAGTAGTCTAATGGACTATTTCCCACAAAAGTGCTATAACACTTCAGTCTAAGGGAGTATTTCCCACAAAAATGCTATAACATTGTAAAAACTCGAACACAACATACCTATCTAAATGACTAAGACCATATACAAATGCAAACATTAAATTGGTGTAACTTTCACACCAAATTGGTTCAATTTTCATATTATTTTACTATTGCATCTTCAATCTATTATACCTAAAGAAATATTTTTTAGAATATCCTTTTCCTTTTTTCTTTCTATTAATGATCAACAATTAGTTTATTTTACTAATGATTTTGTATATATTAATAAATAGTAGAAATAGTATATTTTATTAATTAACCGCTAATAATAACTTTGAAAGTTATACTACTAATAATAACTTTAAATTAATGTATTATTTTTTAACTATTGAAGTTTAATATTTGCATTGTAATGAAGTTTTGTTTTTAATTTTTCATTATTTTTTTTATTATATAATTATTATAAATATTAATATAAATAAAAACCAAATTAACATAAATACAAATAATAAAAATTAAATAATAAAAATAAAAAAATAAAAAATATTTTAGTGTAAATGAATAGTATCACACCAAATTGAGGTAGATAATAGTGTCATCCACCCCAATTTGGTGTGGCTTTTGGTGTTTGGTTGGAGCAAAATTTGAACATTATTTTGGTCTCATTGGAGATGTCTTAAGGTCATGTAATTCGGCCATAAGACAAGTAGTTAATCTCTCTACAGTAATACTACACTCACAAATTCTTCTTACAAACGCGTAGCACTGTTCAAAGAGGCGAGCCACTCATGAGCCGGCTCAGCTCGGCTCGAGTACAACTCGTTAACGGCTTGCCTCATCTGGAATCAAGCCAGCTCGACTCGATTCGTGAGAGAGCATGAGCCGAGTTCGAGCCAAGCTCGAATTATTAGAAGCGTTTTAGGGGTTTTATAAAGTATAAGGGATTAAACAAAATTTCCAAAACAAAAGTTTGCAAAAATTACGAATGACCCCCAATGTTAAAATCCCTAAAAACGCAACTAAAATCCTTTACCGTAGAACCAAACCAAATCAAACTATTTGCGAAACAGTAGCCATTAGAGATGGAGAGAAAAGAAGAGAAAGCAAAGGAGCAACAAGTAACAAAAACAGAAGAGGAAAATGGGTTAAAAAGAAAAGAAAAGGGTTAGGGGAAAGTTAAAAGATAATAAGTCGAATTTTCTTTTCAATTTGGAACATGAGTTTTGTTACCAAAAGAGATATAAGAAAGCAGAAGAAAATACAAAACCTTGGAGCAAAAGGGCAATGAGAATACCTTCAACGTTGGTGAAGAGAGCAAGGAAACAAAGGGAAAGAAAGTAAGAGAAAATAAATGAAACAAAGAAAAAAGAGAAAGCAAATGAGTATTAAAGTAGAGAGAGAAAAGAAGAGAAAGCATTAACAAATTGAGAGAGAGAAACAAGAGAAAACAAAGGAGTATTAAATAAGAAAGAGAAAAGAAAAGAAAGCGTTAACAAATGAGAGAGAGAGAAAAGAAGAGAAAGAAAGGAGTAATGAAATAGACTGAGAAAAGAAGTACTCCTCCGCTTTTCTTTAAAAGTCCTTTTAGCCTTATAAATTTATTTCAAAATAAATGTCGTTTGGTCAAATGCAACACTCTCTCTCTCTTTCTCAAAGTATGCCTCTATCTCTTCTCTCTCTTTCGCTCACCCTTCATCTCCTCTCTTTCTCTCTCTTTCTCTTTCTCTTTCTCTTTCTCTTTAAAATCCATTTATTTTTCATCCATTATCATTGTCATTTCTCACGCACTTTAAGCAAAGAGAAAAAAATTTTACATTAAAAAATTAATTTATTAAAAAACGATACAATAACTTAAAATGACTTTAAAAAAAAACGAAAGGAGTACTAAATTAGAGAAAGAAGAACTGCTGTTAATTTTTTTTATTGGCCTATGAGGTGGCTCTAACTTGGCTGATAAGCCAGCTCGGGAGCCAGACTCGAAATCCTCTCCTCATTTCACGAGCTACGTTGAGCTAGAAAATTAGTGATTCAGCTCAGCTCCGCTCGAACTCAAATTCTCTTTTCCTTTTAGGAGCTAAGCTGGTTAATCCAAAAATTCAACTTGACTCGGCTAAAAAACAACTCTATAAATTTGATTTGTTAGTTCATGATTGGTCAGTTTGAAATGAATTTCATCTACCCAAATGCGATCCGATCAATTACTAGCTATCATATTTAGAGATTCAACTCAACTCGAACTCAAATTCTTCTTTTCTTTCACGAGCTGAGCTTGTTAAACCAAAAGCTCGGTTTAACTCAACTTGAAAACAACTCTATAAATATGATATATTAACTCATAATTGGTCAATTTGTAATAAGTTTTATTTATCTAAATATAATCTATTACGAAATATTACATCAACATTTGTTTGAAGAATTTGACAATCTACCCTTATCCTCTCCCGTGTTTTTTTTGGAATATGGAATTATGTTATCCTCATCCATCTCCTGTGTTTTTTTGGAATATGTAATTATGTATGACGAGAAACGGGTAGTGGAAGCAAAGTCCGAGAAGAAGAACCTTCCTTCTGGGAGAGGCAAGCTAAAGGTAAAGGGGCATGGTGGGCCTATAATTTAATAAAGTGATGTGTCCTTTACTTTACCAAATAAAAATTTTAATATTTAATTTGACTTTACCCTTTTTTACACAATCAATCAAATCCAACCATATGCATCATGTACGGATAATTTCCTCATATACTATTTTTACTCAGGAAAAGTACTTTAGGAAATTAGCCCTTTAATCCCTATAAAATCATATAATAACATATGTAGGCTTCCATCTCACCATCTCACTATCTCAAGTATTGAAGTGTTACTGTCTGATTCTAGTGGATCTAAATAGGGATATAAATGTAGATCGAGAGTCCGTGTGTGAAACGCGTTTGGCCCATTGCCACGCGTTTGAGCGCCACTTAGGGGGCACGTTTTTTCATGATTAACTTAGAACTTTTCCCCAATTAAAAAATTGCATTAACAATATGATATTATTGAATCCATAATTTCACTAAGATTTTTTTATTTAATTTTTGATATAATTTATGGGTTATTCATTTATTTTAATTTAATGATATTTATAGTTGTTAATAAATTTTAAAATAACCATTTCTAATTTCACTGAAATAAATAGATAATTATGTAAATCATATTAGAAAATTTTAAGTGATAATATTTATTGAGACAGTCTTCTTTCATATGTATGCAGAGTTAGATGTTGAGCCATACACAGTATTTAATAATATTTTTTTTAGATGCATATTCTAGTATATCGCTTTAAGATAATTATTTTTCAAAAAATATAAACAATAATATATACTTTTTCTAAGATATTTTCCAAAAGCACATTAAATAAAATCGTGGGACGGGATATTTTTCCCCGCGTAAGCTTTTATTTCAGTCGGTCGGTCAACTTTAACCTCCCCCGAGTTTGTAAAAATTTAATACCCCCACAAATTTGAGAAATATTACTCATTTCTCTATTAAGTCTACTTTTTAATTTATTGCTAACTAATGCGTCCGCTATGAGAAAAATATATAGGAGATAACTAATCATCATATTGACATGGTGAGATTATTCGATTATAATTGACCCCAAAAGTGTTGTGAGATTGTTATTGGTAAATCATGTTAGCAATTATCGTTAAGAAGGAAAATCGCCAAATATGTTGCAATATATGACTGGTTCTAATCGAAAGGTCTCACCACTTCAACGAGATAACATGGTGAGAATGTCCAATAAGATTATACCACATTAGTGTGATGAGGTCGTTATTGATAAACCATGACGGTGTTTATTGTTAATAGAGAAAATTACCAAATATGTGACGATATGTGATTGATTCTAATTAAAAGATCTCACCATTTCAGTATGATAATATCGTGAGACTATCTCATGTAAATAGTTCTTCTCTGTTATCATGTTGACGTTATGAGATCGTTTGATTATGATTCACTTCATAAATCTTAATTTTTAAAATCACCCCCTAAAGAGGTGGTTATTGTTGAAGTGGAAAATCACCACGTACATGTCAATACTCAATATATGACTGATTCTAATAGAAAAGTCTTACAACATCGACATGATCATATATAGTGAGATCTCATACTAATACGATGAGATTGTCTTATGTAAGTATTTCTCTTTTGTTATAAAAAATTAGTGGTGGATAATTGCAAGTTACAGGGAAATTAGTGATAATTTTCAAACTATTTGGAGTATTTTGAAATTATTAAAGTTAAGGAGGTTTAATTGGACTCCCCTTACTATTTAAGTTGCAGAATCCCCCCAGTTTGAACACAACACAACTCAAATCTAATCTAATCTCTCCTCTCATTTGTTTCAAAGAAACAAAAACAATGGCAACTTCCGCAACAAACTCAGCCAAAGAATCCAATACCGGCCTCGAACCACAGGTCTCCATTGACAGCAACGAAGAGCTTCAAAAAATCTTCAACCGATTCGACTCCAATGGCGACGGCAAGATCTCGCTCTCCGAACTCGGCGGCGTTCTGAAGGCCATGGGCTCCAACTACACAGAGACCGACCTCAAGACCGTAATGGAAGATCTCGACACCGACAAGGACGGATTCATCAATTTATCGGAGTTCTCCACCTTCTGTCGCTCCACCTCCGATTCCAACGGCGAAGCGGAGCTCCGCGACGCGTTTGACCTCTATGATCAGGACAAGAACGGCTTGATTTCCCATAAGGAATTGTATTCGGTGTTGAGTAGGCTGGGAATGAAGTGTTTGGAGGACGAATGTGTGAAGATGATCAAGTCCGTTGATTCGGATGGGGACGGGATGGTTAATTTTGCGGAGTTTAAGAAGATGATGACCGCTTCTATTACTAAAAAACCTGAGCCGTAAATTTTGATTTAGCGGTGATTGGGGTCTGTGCATGATCTATGCTTGTTTGCGTAACAAGGTATCGTTTTAGTCTCTCATCCGATAATGATAATGAATTTCGTGATGTATTTCGAAGGTTTGTGCAAGTTGAATGAAATGAAATTAATTTCATGTTTATTTTTCATTTTATTTGTGATATTTAAAGTATTAGCATTATTATTATTATTTTTATAGAGATCTATCTTGACTCTTGCTTTTTATATTGACCATAAATTTCTCATTAAATTTGATAAATGTTTCTTAAGTTTGTAGTTAGTTCCTCATAATGAAAATTTTAAATCAATAGAATTAATATGTATTCATCAAATCACCTGAAAATTATTTATTTTATAGAAAGTCTTTCATAATTCATACATTTATGTGCATTCAATCATTTAGTATCTCGATATCATGATAAATGGGTTTGCGTATATTCTTTTTAAAGTGGAGCTCAATCACAAATATAGCCATAATAATACATCCAATAATGATGTAAAATAAATACAATTTTTAACATAAGGTAACAATAGCATAATTTTTCATACAATTTTCTTTTATTTTGTTGGACATCAGATTTTTTTTTTAGGAATAATTTCGGTTTGGCAATTGAGAAAATGAAATTTGAATGAATTTAAAGAGAGATGGAGAGGAATAGAAGGGAGTGAAAGGTGTATAATAATTGAAAAATAGTAAATGCTTCTGGAAAATACATTAATGCGAGATTAAATTCAGTAGTAATACTATATTACCGACCCAATACCGATTTTTATAATCGACTCACTACCTAACAATTCAAATCTCAAAATTTAACTCAGAGTCAGTATGTCAAATCGGTCCTGGGTCGGTAAGCCTACATTACTGTAAATTCAGACCCACTCAAGGATTGTTGTCAACATCTGTTTTTAAAAGAAAGGAGCCGTTTTTTACACAGTTCAACTACCAGTGTAATTTATCAAATGGAAGTAATCATGCAATTATCAACTTAAATGAAAGTTGGTTAGTAGATTCAAAGTAGTTGTCCTATTCATAAATGAATAATAAAGTCACTACAGATCATTCACTAGTGTTAAGTGTTACGACCAGAAACTTGCCAACTATTCAAAAAACGACCTTATTAAATGGTGGTTTTTATCGATTTATAAGGGGTTATGACCAAACACTTTCAAATTGCCAAAAAAATCGATGATTTTTATCGTGTTATATTTCAAGATCTAATCCATGTTTTTCTGAGATTGGATTATAACCCCGTTAGGTTACTATAAATATATAACGGTTGGATTCGATAAGGGTCACAATATAATGTAATTGACATAACTTGGTTCTAACCTTCCACTTAAATCGGAGATACCAGATGAAAAATCAAACATGAAACATGTGTCTATCGATATTTTCTCCAATTTACTCAACCATCTACTTGGCTCCCAAAACTTTATCACATAAACTATATTTTCACTTTATTGTTGGGTGTGCAATGCATGAGTAAATGTGAAGGCATATATAATTTTTACTTTAGGGAGTTTCAAAAGATAACAATATTAATTGAAGGACTGTGGCAGAATCTACATGTTTTTATGGGCTCTTCTAACTCTTTGTGAGTTGTTTTTATTTCAACTCCATCCATGCCAACATTTCACATGGTATCCTTCTTTGGTAAGCATTCTGCATCCTTTAATTTTATTTTATTACACTTCAATAAACTTGTCTTACAAAGCTAAGTTGAGCAAATCTTGTATCGACACCTGTACATTTTTTGTTTGTTGTTAATAAGATTATACATCATTAACATGTTGGTTAACAGTATTAGGAGAAAAAACAATATCCATAGGAATTTTGTCCATGCTTGGCGATATATTCACCATGGTCTGTAACCCTAGTTTTGTTAAGAGATACTTTTGGATATTGGTTTTATATTTAAGTGATTTCTAATCTAATTCTTGAATACATTTAATACAATTAAATATTCAAGTACAATGAATATATTTAATTCAATTAAATATTGCACCCAAATACATTTAATTCATTGTGCATAATTTAATTGAATTAAATATCTGTGAAGAAATACTTTGTTTTTAAATATTATTTCACAAGAAATGTACAATGAATTTATAACAAAAATAAAAGACTAATCTAGGAAGATAGTCTTAATGAGAATAATCTTATTTCCTATTATACTTATCTAATTCTTAATAGCTTTGACATAACCTAATATAGAAGATAGCTTTAATGAGAATAATCCTATTTCCTATTTTACACTTCAACACTCCCCCCAAGCTGGAGCATATAAGTCATATGCACCCAGCTTGTTACAATAAAATCAAAACGAGAACCCTTGAGAGACTTAGTAAGGATGTCTAACTGGTCGTTGGACAATGACATAACTAGTTGCAATACACCCTGATAGAATTTTCTCTCGAACAAAGTGACAATCATTTCTATGTGTTTAGTCCTCTCATGAAACACTGGCTTTAAAGCAATAGAAGGGCAGCCTGATTACACAAAGTAACTTCATTTGTAGTACTTCGACAAATCTCAACTCTTGAATTAGTTGTTTTAACCAAACAAGCTCACAAGTGGCTAAGGCCATTGCACGATACTCTGCTTCAGCACTTGACCTTGAACAACCGTTTATTCTACTTTTCCATGAAACTAGGTTTCTCCAAAAGAACATAAAAACCTGGAGTAGAGCGTCTATCAGATGGAGAACCTGCCCAATCAGCATCTGAATATTGACAATATGTGAATGGCCCTTATTTTCATACAGTAAGCTCTACCTGGTGCTCTCTTGATATACCTTAAAATCGGACAACTGCATCCCAATGACTATCACATGGAGTTTGAAGGAATTAACTTACAACACTGACAAAAAAGGAAATACAGGTCGGTGTGATAGTAAGTAGTTAAGTTTTCCAACAAGTCTTCGATACCTTCCAGGATCAGCAAGAGGCTCCTCCTGTCTAGGTGAAAGTTTTAAATTGGATCCATAGGGAAGTCTATTGGTCTGCAATTGACATCCCGTTTCCTCTAGAATATCCATGCATACTCCTCTGAGAAATAACAATACCAAATTTGGACTAAGCGACTTCTATGCAAGAAAGTATTGAGTAGCCCTAAGTCTTTCGTCTGAAAGTGTTTGAACAAGTGTTGCTTCAATATCCAATGCCATCTTGATCACTCCTGTAAAATAATATCATCGACCTAGGTAACCAGATAGATACATTGCCTGGTGATGTATGTCTACAAAAAACAAAGTGATCAGACTCATATCGAATCATACCAAACTCTTGGATAACTGTACTAGTCGTCCAAACCAAGCACAAGGAGACTGTTTAGGCCATCTAGGAACGACAAAGTTTACATACCAAACCAGACTCCCCTGAACACAAAAACAGGACGTTGCTCCATATAAATATCTTCTTGAAGTTCACCATGAAGAAAGCATTTTTTATATCACATTGATTCATAGGCCAGTGGTGAATGGCAGCCATAGCAAAGAACAACCGAACGGAAGACATCTTAGCAACGGAGGAAAAAGTGTCAAATAATATGTCCCATGATCTGAGTGTATCCATTGGCCATCAAAAGGGCTTTCAGCCGATCAACCTTACCATCTGGACCAACCTTATAGTATAAATCCATCGACAACCAACAGTCGAATGGGGAGGTAAGGAAACTAACTCCCAAGTATGATTATGATGCAAAGCATACATTTCTTCAACCATTGCTTGACGCCACCCAGGGTGAGAAATTGCCTCATGAACAGTGCAAGGAACAGAAACATAAGAAAGGGTGGATACAAAGGCTAATATGAAGGATATAAACAATGATAACTCAAAAATTGTAGATCGGATGAGGGTTGCGTGTAACCGCATACCTTTACGAATAGCAATGGGAAACTGATCAGCTTGAGACAAGACCGTGGCATTGGAGGAATCGAGCACAGGACTTGTAGTGATAGGGTCTAAGGATAGTAGCAGGAACATCATGATCACCTGTAAAAGAACAAGACTATGGTTGACAGGAAGAGTGGTATTAGCAGTAGCTGAGGTACCGAAACAGATGAAGGTGGAAAAGCAATGTATGGAATTGGTGTAGAACATCTACTATCGGATCAGACTCTAATGTAGTGAGGAGAAAAAGGGAGAAGACTTAAAAAACGTAACATTCACAGAGATGAAGTAGCGATTGTGGACGGGAGAATAACACTTGTAGCCTTTCTGAAGACGTGAATACCCTAAGAAAATACACTTTGTAGACTTGGCTGACAGTTTATCCTGACCGGAGAGAAAATGTGAACAAAAACAGGTGCTCCCAAAGACACGTGGGGGAAGAGAAAAAATGGATGTCAGGGAATAATATGGAGTGTGGGACTTGGTCTTGTAAGACAGAAGAAGGCATGCGATTTATTAAGTAACAAGCGGTCAGAATAGCGTTAGCCCAAAAACAGAAAGGGACGTGGCTATGTAAAAGAAGAGTGCGAGCAGTTTCAATGAGGTGTCTATTTTACGCTCAGCAATGCCATTCTATGGGGACTATAAGCATAAGAAGACTGATGAAGAATTCCCTAAGATGACATGAATTAGTAAAGGAATCAGAGAAATATTCACGAGCATTATCACTCCATAATATACGAATGGTAGTATTATGTTGAGTCTTAATTAAGCACAAAATGATGAAAATATGGAAAATAATTCAGACAAGATCGCATAAGAAATAACCAAGTGCAACTGGAATAGTCATCAATAAAGGTAACAAAATATTTAAATCCCAAATTAGAGGTAAACACGACAAGGACCCCACACATTTGAATGCACTAACTCAAAGGGGGACGTAGCCCGTTTATTGACATGCTTGGAAAAGAACTACGAGTTGCTTTCCAAGTCGACATGACTCACAACTCAAGGATGATAATTTAGATAGACCTGGGATCATTTTCTGAAGTTTGGAAAGACTAGGATGGCCCAAACGATTATGAAGGAGATCGGAGATCGGAGACAGTGCATGCTGTAGATGGGATATGGAGATGATAGAGACCCTATGACTCATGTCTTGTGCCAATCATCCGTCGTGTCGCGGTCCTGTATAAATATAGAGTCAGTATCAAAACGAATAGAGTAATTTAAAGAGCGTGTAAGTTTACTGACAAACACGAGATTAAAGGGACAGGGAAACTAAAGCATATGTCTAATTCTAAGAGGGGAGGGTTTTGCATAACAATAACTTGAACTCGGCTTTAGACCTATTAGCTAAAGTAACAGGGGCGGGTTATAAGTAGTGAAGTTAGTAATTGAAAGAAGAATTTTTTATAAAGTAAAGAGAAGTATTTGTAATCTAAGTAAGTAAATGAGGGTTACCATAAATGATCGAGGCATCTAAATACAAGACCAAGGTCTTAGAGTGGAAGAATTACTAAGGCAAGCAACTGAATTACCCGTTTGAGTGATAGAGGCAATGGATGAAGAAGACTGCTTATGGCATGATACTGTAAGTATCATCATAATCAGTACATGTGGAAAGTTAAGGAGGGCTGGAACTGCACTGTAGAGGACTCAGAAGGAAGATCAGAGTGATCAACCTAAGCAATATTAGCAGCTCAGGTAGGTCAACCAGTAACTTAAAACATTTCTCTCTGGTATGCCCTCACCGATGACAAGTAACTACATTTGGGTGGGTCGATTTCCTCTGCCACCTCGATCGCCCGTTCTCTTTTAATATAAGTGTGGGACTGAGAAACAAGAACTGAAGAGTCACCAGGGGAATGCACTGTAGTAGGGGAGGAAACACGAAGTAATCTGGCAAACACTTCATCAAGGGAAGGCACAGTAGATCCAGGAAGAATTTGATCTGAACAGGTGTAAGATCTGGACCTAGAGCTGCAAGTGTCAGGACCATAAAGAACTTGTCCTGTTGAGCCAAATCTTCTGCCGTAGATTTACCAGCTGGTAACAGCAGATTGAATTATGTCTTAAGGGAGACCATCTTACCAGGGAAGTCTGACATATTCATATCATGTTGTTTGAGATGAACTAAGTTGGACACAACAGAATATAAACGTTGAATGTCATTCGTATAGAGAAGTTTAGCCTAACTCCAAATATCAACACAAGAGCGGTAAGATTTGTAAATAGGGTGAAGGGGGGATCAATAGTTTGCCATAACATACTACACAACATAGCATCAATTTTAGTCTAGGAAGACTTATCTAATGTAATATCGGTAGCCTTGGTGTTCAAGTGATCCACCAGACCTTGACCCATACACCATAATTCAACAGAGGCAGCCTGGGATGAATAATTAGTAGTCCCAATTAATCTCTCAGTGGTGATGGGAGGGAGAGATAAAAAAGAAAAACCACTTAGATGCAAGTGAGAGGTTGATGAAGGGGGATCCATGAAGAAGGTTAGAGTATCTTGAAGCTGACAGAAAAGCAAAAGCTCATGCTCGTCAGAAAAACAGATCAGAGCAGAAGCTGACAGAAATACCTTGAAGGGTTTTGCCGGAGAGGTGGAGAGGAACAAGATGCTGGTGGCAGTGAGAGCTCATGCTCGCTAGAAAAGCAAATCAGAGCACAGGTTGACAGAAACACGATTGGGGAGTGAGGGCGCGTGCAGCAGCGATCGACGACAAAACCACTTGGGTTATGACGACGATGAGAAGACGATCAGTCTGGTGTGATTAGACCAGATCCTAATCGTTGCCGAAGAACAGTCACCGAAAAAAAAAGAAAATTGCCGAGAAAGAGAAAAGAAAAAAAAATTGGAATTTCAGAAACCTGGCTCTGATACCATGTGAAGAAATACTTTGTTTTTACTTATTATTTCACAATGAAATGTATAATGAATTTATAGCAAAAACAAAAGACTAATCTAGGAAGTAAATTGTTACATTCCTATTATAACTGATCTAATTCTTAATAGCTTTGATCCTAACCTAATATAGAAGATAGTCTTTAATGAGAATAATCCTATTTCCTATTTTACACTTCAACAGTATTCATTGTACTTGATATCTACTAATAAGTCAGTAGTAAATTAGCTATAACTTGCTTAATAAAAATTCAATTATGAGCGGCTTGAATCTTTGGAAACTAGAAAGATAAGACTTTAATTTGATATATTATATTATGAATTAGAATAACTATAGACCTTCTACCGAACCATTTATTTTATCATCACACACATAAAACAAATTCAATTTTAGTGATGACAAAAGAAAACAAATATTGATATGTAGTTTTAATTGTATTTGTTCTTTTTGTTTTTGTTGATTTCTAGATTGATTTTGTTGTTTGATTTGTCGGTTTTGTGGGTTTTACAATTATCGTCTTTCTTTAGGATACTATCATCAAATGCTTTTTTTGTGATAGATGGGTATTTATTGCTTCATCTATAATTATTAATTAATTAAAAAAATGGGATATGTATTAATAATTAATAATAATAATACAAGTGCATTGCATTGCATTAGCATTCTAAAGGGCTAACCATAATGACACATTGGATTTGTGATTACCATGTGGTTGAATTTTATTGGTGATAATGTAGACAATATTAATTGTGCATTGGTATTCCAAAGTCTATATAAATAGACATAAAGATTGGATTACATAGGTGTGTATTAATAATTAATAATAATACTAATTATATAAGTGCATTGCATTGACATTTTAAAAGTCTAACCATAATGATACCTTGGATTTGTGATTACCATGTGATTGAATTTTATTAGTGATGATGTAGACAATATTAATTGTTGTATTGGTATTCCAAAGTCTAAATAAATAGATATAAAGATGAGATTACATAAATGCATTGCATTGATAGTAAGAGCATATTTGTTTATTAATTATTATATAGGTGCATTGTATTGATATTGCAAACATTTCTTCATATTCAATTCGTATTTAATTGTGTTGGCATTCGAAAAGTCTAAATAAGGGGTTATAAAAGGGGTGTATATTCAGTTGTATATTATCTTAATATGTTAGTTGGTGTCAACAATACGTTTAGTCTTTTATTAATTGTTTATAGGTCATGTTAGTTTGTGTCAATAATATGTCTGTTCTTCATGATTTTGTTAATCGATGATTTTTTATTTATTTATGTTGTTGTTATTTGCAGGTCACATAATCATGAATTGGCATGGAATAAAGGAAGGATGTCCGATTGACATTGTCAAATGAGTTGTTATTTTGATTCGTTCTTCTAAACTGTAAGTATATCTTCTAACTATTTTAATACGAAATTGTAAGTATATCTTCAAACTATTTTAACGGATATTATTTGGTTGAATGATTGTTTTTGTTCGGTCAAATTATTTGAATGATTACTTGTGTTAGTCCTATCGAACGGTAAGTGTATTCCTTAACAATTTTAATATGAAGATTAATTAACTTTTATTGATTTCGTTTTCAGGTAACAGTTATTATACGAATGAATAATTGTTCCTTAACAATCTTAACTTAAAGATCAATTAAATTTTGTTATGTTTGTTTTCAAGGAAATGTTCATGTACTTTACTAAGATCAAATCGAGGATGATCCTATTGTCAGCCAAACTAAGAATATGTGTCATAACTATAGTAGTAGAAACAGTTCATATTTGTTGAATATGTTTTCTATAAAAACATTCGTGTATTTTAATTTGTTATATGAATAATTAATTTTTTATGTCCTGTTGATATGCGAGTATAAATGTTAAATGAACTATTTTTGGCTGATTCCATTTTCCAATTAATAGGTGTTATTTGAAATTTTTTTTATCAATCTTAATATAATAATCCCTTAAATCTGGATCAAGTAAACCATTCATTTTATCATCACACGCATTTCGTTTTCCACTGAACAATCAATAGTAAATTGACCATAACTTGCTAAATAAAAATCCAATTGATGGAAGAATTGAATCTTTATTCTTTAGAAACCAGACAGACAATCCTTTGATTTGATATATTATACGCTTAATTTAGATAGTTGTAGCCCCACTGTTGAACCATTCCTTTCATCATTACACATATTTCGGCTTTCACTGAACAGTCAGTAGTAAATTGACCATAATTTGCTCAATAAAAATCCAATTGATGAGAGGTTTGCATCTTTAGAAACTAGACAGACATTGCTTTAAATTAATATATTATATGCTTAATTTGGATAACTGTAGCCCTACTGTTGAACCATTCTTTTTATCATCATACACATTTCAGTTTCCACTGAACAGTTAGTAGTAAATTGACCATAACTTGCTCAATAGAACTATAATTGATGAGAGGTTTGAATATTTAGAAACTAAATAGATATAGCCTTAATTTGATATATTATACGATTAATTTTGATAATTATAGCCCCACTTCCGAACCATTCCTTTTATCATCACACATATTTCAGTTTCCACTAAACAGTCAATAGTAAATTGACCATAACTTGCTCAATAAAACTTCAATTGATGAGAGGTTTGAATCTTTAGAAACTAAACAGACAGAGCATTAATTTAGCATAATATACGGTTAATTTGAATAACTGTAGCCCCCACTGCCGAACCATTCCTTTTATCATAACACACATTTTGGTTTCCCCTGTTTCTCGATTACCACTAAACAATCAGTAGTAAATTGGCCATAACTTACTCAATAAAAATTCCATTGATGAGTGGTTTGAATCTTTGGAAACTAGAAAGATAGAGCTTTAATTTGATATATCATATGATGAATTTGAATAACTATAGACCTGCGGCCAAACCATTCATTTTATCATCACACACATAAAACCAATTCAATTTTAGTTATGACAAAGGAAAACAAATATTGATATGTAGTTTTATTTGTATTTGTTCTATCTCTTTTTGTTGATATTTTTCTATGTTACATACATATATCGAAAACAGGTTGTTGTTGGATATAACAAATTTTATTTATATCACAAATATCATCTAATGTTGTTGTTGAACCATGTAACTTTAGTAAACCATTTATAATATGCCGAACCATTATTATTATCCTTAAAGGAAAGCAAATATTGATATATAGTTTTAATTGTAATTGTTCTATCTCTTTTTGTTGATATCTTTTTATGTTACATACATATATTATGAAAAGTGGTTGTTGCTAGATATAACTAATTTAATTTATTTAACAAATATCAATTGATGTTTGATGCTGAACCATTTAGCTTTAGTAAACCATTCATTTTATCATCACACACATTTAGGTTTTTACTTAACAATCAATAGTAAATTGACTATAACTTGCTTAATAGAACTCCAATTAATGAGAAGTTTGAATCTTTAGAAACTAGATAGATAGAGCTTTAATTTGATATATTATAAGCTTAATTTGGATAACTGTAGCCCCACTGTTGAACAATTCATTTTATCATCACACATTTCGATTTCCGCTAAACAGTAAATTGACCATAACTTTCTCAATAAAAATCTAATTGATAAGAGGTTTGAATCTTTAGAAACTAGATAGATTTGCTTTAATTTGATATATTATACGCTTAATTTTGATAACTGTAGTCCCACTGCGAAACCATTCATTTTATCATCATACACATTTTGGTTTCGACTAAACAGTCAGTAGTAAATTGACTATAACTTGCTCAATAAAAATGCAATTGATGAGAGATTTGAATCTTTAGAAATTAGACAGACAGAGACTTAATTTGATATATGATACGCTTAATTTAGGTAACTAGCCCCACTATCGAACCATTTTTTTTATTATCACATACATTTAAGTTTTCCCTATTTCTCGATTTCTACTGAATAGTCAATAAGTAAATTAGCTATAACTTGCTCAATAAAAATCCAATTGATAAGTGGTTTGAATATTTGAAAACTAGAAAGATAGAGCTTTAATTTGATATATTATATGATGAATTAGAATAACTATAGACCTGCTACCGAACTATCATCACACACATAAAACAAATTCAATTTTAGTGATGACAAAGGAAAACAAATATTGATATGTAGTTTTAATTATATTTGTTCTATCTCTTTTTGTTGATTTTTGGATTGATTTTGTTGTTTGATTTGTGGGTTTTACAATTATCATCTTTCTTTAGAATACTATCACCAAATGCTTTTTTTGTTATAGGTGGTGGTCAATTCTAATTGCAGCAAATAAAATTGTATTACAATTCTAATTTTATATTGCGAAGGTTATATTGTTGGAGTTGTTGTTGCATGTATGTGAGTTCTCTTCTCAACATTCTTAATTGTTTTTAATTTCTAAAATAATAATAATAAAAATAATTCATTTTCTCTTCTCAACAATCAAAATCAGTTTTTTCCTTTGGCTTTGCAAATCTCTTGCTTAAAAGTTCACATTTTTCTTTTCTTCTCTGATTAATTTATAGACTTATCAATAATACCAAGTTGGTTATCTTGCAACTGTTTTTACTTTTCTTGACAAAGTTTTAAACTTTGGTTGTGGATTTCAAATGGTGACATATTTGACAAGAACCATGATGATATAGACTTTGAGTTCAATTTTTGGATATTTTATTTATTAATTTTTTAATTGTCAATTCAACATAAAATGATATTCAATATAGAAATATATATTTAAAACACTAAAAACCAATAATAATGTAAAAAATATATATAATAAACATACTCGCGCAACGCAACTTGAAAACGAATATAAGTTACAAAAATTGTAGAAGGTCAGTATAAATTTTAATTTTAAATAGTTGATCTTGATAATATTCAGGTGATTTTTTATATCACACATGATTCACTATAAAATATTGACATCAAATGTCAAAGACATGTCCGCAAAAATAATACTAATTGTATAAGATGATGATCCTGAAAATATAATTAGACCATATAATATTCAGGTGATCTTCTCAAGTTTGATGAATAATTTAATGACATCTACCTATAATTGATATTAATAATTATACAGGTACAATTATTAATTTTATCTTAACACAACTTTATATATATATATATATAATTTATATTTATTTTAAAATTTGTATAATTTAACAATTATTATGTCTTAATCTAATTAGTTTATTTTGTTAGAACAAATTTGTTTACAATCTATTTCAAAAACATTGAATAAACATACATGCGCAATGCACGGGCACCACATCTAGTTCATATTATATATATAAACACATAAATGAATGAGATAAAAGAAACAAAACATAGATAGAAATATATATATTTTTATTTAATATCTCCAATGGAACATACAAATAGAAGATGGATTTATTTAGCAAGGATCATGCCCAACAGCCCAAGCTTTTACATCAATTTAGGGTTTCACTTCCACAGGGATGACGACAAATACAAGTATCGCTAGGTTTCTTATAGAAGAAACATAATCCATACGCTTTCGATCCATACTTGGCAATACAATCCCTGTTACATTTTTTGGTCTCGCAACCATTTCCATACAAGACTCGCTCACACTGACCAACGACATTTACCATTAACATTTCGTTGCCTGCACATCAAAATTAATATTTCATCGCCAAGAAAAGCACAAATATTATAAAAGACCTTTGAGAAAGATTTAATTACCCGAAGCGATGAAGAAAAGGACTAGAAGGGCAACAAAAGTTGGGAAGCTCTTCATTTTTTTTTTTTTTTTGAATGTATGGTAGAAGTTTAGGCTACTTGGTGAGAATTGTGTTGCATTTTGAAATATTTATAGGAGGAATTTGATAAAAAGAAAAAAAGGAAAGAGATTAATTTATTATTGATGGTTAATAATTGATGGTTTTCAATTAAGATGATATTTTTGGAAATTGGTTCCTATATTTAAGTCATCGTTAAGAGGTTTTAATTAATTAGGGTTGGATGAAATTAAGGAAATTAATAATTAAGCAAAAATTAAAAGAAAAAAATTTATTTGATATTTATCTTTTCTACCATTAAGAGGTTTTATTGTCAATTAAATTGGTTGCTTTGTTTACTATTTTTGTTTTGGAAAATATGTAAGTGTAACTATAAATATTATTCAAATAATTAAAAAATATATTTTAAATGGTTATATAAAGACCCTATTGTCTTTGAGTTTAATTAAGCTTATTAAGGACATTTGAAAACCATTTTCTTTTAATCTTTTTGGTACTGTCGATAGTTCATATAATCTTTAACGTGAAAAATATTGAATCTCCTATGAAAATGTTAGTATAAATGATAATTGAAAAGTTGTTAAATACATTTAATTTTTTTTTTTTGGTAATTAATTAGTGGTGGAGAGAATAACTGTTATAACCACACACACAGAATCAACCAACCACAAACCACACAATCAAGAATCACAAACCACACACACAAACAAACACCAAGAATTTACCGTAGTTCACTTGCTCAATCTGAGCAAGCTACGTCCACGTTAAGCTCGGGAAACACACAAGCTCACTGCACTAAATACCGTCAAGATTACAGTACAGATTACACATAGTAACGAAAATCCTTTAAATCTCTTCTCCAACCTATAACTCACCCTAGAGACTCTACCCTTCCAATCCCTACTAATTGCATATACAAATACACCCAGAATGACTTGAACCAGTCACTCAATCACTAAGTTACAAGATTCAAGCACCCAAAATCGTAAACCCTAACAGACTTGATTTTGTATCAAAGAAGAAGAGAGAGTTCACTCAAAAATTACTGTATTACAATCTGCCAAAAAGTTCAGCTTTTATATGGTTGACCGAAGGGTTAATTTCCAGTCTTTGGATCTTCTCTTCATCAACGCTCAAGATTACTTCTTCATATTTGCTCAAAACGATGTCGTCTCATTTAAGTCATAAAAAGTCAACGTTTCAAGCCATCACACTAACAATAACATTATTCAAATAACAACATTTAGATTATCACCACAGAGGTCAATCCCTATTACAATTTTTGGTCTTGCAACCATTTCCATACAAGACTCCCTCACATTGAGCAACGACATTTACCATTAACATTTCGTTGCCTGCACATCAAAATTAATATTTCATCGCAAAGAAAAGCACAAATATTATAAAAATATAGACCTTTGAGAAAGATTTAATTACCCGAAGCAATGAAGAAAAGGACTAGAAGGGCAACAAAAGTTGGGAAGCTCTTCAAATTTATTTATTTATTTTTTTAATGTATGGTAGAAGTTTAGGCTACTTGGTGAGAATTGTGTTGCATTTTGAAATATTTATAGGTGGTGTTTGATTAAAAAAAAAAAAAAAAAAAAGGGAAAGAGATCAATTTATAATTGATGGTTTTCAATTAAGATGATATTTTTGGAAACTGATTCCTATATTTAAATCATCGTTAACAGGTTTTAATTAATTAGGGTAGGAGGAATATAAAAGAAATTAATAATTAAGCAAAACATAATCAAAGATTGGAAAAATTAAAAGAAAAAGTTAATTTGATCATTATCTTTTCTAATATTAAAGAGGCGTTTGAATCATATAATGTTTTATTATAGGGGTATGTTATATTAACGGAAAGAAATATCACCTTGAAGATTACTGGGAATGTTTAGAAAATATGTTTGGTTGGTTTGAATAAATTGGTGAATAATATGTTTGGTTGACAGGATAAATAGATGTGTATGTTATATAGATTAATAAATTACCTTTGTTTTTAAATATTAATATAATAGTATTTTTTATTATTATTTTTTGAATAATTTCTTTTAACCCTCTACATTTGAACTTTTGCTAAAACACCACAGCCATATAAAACTTTAATTTATAACAAGATCACCCCCAACCACCCTAAGCCACCAGCAGTCGATGGAATGGTGCACGACTGGCCGTATATGGCCAGCCATGCACTGGCAAAGTTGGAAATGGCCATGGATCACAAATCCATGGCCTTTTCATGGCCAAAGATAGGCCAGATCTATGTCCGTGAAATGTCACAACCAAAGATTTGGCCTTTTCACGGCCACATTTGTGGTAGTGAAACAGCCATAAAAATGCCAGATCGGGCTATTTCCAGATCCATGGCCCAAAAAGGCCTTATGGGCGCACAACCGACTAGATCCTACCAGTCGTGCACTATTACGGCGACTGACACCGGTGGTCGACAGTGGTGAGTCATGGCCAGTGGTGGTCTTGGGTGGCTAGGGGTATTTTGTTAACTTTTAAACTTTTTTTGTAATTGAGGTGTTTTAGCTAATTTCTCAAATGTAGAGGGGTTGGGTAATTGTTATTTGGTAGACATTTGAGGGCAATTGTGTCCGAAATGATTTTTAATTGAGGGCAAAATGGGAAGAAAAATCATATTACCCCGGTAATGTTTTAATAACAGCCTCTAGCAAGATAATAAGATTACCTCCCATATTACCAACAATAACCACTATTTTTAATAAAAGATTACCATAATATTTTATTACTTGCAAACCAAACACAAGAATCTTGCAAAATAAACGAATATTACCCTCGTTATCTTATTTACCCCCGATCCAAACGGCCCTTAAGGAGCTGTTTGGATCATATAATGTTTTATTATATAGGGATATATATTTAATGGAATAAAAGACCACCTTGAAGATTACTGGGAATGTTTAGAAAATGTGTTTGATTGGTACGAATAAATTGGTGAATAATATGTTTGGTTTGGAGGATAAATGGGTGGGTATGTTATATAGATTACTACATTGGCCTCCTTTTTAAATACTAATATAACATTATTATTTATTATTATTTTTTGAATAATTTTTTTAACCCCCTACTTTTCAGATTTAGTAAGAACACCTAGCAACCAAAAACGTTTTAAACTTAACAAAAACACCCCTACCCACCCCAAGCCACTGCCCGGTAGCCAACCACCACCGCTGGCAGCGGCCGGCAGTGCCATAGATTTGGTCGTGATGTTGGCAGTGCTATAGATTTGGCCATGACGTCGGTAGTGCCACAGATCTGGCTATGACGTCGATAGTGCCACAGATTTGGCCGTGAAATGGCCAGGTCTTTGGCCGTGAAATGTCGGCTATTTCACGGCCACATCTTTGGCTAGGAACTGGCCATAGATCTGGCTATGAAACAGCCAGATCTGGTCTTTTTCAACCATGTGATCCATGGTTAGGAAAAGCCTCACTAGCGCATGGTTGGCCATATATGGCCGGTCGTACGCCATTATGGTGACTTTTGGCAGCCTCTTGCGGCGATCGACGTTGGCTGGCGGTAGTGGCTAGATCTGAGTATAATGACATTTCTATAAATAATGATAATAACAAGGGCAATGTCGTCCAAAAAATTTAAAAAGCAAGGACAAAAGTGTCTTTATGATTGTATTTAGTGTTTTGTAAATGTTAACAAATATAAGGTTAATTTGGACCAAATGCTCAACTGTTTAGGGGTAGCATGGGAAACAAAATTGTTAAGGGTGAGCACGGGTAGCGGATAGAACCGGAACCGGGGGTAAGAACCGGAACCGGAACCGGAACCTACCCAGAACCTGCACTGTGCGGGTAGGTTCCGGTTCCAATTTTTTGGAACCGCCACTGTGCGGTTCCGGTTCCGGTTCTTGCATGTGGAGGAACCGTAGGACTTTTCCAGCGTGGCGATATATTCACCATGGATCTGTAACCCGAGTTGGTTGTTTAGAGATACTTTTGGATATTGGTTATATATTAAGTGATTTCTAATTAATTCTTTGAATACATTTAACAATTAAATATATCAAGTACAAGAATATATTTAATTCAATTAAATTATGCACCCAAATACATTATATTCATTGTGCATAATTTAATTGAATAAATGTATCTGTGAAGAAATACTTGGTTTTTAAATATTATTTCACAATGAAATGTACAATGAATTTATAACAAAAATAAAAGACTAATTAGGAAGTGTCTTTAAATGGAGATAATCTTATGTCCTATTATAACTTATTATTCTAATAGCTTTGATCATAACCTATATAGAAGATAGTCTTTAATGAGAATAATCCTATTTCCTATTTTACACTTCAAACACTCCCCCTCAAGTGGGCTATAAGTATATGCACCAAGCTTGTTACAAATAAAATCAACACGGAACCCTTGAGAGACTTGTAAGGATGTCTACTAACTGGTCGTTGGAACTGACATAATAGTTGCAATACACCCTGATAGATTTTCTCTCGAACAAGTGACAATCAATTTCTATGTGTTAGTCCTCTCAGAAACCTGGCTTTAAAGCAATAGAGGGCAGCGATATCACAAAGTAACTCATTTGTAGTACTTCGACAAATCTCACTCTTGATTAGTTGTTTTAACCAAACAAGCTCACAAGTGCTAGGCCATTGCACGATACTCGCTCAGTCACGATATTGCAACAACCGTTTATTTCTTATTTTCCATGAAACTAGGTTTTCTCCAACAAGAACATAAAAACCTGAGAGTAGAGCGCTATCAGATGGAGAACCTGCATCAGCATCTGATATTTGACAATGGGAATGGCCCTTATTTTCATACAGTAAGCCCTACTGGTGTCTCTCTGATATACCTTAAAATCGGACAACTGCATCCCAATGACTATCACATGGAGTTTGAAGGAATTAACTTACACACTGACAAAAGGAAATATCAGGGTCGTGTGATAGTAAGATAGTTAAGTTTGTCCAACAAGTCTTCGATACCTTCCAGGATCAGCAGAGGCTCCTCTGTCTAGGTGAAAGTTTTAATATTGGATCCATAGGAAAGTCTATTGGTCTGCAATTGAATCCCTGTTTCCTCTAGAATATCCAATGCATACTTCCTCTGAGAAAAAACAATACCAAATTTGACTAAGCGACTTCTATGCCAAGAAAGTATTGAGTAGCCCTAAGTCTTTCGTCTGAAAGTGTTTGAACAAGTGTGCTTCAATATCCAATCCATCTTGATCACTCCCTGTAATAATAATATCATCGACAAGATAACCAGATAGATACATTGCTGGTGATGTATGTCTACAAAAAACAAAGTGATCAGACTCATATGAATCATACCAAACTCTTGGATAACTGTACAAGTCGTCCAAACAAGCACAAGGAGGATGTTTTAGGCCATCTAGAGAACGACCAAGTTCATAACAACACAGAATCCCCCTGAACAACAAACCAGAGACGTGCTCCATATAAATATCTCTTGAAGTTCACCATGAAGAAAAGGTTCTTATATCCCAATGATTCATAGGCCAGTGTGATGGCACCATAGCAAAGAACAACCGAACGGAAGAATCTTAGCCACAGGAGAAAAAGTGTCAAAATAATATGTCCCATAGATCTGAGTGTATCCATTGGCCATCAAAAGGGCTTTCGCCGATCAACCTACCATCTGGACCAACCTTATAGTATAAATCCATCGACAACCAACAGTCGAATGGCCCGGAGGTAAGGAAACTAACTCCCAAGTATGATATGATGCAAAGCATACATTTCTTCAACCATTGCTTGACGCCCCACAGGTGAGAAATTGCCTCATGAAAGTTCAAGGAACAGAAACATAAGAAAGGGTGGATACAAGGCATAATATGAAGGATATAAACAATGATACTCAAAAAATTGTAGATCGGATGAGGTGCGTGTAGACGCCATACCTTTAGAATAGCAATGGGAAAGACAGCTTGAGACAAGACCGTGGACATGGGAGGAATCGAGCACAGGACTTGTAGTGATAAGGGTCTAAGGATAGTAGCAAGGAACATCATGATCACCTGTAAAGGAACAAGACTATGGTTGACAGGAAGAGTGGTATTAGCAGTAGATGAGGTACCGAAACAGATGAAGGTGGAAAAGCAATGTATGGAATTGGTAGAACATTACTATGGATCCAGACCTCTAATGTAGGATGAGGAAAAAAAGAGAAGACTTAAAAAACGTAACTTCACAGATGAAGTAGCGATTGTGTGACGGGAGAATAACACTTGTAGCTTCTGAAGACGTGAATACCCTAAGAAATACACTTTGTAGACTTGGCTGACAGTTTATCCTGACCTGGAGAGAAAATGTGAACAAAAAGGTGCTCCCAAGACAGTGGGGGAGAGAAATAATGGATGATCAGGGAATAAAATGGAGTGTGGGCTTGGTCTTGTAAGACAGAAGAAGGCATGCGATTTATTAAGTAACCAGCGGTCAGAATAGCGTTAGCCAAAAACAGAAAGGGACGTGGCTATGTAAAAGAAGAGTGCGAGCAGTTTCAATGAGGTGGTATTTTTACGCTCAGCAATGCCATTCTATTGGGGACTATAAGCATAAGAATGATGAAGAATTCCTAAGATGAATGAATTAGTAAAGGAATCAGAGAATATTCACGAGCATTATCACTCCCATAATAACGAATGGTAGTATTATGTTGAGTCTTAATTAAGCACAAATGATGAAAATATGGAAATAATTCAGAACAGATCGCATAAGAATAACCAGTGCAACTGGAATAGTCATCAATAAGGTAACAAAATATTTAAATCCCAATAGAGGTAACACGACAAGGACCCCACATTGAAGTGCACTAACTCAAAGGGGGAGTAGCCCGTTTATTGACAGCTTTGGAAAAGAACTACGGTATGCTTCCAAGTCGACATGACTCACAACTCAAGGATGATAATTTAGTGACATGGGATCTTTTCTGAAGTTTGGAAAGACTAGGATGGCCAAACGATTATGAAGGAGATCGGAGACTCGGAGACAGTGCATGCTGTAGATGGGATATGGAGATGTATAGAGACCCATGACTCATGTCTTGTGCAATCATCGTCCGTGTCGCGGGCGTATAATAATAGAGTCAGTATCAAACGATAGAGTAATTTAAAGAGCGTGTAAGTTTACTGACAAACACGCAGATTAAAGGGACTTTGGGAATATAAAGCATAGTGTCTAATTCTAAGGAGGGGGGGTTTTGCATAAACCAATAACTTGAACATCGGCTTAGACCTATTAGCTAAAGTACAGGGGTAAAGATGAAGTATGTAATCTAAGTAAGTAAATGAGGGTTACCTAAATATGATACGAGCATCTAATACAAGACCCAAGGTCTTAGAGTGGAGACTTACTAGGCAAGCAACTGAATTACCCGTTTGAGTGATAGAGGCAATGGATGAAGAAGACTGCTTACTGGCATGATACTGTAAGTATTCATCATATCAGTACATGTGAAAGTTAAGGAGGGCTGAACCTGCACTGTAGAGGAATCAGAATGAAGATCAGAGTGATCAACCTAAGCATATTAGCAGCTCAGGTAGGTCAACTGTAACTTAAAAACATTTCTCTCTGGTATGCCCTCACCGATGACAGTAACTACATTTGGGTGGGGTCGATTTCCTTGCCCACTCGATCGCCATGTTCTCTTTTTAATATAAGTGTGGGACTGAGAAACAGAACTGAAGATCACCAGGGAAGCATGTAGTAGGGGAGGAAACACGAAGTAATCTGGCAAACACTTCATCAAGGGAAGGCACAGTAGATCCAGGAAGAATTTTGATCTGACAGGTGTAAGATCTGGACCAGAGCTCAAGTGTCAGGACCATAAGAGACTGTCCGGTGAGCCAAATCTTCTGCCGTAGATTTACCAGTGGTACAGCAATTGAATTATCTTAAGGAGACCATCTTACCAGGGAAGTCTGACATATTCATATCATTGTTTTGAGATGAACTAAGTTGGACACAACAGAATATAAACGTTGAATGTCATTCGTATAGAGAGTTAGCCTAACTCCAAATATCAACACAAGAGCGTAAGATTTGTAAATGGTGAAGGGGGGATCATAGTTTGCCATAACCTACTAACCAATAGCATCAATTTTAGTCTAGGAAGACTTATCTAATGTATATCGGTAGCCTTGGTGTCAAGTGATCCCCAGCCCTTGACCCATACACCATAATCTACAGACGGCAGCCTGGGATGAATAATTTTAGTAGTCCAATTAATCTCTCAGTGGTGATGTGAGGGAGAGATAAAAAAGAAAACCACTTAGATGCAGTGAGAGGTTGATGAAGGGGCTCATGAAGAAGGTTAGAGTATCTTGAAGCTGACAGAAAAGCAAAAGCTCATGCTCGCAGAAAAACAGATCAGAGCAAACTGACAAGAATACCTTGAAGGGTTTTTGCCGGAGAGGTGGAGAGGAAAAGATGCTTGGTGCAGTGAGAGCTAATGCTCGCTAAAAAAGCAAATCAGAGCACAGGTTGACAGAAACACGATTGGGGAGTGAGGGCGCGTGCAGCAGCGATCGACGACAAAACCCACTTGGTTATGACCGATGAGAAGACGATCAGTCTGTGTGATTAGACCAGATCCTAATCGTTGCCGAAGAACAGTCCGAAAAAAAAAGAAAATTGCCGAGAAAGAGAAAAGAAAAAAAAATTGGATTTCAGAAACCTGGCTCTGATACCATGTGAAGAAATACTTTGTTTTTTACTTATTATTTCACAATGAATGTATAATGAATTTTATAGCAAAAACAAAAGACTAATCTAGGAAGTAATTGGTTACATTCCATTTATAACTGATCTATTCTTAATAGCTTTGATCCTAACCTAATATAGAAGATAGTCTTTATGAGAATAATCCTATTTCTATTTTACATTCACAGTATTCATTGTACTGATATCATACTAATAAGTCAGTAGTAAATTAGCTATAACTTGCTTATAAAAATTCATTATGAGCGGCTTGAACTCTTGGAAACTGAAAGATAAGACTTTAATTTGATATGATTATTATGAATTAGAATACTATAGACCTTCTACCGAACCATTTATTTTATCATCACACCATAAAACAATTCATTTAGTGATGACAAAAGAAACAAATATTGATATGTAGTTTTATTGTATTTGTTCTTTTTGTTTTTTGTGTGATTTCTAGATTGATTTTGTTGTTTGATTTGTCGGTTTTGTGGGTTTTACAATTATCGTCTTCTTTAGGCTATATCATCAAATGCTTTTTTTGTGATAGTGGTATTTATTGCTTCATCTATAATTAATTAATTAAAAAATGGGATGTATTATAATTAATAATAATAATACAAGTGCATTGGCATTGCATTAGCAGTCTAAAGAGGCTAACCATAATGACACATTGGATTTGTGATTACCATGTGTTGAATTTTATGGTGAATGTAGACAATATTAATTGTGCATTGGTATTCCAAAGTCTATATAATAACATAAAGAATTGGATTACATAGTGTGTATTAATAATTATAATAATACTAATTATTATAAGTGCTTGCATTGACTTTAAAAGTCTAACCATAATGATACCTGGATTTGTGATACCATGTGATTGATTTTATATATGATGTAGACAATATTAATGTTGTATTGGTATTCAAAGTCAAATAATAGATATAAAGAGAGATTACAAATGCATTGCATTGATAGTAAAGCATATTTGTTTTATTATATTATATAGGTGCATTGTATTGATTTGCAACATTTCTTCATATTCATTCGTATTAATTGTGTGGGCATTCGAAAGTCTAAATAAGGGGTTAAACAGGGTTTATATTCAGTTTGTATTATCTTAGATGTTAGTTGGTGTCAACAATACGTTAGTCTTTATTAATTGTTTATAGTCATGTTAGTTTGTGTCATAATATGTCTGTTCTTCATGATTTTGTTATCGTGATTTTTTATTTATTTATGTTGTTGTTATTTGCAGTCACATATATGATGGGCATGGAATAAAGAAGGATGTCCGATTGACATTGTCAAATGAGTTGTTATTTGATTCGTTCTTCTAAACTGTAAGTATATCTTATAACATTTTAATACGAAATTGTAAGTATATCTTCAAACTATTTTAAACGGATATTATTTGGTTGATGATTGTTTTTGTTTCGGTCAAATTATTGAATGATTACTTGTTGATTGTCCTAGCGAACGGTAAGTGTATTCCTTAACATTTTAATATGAAGATTAATTAACTTTTATTGATTTCGTTTTCAGGTAACAGTATTATACATGATAATGTTCCTTCACATCTTAACTTAAAGTCAATTAATTTTGTTGTTTTGTTTTCAAGGAAATGTATGTACTTTACTAAGATCAATCGAGGATGGCCTATGTCAGCCAAACTAAGAATAGTGTCATAACTATAGTAGTAAAACAGTTCTATTGTTGAATATGTTTTCTAAAAACAATTCGTGTATTTTAATTGTTATATGAATAATTAATTTTTTATGTCCTGTTGATATGCGAGTATAAATGTTAAATGAACTATTTTTGCTGATTCCATTTTCCAATTAATAGGGGTTATTTGAAATTTTTTTTATCAATCTTAATAATAATCCCTTAAATCTGGATCAAGTAAACCATTCATTTTATCAATCACACGCATTTCGTTTTCCACTGACAATCAATAGTAAATGACCACTAACTTGCTAAATAAAATCCAATTGATGGAAGAATTGAATCTTTATTCTTTAGAAACAGACCGACAATCCTTTGATTTGATATATTATACGCTTAATTTAGATAGTTGTAGCCACCACTGTTGAACTTCCTTTCATCTTACACATATTTCGGCTTTCACTGAACAGTCAGTAGTTAAATTGACCATAATTTGCTCAATAAAAATCCAATTGATGAGAGGTTTGCACTTTAGAAACTAGAAAGACATTGCTTTAATAATAATATTATATGCTTAATTGGATAACTGTAGCCCTACTGTTGAACCATTCTTTTATCATCATACACATTTCAGTTTCCACTGAACAGTAGTAGTAAATTGACCATAACTGCTCAATAGAACTATAATTGATGAGAGGTGAATATTTAGAAACTAAATAGATATAGCCTTAATTGATATTTACGATTATTTTGATAAAATTATAGCCCCACTTCCGAACCATTCCTTTTTCATCACACATATTTCAGTTTCACTAAACAGTCAATAGTATTGACCATAACTTGCTCAATAAACTTCAATTGAGGAGGTTGACATCTTGAACTAACCCAAGACAGAGCATTTATTTTAGCATATATACGGTAATTTGACAAATTGCGCCCCGACACTGCGAGCCTCCCTTCTTTATACACACATTTTGGTTTCCCCTGTTTCCTCCGAACTTTTTCATTAACACATCATAGCTCAAATGGCCTAACTTATTCTCAATTAGATCAGTCAGTTGCTCTGACTTACGTTTTTTGTCATATGCTTTGCTGGCTCCCCTATTTGATAGTAGTGCTAACGTATATCAGATAATTGAAAAACCTACTTAGACCTGCGGCCAAACCATTCCTTTTATTCTACACAAATATAAACCACCATTCAATTTTAGTATTGACAAAGGAAACAAATATTGATATGATGTGTATATTTATTTGTTTCTGTTATCTCTTTCTGTATTGTTATCTATTGAGTTTCTTCATTCGTAGACTATGTATAACAGGTTGTGTTGTGGATATAACAAATATTTAATTATATCACAATATTCATCTAATGTTGATGTTGACCATGTAACTTTAGTAACCCATTTATAATATGGAATCCTGTTCATGATCTTAAGGAAAGCACATTTGTAGTATTTAATTGTAATTGTTCTATCTCTTTTGTGGATATCTTTTATATTACATTATATGATGAAAAGTGGTGTTGCAGATATAACAAGTTAATTTCTTTAACAAATATCAATTGATTGTTTGATGTCGCCCTATTGTAGTTACCATTCATTTTCATCACTCACCTTAGGTTTTACTTACCAATCCATAGTAAATGACTATAACTTGCTTAAAGTACTCCAATTATATTGAGTTTGAATCTTTTAGAACTAGATAGATAGAGCTTATTTGATATATATAGCTTAATTTGATAACTGTAGAGCCCCCATTCTGCTGAACAATGTCATTTCATCCCACCATGCTACTTTCGATCTTCCGTTAATCACAATGTAGAGACTTTGACATAGATTTTTCTCTCTAAAAATCTTAATTGATTAAGACGGTTTGAATCTTTATAATATAGTATAGATGTTGTCGCTTAATTCTGATGATAATTATCAGCTGTTTATAGATCAGAAACTATGCTCGCACAGTCACTGCACGCACAGATGCGTAACACGATCATTTATTATCAATTTGTTTTCCCTATGACCATTTTTTTTTTATTCTAATTCACCTATGATTCAGTTATGTAATATCTTGTATGACCTGACTAACCGCTCAATCAACAATGCCAATTGATGAGTAGATTGAATTTAGAAATAGACAGACAGAGTTAATTTGATATATGATCGCTTAATTTAGGTAACTAGCCCACTATCGACATTTTTTTATTAGCAATACATTTAAGTTTCCCTATTTCTCGATTCTACTGAATAGTCAATAGTAAATTAGCTATAACTTGCTCAATAAAATCCAATTGATAATGGTTGAATTTTGAAACTAGAAGATAGAGCTTTAATTTGATATATTTATATGATATTAGAATAACTAAGACTGATACCGAAACATATCACACACATAAAACAAATCAATTTTAGTGATGACAAAGGAAAAAATATTGATATGTAGTTTTAATTTATATTGTTCTATCTCTTTTGTTGATTGGATGATTTTGTTGTTTGATTTGTGGGTTTACAATTATCATCTTTCTTTAGAATACTATCACCAAATGCTTTTTTGTTAAGGTGGTGGTCATCTAATTGCAGCAAATAAAATTGTATTACAATTCTAATTTTATATTGCGAAGGTTATATTGTTGGAGTTGTTGTTGCATGTATGTGAGTTCTCTTTCAACATTCTTATTGTTTTTAATTTCTAAAATAATAATAATAAAAATAATTCATTTTCCTTTCTCAACAATCAAAAATCAGTTTTTTCCTTTGGCTTTTGCAAATCTCTTGCTTAAAAGTTCACATTTTTCTTTTTTCTCTGATAATGTATAGACTTATAATAATACCAAGTGGTTATCTGCAACTGTTTTTACTTTTCTTGACAAAGTTTTAAACTTTGGTTGTGGGATTCAAATGGTGACATATTTGACAAGAACCATGATGATATAGACTTGAGTTCAATTTTGGATATTTTATTTATTAATTTTTAATTGTCAATTCAACATAATATGATATTCAATATAGAAATATATATTTAAAACACTAAAAACAAAATAATGTAAAAAATAAATAATAAAACATACTCGCGCAAAGCAACTTGAAACGAATATAAGTTACAAAATTGTAGAAGGTCAGTATAAAATTTAATTTTAAATGTGATCTGATAATATTCAGTGATTTTTATATCACACTGATTCACTATAAATATTGACATCAAATGTCAAAGAATGTCCGCAAAAATAATTACTTGTATAAGATGTGATCCTGAAAATATAATTAGACATATAATATTCAGGTGATCTTCTCAAGTTTGATGAATAATTTAATGACATCTACCTACATAGAATTGATATTAATAATATAGGTACAATTATTAATTTATCTTAACACAAACTTTTAATTATATATATATTTATATTTATTTTAAATTTGTATAATTAACAATTATATGTCTTAATCTAATTAGTTATTTGTTAGAACAAATTTGTTTACATCTATTCAAAACATTGAATAAACATACATGCGCAATGCACGGGCACACATCTAGTTCATATTATATATATAACACTAAAGAATGAGATAAAGAAACAAAAAACATAGATAGAAATATATATATTTTATTTAATATCTCCAATGGAACATACAAATAGAAGATGGATTTATTTAGCAAGGATCATCCCAACAGCCCAAGCTTTTAACTAATTTGGGTTTCACTTCCACAGGGATGACGACAAATACAAGTATCGCTAGGTTCTTATAGAAGAAACATAATCCATACGCTTTCGATCCATACTTGGCAATACACTCCCTGTACATTTTTTGGTCGCAACCATTTCCATACAAAGACTCCTCACATGACCAACAGACATTTCCATTAACATTTCGTGCCTGCACATCAAAATTAATATTTCATCGCCAAGAAAAGCACAAATATTATAAAAGACCTTTGAGAAAGATAATTACCCGAAGCGATGAAGAAAAGGACTAGAAGGGCAACCAAAGTTGGGAAGCTCTTCATTTTTTTTTTTTTTTTTTGAATGTAGGTAGAAGTTTGGCTACTTGGGAGAATTGTGTTGCATTTTGAAATATTTAGGAGGAATTTGATAAAAAGAAAAAAAGGAAGAGATAATTATTATGATGGTTAATAATTGATGGTTTTCAATTAAGATGATATTTTTGGAAATTGGTCCTATATTTAAGTCATCGTTAAGAGGTTTTAATTAATTAGGGTTGGATGAAATTAAGGAAATTAATAATTAAGCAAAAATTAAAAGAAAAAAAATTTATTGATATTTATCTTTTCTACCATTAAGAGGTTTATTGTCAATTAAATTGGTTGCTTTGTTTCACTTTTTGTTTTGGAAAATTGTAAGTGTAACTATAAATATTATTCAAATAATTAAAATATATATTTTAAATGGTTATATAAAGACCCTATGTCTTTGAGTTTAATTAAGTCTATTAAGGACATTTGAAAACATTTTCTTTTAATCTTTTGTACTGTCGATAGTCATATAATCTTTAACGTGAAAAAATTGAATCTCCTATGAAAATGTTAGTATAAATGATAATGAAAAGTTGTTAAATACATTAATTTTTTTTTTTTTGGTAATTAATTAGTGGTGGGAGAGAATAACTGTTATAACCACACACACAGAATCAACAACCACAAACACACAATCAAGAATCACAAAACACACACACAAAAAAACACCAAGAATTACCGTAGTTCACTTGCTCAATCTGAGCAAGCTACGTCACGTTAAGCTCGGGAAACCACACAGCATGCTACACTAAAACCGTCAAGATTCAGTACAGATTACACATAGATACGAAATCCTTTAAATCTTTTCCAACCTATAACTCACCCTAGAGACTCTACCCTTCCAATCCTACTAATGCATATACAATACACCCAGAATGACTTGAACCAGTCACTCAATCACTAAGTTAAAGATTCAAGCACCCAAAATCGTAAACCCTAACAGACGTTTTGTATCAAAGAAGAAGAGAGAGTCACTCAAAAATACTGTATTACAATCTGCCAAAAAGTTCGCTTTTATATGGTTGACCGAAGGGTAATTTCCAGTCTTGGATCTTCCTCACAAAGCTCAAGATTACTTCATATTGCTCAAAACGATGGTCTCATTTAAGTCATAAAAAGTCAACGTTTCAAGCCATCACACTAACAATAACATTATTCAAATAACAACATTTAGATATCACCACAGAGGTCAATCCTATTACAATTTTTGGTCTTGAAACCATTTCCATACAAGACTCCCACATTGAGCAAGACAATTTACCATTAACATTTCGTTGCCTGCACATCAAAATTAATATTTCATCGCAAAGAAAAACACAAATATTTTAAAAAGATAAATGGAAGTAATCATGCAATTATCAACTTAAATGAAAGTTGGTTAGTAGATTCAAAGTAGTTGTCCTATTCATAAATGATATAATAAAGTAACTACAGAATCATTCACTAGTGTTAAGTGTTACGACCAGAAACTTGCCAACTATTCAAAAAACGACCTTATTAAATGGTGGTTTTTATCGCTTTTATAAGGGGTTATGACCAAACACTTTCAAATTGCCAAAAAAAATCGATGATTTTTATCGTTTTTATAAGTTCAAGATCCAACCCATGTTTTTCTGATGTTGGATTATAATCCTCGTTAGGTTGACTATTAAACTTATATAATGGTTAGATTCGATAAGGGTCACAATGTAATGTAATTGACATAACTTGGTTCTAACCCTCCAGTTAAATCGTAGATACTCAGACGAAAAATCAAACATGAAACATGTGTCTATCAATATTTTCTCCAATTTACTCTTAACCATCTACTTGGCTCCAAAACTTTATCACATAAACTATATTTTCACTTTATTGTTGGGTATGCAATGCATGAGTAAATGTGAAGGCATATATTAATTTTTACTTTTAGGGAGTTTCAAAAGATAACAATATTAATTGAAGGACTGTGGCAGAATCTCACATGTTTTTATGGGCTCTTCTAACTCTTTGTGAGTTGTTTTTATTTCAACTCCATCCATACCCAAACATTTCACATGGTCATCCTTATTTTAGTTTTATTACAATTTCAAAAAACTTGTTCTTACAAAGCTTAAGTTGAGCAAATCTTGTATCGACACCTGTTTCAATTTTTTGTTTGTTGTTAATAAAGATTATACATCATTAACATGTTGGTTAACAGTATTAGGAGAAAAAACAATATCCATAGGAATTTTGTCCATGCTTGGCGATACATTCACCATGGATCTGTAACCCTAGTTGTTGTTTAAGAGATACTTTTGGATATTGGTTTTATATTTAAGTGATTTTTAATCTAATTCTTTCAATACAATTAAAGATATCAAGTACAATGAATACATTTAATTTAATTTAATTATGCACCCAAATACATTAAATTAAATTAATGCAATCATATACAATTAATATTATTTAATTAAGTACATAAGTATAATGAATTTAAATTAGTACTGAAATGTATATTTAGTGAATTAATTCATATTCAATTGATTAGTGATTGCATTAATTTAATTAAATGTATTGGATGCATAATTTAATTGAATTAAATGTATTCATTGTACTTGATATCTACTGAATAGTCAGTAGTAAATTAGCTCTAACTTGCTCAATAAAAATCAAATTGATGAGCGATTTGAATCTTTGGAAACTAAAAAGATATGACTTTAATTTGATATATTATATTATAAATTAGAATAACTATAGACTTGCTACTGAACCATTCATTTTATCATCACACACATAAAACAAATTCAATTTTAGTGATGACAAAGGAAAACAAATTTTATCATCACACACATAAAACAAATTCAATTTTAGTGATGACAAAGGAAAACAAATATTGATATGTAGTTTTAATTGTATTTGTTCTATCTCTTTTTGTTGATTTTTGGATTGATTTTGTTGTTTGATTTGTGGGTTTTGTGGGTTTTACAATTATCGTCTTTCTTTAGGATACTATCATCAAATGCCTTTTTTTGTTATAGGTGGGTATTTATTGCTTCATCTATAATTATTAATTAATTAAAAAATGAGATTTGTATTAATAATTCATTTAGAATATGCTGAATCATTATTATTATCCTTAAAGGAAAACAAATATTGATATGTAGTTTTAATTGTAATTGTTCTATCTATTTTTGTTGATATTTTTTTATGTTACATACATATATTATGAAAAGTGATTGTTGCTGAATATAACTAATTTCATTTATTTAACAAATATCAACTTATTTTTTATGCTGAACCATTTAGCTTTAGTAAATCATTCATTTTATCATCACACACATTTAGGTTTTCACTGAACAATCAGTAGTAAATTGACTATAACTTGCTAAATAAAACTCCAATTGATGAGAGGTTTGAATCTTTAGAAACTAGACAGACAGAGCTTTAATTTGATATATTATACGCTTAATTTGGATAACTGTAGCCCCACTGTTGAATAATTCATTTTATCATCACACACATTTCGGTTTCCTGTAAACAGTAAATTGATCATAACTTTCTCAATAAAAATCCAATTGACGAGAGGTTTGAATCTTTAGAAACTAGACATATATGCTTTAATTTGATATATTATACGCTTAATTTTGATAACTGTAGCCCCACTGTCAAACCATTCATTTGATCATCATACACATTTCAGTTTCTACTAAACAGTCAGTAGTAAATTGACTATAACTTGCTCAATAAAAATGCAATTGATGAGAGATTTGAATATTTAGAAACTAGACAGACAGGGCCTTAATTTGATATATGATACACTTAATTTGGATAACTAGCCCCACTATCGAACCATTCTTTTTATTATTACATACATTTCGATTTCCCCTGTTTCTCGATTTCTACTGAATAGTCAATAGTGAATTAGCTATAACTTGTTCAATAAAAATCCAATTGATAAATGGTTTGAATCTTTGGAAACTAGAAAGATAGGGCTTTAATTTGATATATTATATGATGAATTAGAAAAACTATAAACCTGCTACCGAACCATTCATTTTATCATCACACACATAAAACAAATTCAATTTTAGTGATGACAAAGGAAAACAAATAGGGGGCGTTTGGTTGGGGGTTAAGTGGGATTACTAGGGTAATGTCATCTTATATTACTTGATTACTATGTTTGGTTGTCAAGTAATATTAGATACCGGTAATTTTCAAATACCAATAGTGGTTAGGTAATATCAGAGGTAATCTGATTACCTCTATTTTCTTAGGTATTCTGAGATTACCAGGGTTATCTTTTTTTGTTACAATTTTATCCCTTATTAATAAAAATTTTATTGGTAAATCATGATAGCATTATCGTTAAGAAGGAAAATCACCAAATATGTTGCAATATATGACTGGTTCTAATCGAAAGGTCCACCACTTCAATGAGATAACATGGTGAGAATGTCCAATAAGATTATACCACATTAGTGTGATGAGGTCGTTATTGAAAACATGACGGTGTTATTGTAATAGAGAAAATTACACAAATATGTGACGATATGTGATTGATTCTAATTAAAAGATCTCACCATTTCAGTATGATAATATCGTGAGACTATCTCATGTAAGTAGTTCTTCTCTGTTATCTGTTGACGTTATGAGATCGTTTGATTTGTTCACTTCATAAGTCTTAATTTTAAATCACCCCTTAAAGAGGTGGTTATTGTTGAAGTGGAAAATCACCACATACATGTCAATACTCAATTATGATTGATTCTAATTGAAAAGTTTACAACATCAACATGATCATATATAGTGAGATCTCATACTAATACGATGGGATTGTCTTATGTAAGATTTCTCATTTGTTATAAAAAATTAGTGGTGGATAATTGGAAGTTACAGGGAAATCAGTGAAATTTTCAAAATTTGGGGTATTTTGAAATTATTAAAGTTAAGGAGATTGGACTCCCCTTACTATTTAAGTTGCAGAATCCCCCCGGTTTGAATACAACACAACACAACTCAAATCTAATCTAATCTCTCCTCTCATTTGTTTCAAAGAAACGAAAACAATGGCAACTTCCGCAACAAACTCAGCCACAGAATCCGATACCGGCCTCGAACCACAGGTCTCCATGGACAGCCACGAGAGCTTCAAAAATGTTCAACCAATTCGACTCCAATGGCGACGGCAAGATCTCGCTCTCCGAACTCGGCGGCGTTCTGAAGGCCATGGGCTCCAACTACACAGAGACCGACCTAAGACCGTAATGGAAGATCTCGACACCGACAAGGACGGATTCATCAATTTATCGGAGTTCTCCACCTTCTGTCGCTCACCCTCCGATTCCAACGGCGAAGCGGAGCTCCGCGACGCGTTTGACCTCTATGATCAGGACAAGAACGGCTTGATTCCCATAAGGAATTGTATTCGGTGTTGAGTGGCTGGGAATGAAGTGTTTGGAGGTGAATGTGTGAAGATGATCAAGTCGTTGATTCGGATGGGGACGGGATGGTTAATTTTGCGGAGTTTAAGAAGATGATGACCGCTTCTATTACTAAAAACCTGAGCCGTAAATTTTGATTTAGACGGTGATTGGGAGGTCTCGTGCATGATCTTTGCTGTTTTGCGTAACAAGGTATCGTTTTAGTGTCTCTCATTCGATGATGATAATGAATTTGGTGATGTATTTTCGAAGGTTGTGCAAGTTGAAATGAAAATAAAATTAATTTCAGTTTATCTTTCATTTTATTTGTGATATTTAAAGTATTAGCATCTATTATTATATTATAGTTTTAAGAGATCTATCTTGACTCTTGACTTTTATATTGACCATAAATTTTCTCATTAAATTTGATAAAATGTTCATTAAGTTTGTAGTTAGTTCCATAAATGAAATTTTAAATCAATAGAATTAATATGTATTCAATGAAATCACCTGAAAATTATTTATTTTTAGAAAGTCTTTCATAATTCATACATTTGATGTCCATTCAATCAATTTAATATTTCGACATCATGATAAAGGGGTTTTGGGTATATTTCTTTAAAGGAGTGGAACTCCAATCACATATATACAACATAATAACATATCAAAACATGAGTAAAATAAATACAATTTTTAACATAAGGTAACAACAGTATAATTTTTCATACAATTTTCTTTTTTTGTGGACATCAGATTTTTTTTTTTCTTTAGGAATAATTTCGGTTTGGCAATGTGGAAAATGAAAATTTGAATGAATTTAAAGAGAGATGGAGAGGAAAGAGGGAGTGAAAGGTGTATAATAATTGAAAAATAAAATGCTTCTGCAAAAATCATTAATGCGAGATTAAATTAAGACCCACTCAAGAATTGTTGTCAGCATGTGTTTTCAAAAAGAAAAGAGCCGTTTTTTACACTGTCAACTACCAGTTTAATTTATAAATGGAAGTAATCATGCAATTATCAACTAAAGAAATGGTTAGTAGATTCAAAGTAGTGTCCTATTCATAAATGATATAATAAAGTCACTACAGAATCATCATTAGTGTTAAGCGTTACGATCATACACTTGACAACTATTCAAAAAACGACTTTATTAAATGGTGGTTTTTATCGCTTTATAAGAGGTAATGTAATTGACATAACTTAGTTATAACCTTCCACTTAAATCGGAGATACTCAGAAAAAAATCAAACATGAAACACGTGTCTATCGATATTTTCTCCAATTTAATCTAACCATCTATTTGGCTCCAAAATTTAGGCCAAACGACATACACATACCCAAGGTTTGGAGAAACGATGATCTGTATTCAAAAGGTTTCAAAAAGACAAATTGGTACCTTTTGTTAAGAAAGACTAAAATACCCTTAAAATTTGATATTTAGGTTTGATAATAACTAAATACCCAATACATAAATTTTTGTAAAATGATAAAAACAAACCCCCACCACCGGCCGTGCCAGATTCCGGCCACCACCTCCGAAATCTGTCGAAAAGTTGTGTTACACCACAGATTGGTCGGATCTGGTAGGTAAGGCGTTGATAGACCTTTTCGGCCAGATCTGACGTGAAAAGGCCAGATCTGGCCGGAAAAGGCCAGATTTGGCGGGAAGGACGGCCAAAGAAATGGCCGTCGTTGACTGTCAACGATGGCAAAGATTGGCCATCGTTGACAGTCAACGACGGCCATTTCTTTGGCCGTCAATTTCCGGCCAGATCTGGCATTTTCACGTCAGATCTGGTGGATCTGGCCGGAAAAGGCTAGGTCAGTGAATTATCGGTCATTTACGGTGTGACGTAGACCGTTGTGACAGATTCGGCAACCACCAGCGGTGGCCCCCGGAATCTGGCAAGTATGGGTGATGGGGGTGTTTTTGTTAATTTTTAAACCTTTTCTAGGGGTATTTGATGAAATAATAAACTTAAGGGTTTAAACGTAATTAAAAAAATAGACTAATATTTCTCAAAGGGCATTCTAGTCTTTCATTAACAAAAGATACCAATTTGTCTTTTGAAACCTTTTAGGTACCAGTCTGTCGTTTCTCCAAACCTTGGGGATGTGAAGCAAAGGAGCAACAAGTAACAAAAAAGAAGAGGAAAATGGGTTAAAAAGAAAAGAAAAGGGTTAGGGGAAAGTTAAAAGATAATAAGTCGAATTTTCTTTTCAATTTGGAACATGAGTTTTGTTACCAAAAGAGATATAAGAAAGCAGAAGAAAATACAAAACCTTGGAGCAAAAGGGCAATGAGAATAGCTTCAACGTTGGTGAAGAGAGCAGGGGGAACAAAGAGAAAGAAAGTAAGAGAAAATAAATGAGACAAAGAAAAAACAGAAAGCAAATGAGTATTAAAGTAGAGAGAGAAGAGAAGAGAAAGCATTAACTAATTGAGAGAGAGAAAACAAGAGAAACAGAGGAAAAAGAGAAAACAAAGGAGTATTAAATAAGAAAGAGAAAAGAACAGAAAGCGTTAACAAATGAGAGAGAGAGAGAGAAAAGAAGAGAAAGAAAGGAGTAATGAAATAGAGTGAGAAAAGAAGTACTCCCTCCGTTTCTCTTTAAAAATCGTTTTAGCCTTATAAATTTATTTCAAAATAAATATCGTTTGACAAAATGTAATACTCTCTCTCTTTCTCAAAGTATGCCTCTATCTCTTCTTTCTCTTTCCCTCACCCTTCATCTCCTCTCTCTTTCTCTTTTTCTTTCTCTTTGAAAGCCATTTATTTTCTGCACTTTGAGCAAAGAGACAAAAATTTTACATTAAAAAATTAATTTATTAAAAACTTAAAATGACTTTAAAAAAAAAACGGAAGGAGTAATAAATTAGAGAAAGAAGAACTGCTATTAATTTTTTTTTAATTGGCCTATGAGGTGGCTCTAACTTGGCTGATAAGCCAGCTCGTGAGCCAGACTCGAAATCCTCTCCTCCTTTCACGAGCTAAGTTGAGCTAGAAAATTAGTGATTCAGTTCAGCTCGGCTCGAATTCAAATTCTCTTTTCCTTTTAGGAGCTAAGCTCGTTAATCAAAAAACTCAGCTTGATTCGGCTAAAAAATAACTCTATAAACCTGATTTGTTAGTTTATGATTGGTCAACTTGGAATAAGTTTCATCTATCCAAATATGATCTGATTAATTACCAGCTATCATATTTAGAGATTCAGCTCGACTCGAACTCAAATTCTCCTTTTCTTTCACGAGCTGAGCTCGTTAAACCAAAAGTTTGGTTTGACTCAACTCGAAAATAACTCTATAAACGCGATATATTAACTCATAATTGATCAGTTTATAATAAATTTTATTTATCCAAATATAATCTATTACGAGCTATTATATCAATATTTGTAAGAAGAATTTGGCAATCTATTCTTATCCTCTCCCGTGTTTTTTTTTTCTCCTGTGTTTTGTTGGAATATGTAATTATGTATGACGAGAAACGGGTAGTGGAAGCAAAGTCCGAGAAGAAGAACCTTCCTTCTGGGAGAGGCAAGCTAAAGGTAAAGGGACATGGTGGGCCTATAATTTAATAAAGTGATGTGTCCTTTACTTTACCAAATAAAATTTTTAATATTTAATTTGACTTTACCCTTTTTTACACAATCAATCAAAGCCAACCATATGCATCATGTACGGATAATTTCCTCATATACTATTTTTACTCAGGAAAAGTACTTTAGGAAATTAGCCCTTTAATCCCTATAAAATCATATAATAACATATGTAGGCTTCCATCTCACCATCTCACTATCTCAAGTATTGAAGTGTTACTGTCTGATTCTAGTGGATCTAAATAGGGATATAAATGTAGATCGAGAGTCCGTGTGTGAAACGCGTTTGGCCCATTGCCACGCGTTTGAGCGCCACTTAGGGGGCACGTTTTTTCATGATTAACTTAGAACTTTTCCCCAATTAAAAAATTGCATTAACAATATGATATTATTGAATCCATAATTTCACTAAGATTTTTTTATTTAATTTTTGATATAATTTATGGGTTATTCATTTATTTTAATTTAATGATATTTATAGTTGTTAATAAATTTTAAAATAACCATTTCTAATTTCACTGAAATAAATAGATAATTATGTAAATCATATTAGAAAATTTTAAGTGATAATATTTATTGAGACAGTCTTCTTTCATATGTATGCAGAGTTAGATGTTGAGCCATACACAGTATTTAATAATATTTTTTTTAGATGCATATTCTAGTATATCGCTTTAAGATAATTATTTTTCAAAAAATATAAACAATAATATATACTTTTTCTAAGATATTTTCCAAAAGCACATTAAATAAAATCGTGGGACGGGATATTTTTCCCCGCGTAAGCTTTTATTTCAGTCGGTCGGTCAACTTTAACCTCCCCCGAGTTTGTAAAAATTTAATACCCCCACAAATTTGAGAAATATTACTCATTTCTCTATTAAGTCTACTTTTTAATTTATTGCTAACTAATGCGTCCGCTATGAGAAAAATATATAGGAGATAACTAATCATCATATTGACATGGTGAGATTATTCGATTATAATTGACCCCAAAAGTGTTGTGAGATTGTTATTGGTAAATCATGATAGCAATTATCGTTAAGAAGGAAAATCACCAAATATGTTGCAATATATGACTGGTTCTAATCGAAAGGTCTCACCACTTCAATGAGATAACATGGTGAGAATGTCCAATAAGATTATACCACATTAGTGTGATGAGGTCGTTATTGATAAACCATGACGGTGTTTATTGTTAATAGAGAAAATTACCAAATATGTGACGATATGTGATTGATTCTAATTAAAAGATCTCACCATTTCAGTATGATAATATCGTGAGACTATCTCATGTAAATAGTTCTTCTCTGTTATCATGTTGACGTTATGAGATCGTTTGATTATGATTCACTTCATAAATCTTAATTTTTAAAATCACCCCCTAAAGAGGTGGTTATTGTTGAAGTGGAAAATCACCACGTACATGTCAATACTCAATATATGACTGATTCTAATAGAAAAGTCTTACAACATCGACATGATCATATATAGTGAGATCTCATACTAATACGATGAGATTGTCTTATGTAAGTATTTCTCTTTTGTTATAAAAAATTAGTGGTGGATAATTGCAAGTTACAGGGAAATTAGTGATAATTTTCAAACTATTTGGAGTATTTTGAAATTATTAAAGTTAAGGAGGTTTAATTGGACTCCCCTTACTATTTAAGTTGCAGAATCCCCCCAGTTTGAACACAACACAACTCAAATCTAATCTAATCTCTCCTCTCATTTGTTTCAAAGAAACAAAAACAATGGCAACTTCCGCAACAAACTCAGCCAAAGAATCCAATACCGGCCTCGAACCACAGGTCTCCATTGACAGCAACGAAGAGCTTCAAAAAATCTTCAACCGATTCGACTCCAATGGCGACGGCAAGATCTCGCTCTCCGAACTCGGCGGCGTTCTGAAGGCCATGGGCTCCAACTACACAGAGACCGACCTCAAGACCGTAATGGAAGATCTCGACACCGACAAGGACGGATTCATCAATTTATCGGAGTTCTCCACCTTCTGTCGCTCCACCTCCGATTCCAACGGCGAAGCGGAGCTCCGCGACGCGTTTGACCTCTATGATCAGGACAAGAACGGCTTGATTTCCCATAAGGAATTGTATTCGGTGTTGAGTAGGCTGGGAATGAAGTGTTTGGAGGACGAATGTGTGAAGATGATCAAGTCCGTTGATTCGGATGGGGACGGGATGGTTAATTTTGCGGAGTTTAAGAAGATGATGACCGCTTCTATTACTAAAAAACCTGAGCCGTAAATTTTGATTTAGACGGTGGTTTGTGAGGTCTCGTGCATGATCTTTGCTGTTTTGCGTACAAGGTATCGTTTTAGTGTCCTCATTCGATGATGATAATGAATTTGGTGATGTATTTTCGAAGGTTTGTGCAAGTTGAAATGAAAATAAAATTAATTTCATGTTATCTTTTCATTTTATTTGTGATATTTAAAGTTATTAGCATCTATTATTATTATTATTAGTTTTATGAGATCTATCTTGACTCTTGACTTTTTTATTGACCATAATTTCTCATTAATTTGATAAAATGTTTCATTAAGTTTGTAGTTAGTTCCTCATAAATGAAAATTTTAAATCATAGAATTAATATGTATTCAATGAAATCACCTGAAAATTATTTATTTTATTAGAAAGTCTTTCATAATTCATACATTTGATGTCCATTCAATCAATTTAATATTTCGACATCATGATAAAGGGGTTTGGGTATATTCTCTTTAAAGGAGTGGAACTCAATCACATATATCACCATAATAACATATCAAAACAATGATGTAAAATAAATCAATTTTTAACATAAGGTAACAACAGTATAATTTTCATACAATTTCTTTTATTTTGTTGGACCATGATTTTTTTTTTCTTTTAGGATAATTTCGGTTTGGCAATGTGAGAAAATGAAAATTTGAATGAATTTTAAGAGAGATGGAGAGGAAAAGAAGGGAGTGAAAGGTGTATAATATTGAAAAATAGTAAATGCTTCTGCAAAATACATTAATGCGAGATTAATTAAGACCCACTCAAGAATTGTTGTCAGCATGTGTTTTCAAAAAGAAAAGAGCCGTTTTTTACACAGTTCAACTACCAGTTTAATTTATCAAATGGAAGTAATCATGCAATTATCACTTAATGAAAATTGGTTAGTAGATTCAAAGTAGTTGTCCTATTCATAAGATATAAATAAGTCACTACAGAATCATTCATTAGTGTTAAGCGTTACGATCATACACTTGACAACTATTCAAAAAACGACTTTATTAAATGGTGGTTTTTATCGCTTTTATAAGAGGTAAGTAATTGACATAACTTAGTTTAACCTTCCACTTAAATCGGAGATACTCAGATATAAAATCAAACATGAAACACGTGTCTATCGATATTTTCTCCAATTTAATCTAACCATCTATTTGGCTCCAAAATTTAGGCCAAACGACATACACATACCCAAGGTTTGGAGAAACGATGACTGGTATTCAAGGTTTCAAAAAGACAAATTGGTACCTTTTGTTAATGAAAAGACTAAAACCCTTAAAATTTGATATTTAGGTTTGATAATTAACTAAATACCCAATACATAAATTTTTGTAAAATGATAAAAACCCCCCCACCCCCCCGCGTGCCAGATTCCGGCCACCACCACCTCCGAAATCTGTCGAAAAGTGTGTTTACACCACAGATTGTCGGATCTGGTAGGTAGGCGTTGTATATGACCTTTTTCGGCCAGATCTGACGTGAAAAGGCCAATCTGCCGAAAAGGCCAGATTTGGCGGGAAAGTGACGGCCAAAGAAAATGGCCGTCGTTGACTGTCACATGGCAAAGATTGGCCATCGTTGACAGTCAACGACGGCCATTTCTTTGGCCGCACATTTCCGGCCAGATCTGGCATTTTCACGTCAGATCTGTGGATCTGGCCGGAAAAGGCTAGGTCAGTGAATTATCGGTCATTTACGGTGTGACGTAGACCGTTGTGACAGATTCCGGCAACCACCAGCGGTGGCCCCCGGAATCTGGCAAGTATGGGTGGATGGGGGTGTTTTTGTTAATTTTTAAACCTTTTCTAGGGGTATTGATGAAATTAATAACTTAAGGGGTTTTAAACGTAATTAAAAAAATAGACTATATTTCTCAAAGGGCATTCTAGCTTTTCATTAACAAGTACCAATTGTCTTTTTGAAACCTTTTAGGTACCAGTCTGTCGTTCTCTCCAAACCTTGGTATGTGTATCACATAAGGTTTGGCCAAAACTTTATCACTAACTGTATTTTCACTTTATTGTTGGGTGTGCAATGCATGAGTAAAGTGAAGGCATATATTAATTTTTACTTTTAGGAGTTTCAAAAGATAACAATATTAATTGAAGGACTGTGGCAGAATCTCACATGTTTTATGGGCTCTTCTAACTCTTTGTGAGTTGTTTTTATTTCAACTCCACCATACCCAACATTTCACTGGTCATCCTTATTTTAGTTTTTATACAATTTCAAAAAACTTGTTCTTACAAAGCTTAAGTTGAGCAAATCTTGTATCGACACCTGTTTCAATTTTTGTTTGTTGTTAATAAAGATTATACATCATTAACATGTTGGTTAACAGTATAGGAGAAAAAACAATATCCATAGGAATTTTGTCCATGCTTGGCGTACATCACCATGGATCTGTAACCCTAGTTTGTTGTTTAAGAGATACTTTTGGATATTGGTTTTATATTTAAGTGATTTTTACTCAATTCTTTCAATACAATTAAAGATATCAAGTACATGAATACATTTATTTAATTAATTATGCACCCAAAACATTAAATTAATTATGCAATCAATACAATTAATATTATTTAATTAAGTACATAGTATAATAATTTAAATTAGTACTGAAATGTATATTTAGTGAATTAATTCATATTCAATTGATTAGTGATTGCATTAATTTAATTAATGTATTGGATGCATAATTTAATTGAATTAAATGTATTCATTGTACTTGAATATACTGAATAGTCGTAGTAAATTAGCTCTAACTTGCTCAATAAAAATCAAATTGATGAGCGATTTGAATCTTTGGAAACAAAAAGATATGACTTTAATTGATATATATATTATAATTAGAATAACTATAGACTTGCACTGAACCATTCATTTTATCATCACACACATCAACAATTCAATTTTAGTGATGACAAAGGAAAACAAATTTTATCATCACACCTAAAAACAAATTCAATTTTAGTGATGCCAAAGGAAAACAAATTTGATATGTAGTTTTAATTGTATTTGTTCTACTCTCTTTTGTTGATTTTTGGATTGATTTTGTTGTTTGATTTGTGGTTTTGTGGGTTTTACAATTATCGTCTTCTTTAGGATACTATCATCAAATGCCTTTTTTTTGTTATAGGTGGGTATTTATTGCTTCATCTATAATTATTAATTAATTAAAAATGAGATTTGTATTAATAATTCATTTAGAATAGCTGAATCATTATTATTATCCTTAAGGAAAACATATGAATATGTAGTTTTAATTGTAATTGTTCTATCTTTTTTTGTTGATATTTTTTATGTTACATACATAATTAATGAAAAGTGATGTTGCTGTGATAACTAATTTCATTTATTTAACAAATATCAACTTATTTTTTATGCTGAACCATTTCTTTAGTAAATCATTCATTTTATCATCACACACACATTTAGGTTTTCACTGACAATCAGTAGAAATTGACTATACTTGCTAAATAAACTCCATTGATGAGAGGTTTGAATCTTATAAACAAGACAGACAGAGCTTTAATTTGATATATTACGCTTAATTTGGATAACTGTAGCCCCACTGTTGAATAATTCATTTTATCTCACACACATTTCGGTTTCCTGTAAACAGTAAATTGATCATAACTTTCTCATAAAAATCCAATTGACGAGAGGTTGAATCTTTAGAAACTAGACATATATGCTTTAATTTGATATATTATACGCTTAATTTTGATAACTGTAGCCCCACTGTCAAACCATTCATTTGATCATCATACACATTTCAGTTTCTACTAAACAGTCAGTAGTAAATTGACTATAACTGCTCAATAAAAATGCAATTGATGAGAGATTTGAATATTTAGAAACTAGACAGACAGGGCCTAATTTGATATATGATCACTTAATTTGGATAACTAGCCCACTATCGAACCATTCTTTTTATTATTACATACATTTCGATTTCCCTGTTTCTCGATTTCTACTGAATAGTCAATAGTGAATTAGCTATAACTTTTCAATAAAAATCCAATGATAAATGGTTTGAATCTTGGAAACTAGAAAGAAGGGCTTTAATTGATATATATATGATGAATTAGAAAAACTATAAACCTGCTACCGAACCATTCATTTTATCATCACACAATAAAACAAATTCAATTTTAGTGATGACAAAGGAAAACAAATAGGGGGCGTTTGGTTGGGGTTAAGTGGGATTACTAGGGTAATGTCATCTTATATTACTTGATTACTATGTTTGGTTGTCAAGTAATATTAGATACCGGTAATTTTCAAATACCAATAGTGGTTAGGTAATATCAGAGGTAATCTGATTACCTCTATTTTCTTAGGTATTCTGAGATTACCAGGGTTATCTTTTTTTGTTACAATTTTATCCCTTATAATAAAAATTTTAAACAATAATACCCCTACTTTAAAACGAATTTACATTAATACCTATTTCAATTTTACCCTTGTTTAATTAAAATTTTGGACAATAATACCCTTAATTTAAAATTATTTACGGACCACCACATCACCCGCACTACACCACCACTGCCACCCAGCCACCCCGCGACAGCAGGCCAACCACCACGGACCATCGCCGGAAAATCGCCGGAGTCCCTAATAGAAGAAAATTCTGTGGAGGCTCCGGGGAGCTTCGTTATGGTCGTTTCTGGCCATATTGATGGCCGAAAACGGCCATACAGGCCAGATCTGGCCGGAAATGGCCAGAATAGATCTGGCCATTTCGGCTAGATCTGGCCTGATATGCCGTTTTCGCCACAATAGGGCCAAAACGGCCATACAAGCCTTCCGAGCCTCCCACAGAATTTTCTCTTTTTAGGGGCTCCGGTGATTTTTCGCGGTGGTTCGCGGTGGCGGTAGGGCGCGGCAGGAGGTGGGGGTGATTTCATCATAAATTAAAGTTTTTATAGCGGGGGTGTTTTAGCTAATCTGAATATTGGGGTTAAGAAATTATTCAAAAATTAATAATAAAAATAATATTATATTAATTTAAAAGAGGGTCAATTTAGTAATTTAAATAACATACTCACCAATTTATTCCCATAACCAAACATATTAATACAACATACCCACCAACTAACCAAACATATTTTCTTAAGATTCCAAGTAATCTTCCAAGGTAATCTATCTTTCTAGTAATCCAACATTCCCAGTAATCTAACATTCCTGAACCAACACCCCATATGATATGTAGTTTTAATTATATTTGTTCTATCTCTTTTTGTTGATTTTTGGATTGATTTTGTTGTTTGATTTGTGGGTTTTACAATTATTGTCTTTCTTTAGGATACTATCATCAAATGCTTTTTTGTTATAAGTGGGTGGTCAATTCTAATTGCAGCAAATAAAATTGTATCACAAGACCTTATCTTCATGGCTTTTTCAATCCTTCAATTAAGTTGCCTACAGGTTATATTGCAGGTTATTGTTGAGTTGTTGTTGCATCTATGTGAGTTCTCTTCTCAACATTCTTAATTTTTTTTTATTTCTAAATATAATAATAATAAAAATAATTCATTTTCTCTTCTCAATAATCAAAATCAGTTTTTTCCATTAGCTCTGCAAATCTCTTGCTAAAAGTTCACATTTTTCAACAATGTTTCTCTTCTCTAATTGATTTTATCGACTTATCAAATAATACCAAGTGGGTTATCTTGCAAATTTTTTTGCTTTTCTTGACAAAGTTTTAAACTTTGGTTGTAGATTTCAAATGGTGACATATTTGAGAAGAACCATGATGATATAGACTTTGAGTTCAATTTTTGGATATTTTATTTATTGATTTTTTAATTGTCAATTCAATATAAAATGAACTTCAATATAGAAAATATATATTTAAAACACAAAAAACCAATAATAATGTAAAAAAAAAATATATAATAAACATACTTGCGCAACGCAACTTGAAAATGAATATAAGTTACAGAAATTGTGGAAGGTCAGTATAAATTTTAAGTTTAAATAGTTGATCTTGATAATATTCAGGTGATCTTAAATATCATACACGATTCACTATAAGATACTAACATCAAATATCAAAGATATGTCTGCAAAAATAATGTCAATTATATAAGGTAATGATCCTGAAAATATAATTAGACCATATAATATTCAAGTGATCTTCTCAAGTTGGATGAATGATTTAATGACATATACCTATAATTGATATTAATAATTATACAGATACAATTATTAATTTTATCTTAACACAACTTTGTATATATATAAAATTTATATTTATTTTAAAATTTATATAATTTAACAATTATTATGTCTTAATCTAATTAGTTTATTTTGTTAGAACAAATTTGTTTACAATCTATTTAAAAAACATTGAATAAACATACCCGCACAATGCGCACGTCCCATGTCTAGTTCGTATTATATATATAAACACATAAATGAATGAGATAAAAGAAAAAAGAGTAATACTACAATTAAAAATAAATTTTACAAAGATCTCCATACAAAATGATGTGGCAAAAAATGAATGGAAGAGTGAAACAAATTGAAAGCAGCCTTTGGTACTTAAGTAGTTAAGGTTTGGAACCCTTGCTAGTATGATAGAAAGCCGTTTGCTTGTTGCCAAACTCTTCGCCTTTCTTTTGAATCTTGACTCCTAAAGTAGAGAGATGAGACTGGTTATAGTAAGGGGTTGATGCATAATCTTCGTGTTCCCAGGAAGCAACAGCTCAATGAGGGACTCAGGGAAGTAAAGAGAGGGGAGAGGTGCAGATCGATCGATCGGTTGGCGCCTGCGTGTCCCTAGGTCAGAAAATCCACCTTCTTCCTGGATGAACTCCCCGAAGAATGCTTCCCAGGCGAATAAACCTTCCCCAGTGGACTTTCCAGAAGAATTTGAATCAGGCGAGTCAGCTTTCTCAATTGTAGTTGAAGGCTTATTTGAAAAATCTGAGAAGCGATGACGAAGAAGCGATTGATTATTCCTATAACGCCGAAGCCAATAAAAAACCAATTTGTGCATTAGCTTAGTTTCACTCTTCCATTTATTTTTTACCACCTCACTTTGTATGAAAATCTTTGTAAGATTTCTTTGTAAGTATAGTATTATTGAAGAAAAAAACATAGATAGAAATAGATATAGTTTTATTTAATATCTCCAATGGAACATACAAATAGAAGATGGATTTATTTAGCAAGGATCATGCCAAACAGCCCAAGCTTTTACATCAATTTAGGGTTTCACTTCCACAGGGATGACGACAAATACAAGTATCGCTAGGTTTCTTATAGAAGAAACATAATCCATACGCTTTCGATCCATACTTGGCAATACAATCCCTATTACATTTTTTGGTCTCACAACCATTTCCATACAAGACTCCCTCACATTGAGCAACGACATTTACCGTTAACATTTCGTTGCCTGCACATCAAAATTAATATTTCATTGCAAAGAAAAGCACAAATATTATAAAAACATAGACCTTTGAGAAAGATTTAATTACCCGAAGCGATGAAGAAAAGGACTAGAAGGGCAACAAAAGTTGGGAAGCTCTTCATTTTTTATTTTTTTTTGAATGTATGGTAGAAGTTTAGGCTACTTGGTGAGAATTGTGTTGCATTTTGAAATATTTATAGGAGGATTTTGATAAAAATAAAAAAGGGAAAGAGATTAATTTATTATTGATGGTTAATAATTGATGGTTTTCAATTAAGATGATATTTTTGGAAATTGGTTCCTATATTTAAGTCATCGTTAAGAGGTTTTAATTAATTAGGGTAGGATGAAATTAAGGAAATTAATAATTAAGCAAAAATTAAAAGAAAAAAATTTATTTGATATTTATCTTTTCTATCATTAAGAGGTTTTATTATCAATTAAATTGGTTGCTTTGTTTACAATTTTTGTTTTGGAAAATATGTAAGTGTAACTATAAATATTATTCAAATAATTAAAAAATATATTTTAAATGGTTATACAGTATAAAGACCCTATTGTCTTTGAGTTTAATTAAGCTTATCAAGGACATTTGAAAACCATTTTCTTTTAATCTTTTTGGTACTGTAGATAGTTCATATAAATCTTTAACGTGAAAAATATTGAATCTCCTGTGAAAATGTTAGTATAAATGATAATTGAAAAGTTGTTAAATACATTTTTTATTTTTATTTTTGGTAATTAATTAGTGGTGGAGAGAATAACATTATCCAAATAACAACATTTAGATTATCACCATAGAGGTCAATCCCTATTACATTTTTTCGTCTTGCAACCATTTTCATACAAGACTCCCTCACATTGAGCAACGACATTTACCATTAACATTTCGTTGCCTGCACATCAAAATTAATATTTCATCGCAAAGAAAAGCACAAATATTATAAAAATATAGACCTTTGAGAAAGATTTAATTACCCGAAGCAATGAAGAAAAGGACTAGAAGGGCAACAAAAGTTGGGAAGCTCTTCAAATTTATTTATTTATTTTTTTAATGTATGGTAGAAGTTTAGGCTACTTGGTGAGAATTGTGTTGCATTTTGAAATATTTATAGGAGGTGTTTGATTAAAAAAAAAAAAAAAAGGAAAGAGATCAATTTATAATTGATGGTTTTCAATTAAGATGATATTTTTGGAAACTGATTCCTATATTTAAGTCATCGTTAAGAGGTTTTAATTAATTAGGGTAGGAGGAATATAAAAGAAATTAATAATTAAGCAAAACATAATCAAAGATTGGAAAAATTAAAAGAAAAAGTTAATTTGATCATTATCTTTTCTAATATTAAAGGGGCGTTTGGATTATATAATGTTTTATTATAGGGGTATGTTATATTAACGAAAAGAAAGATCACCTTGAAGATTACTAGGAATGTTTAGAAAATATGTTTGGTTGGTTTAAATAAATTGGTGAATAATATGTTTGGTTGAGAGGATAAATAGATGTGTATGTTATATAGATTACTAAGTTACCTTCCTTTTTAAATATTAATATAATAATATTTTTTATTATTATTTTTTGAATAATTTCTTTTAACCCTCTACATTTGAAATTTTGCTAAAACACCTCAGCTATATAAAACTTTAATTTGTAGCAAAATCACATCCACCCACCCTAAGCCATCGCTGGCCGTCACCGACAGTCGATGGAATGGTGCACAATTGGCCATATATGGCCAACCATGCATTGGCAAAGTCGGAAATGGCCATGGATCACAAATCCATGGCCTTTTCACGACCAGATCTATGGTCATTTCATGGCCAAAGATGTGGCTGTGAAACGACCATAGATCTAGTAGTGAAAAGGCTAGATCTTTGGCCGTGAAATGTCACAGCCAAAGATTTGGCTTTTTCATGGCAACATTTGTGGCAGTGAAATAGCCATAAAAACGTCAGATCTGCCTATTTCCGACAGATCCATGGCCAAAAAAGGCTTTATGGGTGCACAACTGGCCAGATCCTACCGGTCGTGTACCATTAGGGGGACTGACGTCGGCAGTCAATGGTGGTGAGTCACGGCCGGCGGTGGTCTTAGGTGGCTAGGGGTATTTTGTTAACTTTTAAACTTTTTTTATGACTGAGGTGTTTTAGCTAATTTCTCAAATGTAAGGGGGTTGGGTAATTGTTATTTGGTAGACATTTGAGGGCAATTGTGTCCGAAATGGTTTTTAATTAAAGGCAAAATGTGAAGAAAAATCATATTACCTCAGTAATGTTTTAATAACAACCTCTAGCAAGGTAATAAGATTACCCCCCATATTAGCAACAGTAACCACTATTTTCAATAAAAGATTACCATAATATTTTATTACTTACAAACCAAACACAGGAATCTTGCAAAATAAACGAAAATTACCCCCGTTATCTTATCTACACCCGATCCAAATAGCTCCATCCAAACGGCCCCTAAGGAGTTGTTTGGATCATATAATGTTTTATTATAGGGGGATATATATTTAATGGAATAAAAGATCATTTTGAAGAGTACTAGGAATGTTTAGAAAATGTGTTTGGTTGGTACGAATAAATTGGTGAATACTATGTTTGGTTGGGAGGATAAATGGGTGGGTATGTTATATAGATTACTACATTGCCCTCCTTTTTAAATATTAATATAACATTATTATTTATTATTATTTTTTGAATAATTTTTTTTAACCCCCTATTTTTCAGATTTAGTAAAAACATCCTAGCAACCAAAAACGTTTTAAACTTAACAAAAACACCCATACCCACCCTAAGCCACTGCCCGATAGCCAACCAGCCACCACCGCTAGCGACGGCCGGTAGTGCCATATATCTGGTCGTGATGCTGGCAGTGCCACAGATCTGGTCATGACGTCGATAATGCCATAGATCTAGTCGTGAAATTTCGGCTATTTCACAGCCACATCTTTGGCTGGGAAATGGCCATAGATCTGGCCATGAAACAACCAAATCTGGTCTTTTTCGACCATGTGATCCATGGTCAGGAAAAGCCTCACTGGTGCATGGCTGGCCATATATGGCTGGTCGTATGCCATTATGGCGACTTTTGGCAGCCTCCGGCGACGGTCAACGTTGGCTGGCGATGGTGGCTAGATCTGGGTATAATGACATTTCCGTAAATAATGACAATAACAGGGCAATGTCATCCAAAAAATTTAAAAAGCGAGGAGAAAAGTGTCTGCATGAGTGAATTTGGTGTTTTGTAAATGTTAACAAATATAAGGTTAATTTGGACCAAATGCTCAACTGTTTAGGGGCAGCATGGGAAACAAATTTGTATTAATCTCCCCCCCGGCCGGCGGCCCCCTAAGGTATTAAGATTCCCGACAATATACCCCCCAAATGCTACTGTTTGTTATAAAATATTTCGGGAATAATTTTTTACAAACTAACCAGACATTGTCATCCGCTCAATTTAAAAAATATTACCCCAGCTATCTAATATTAACTCCATCCTAACGGCCCCTAAGAGGTTTTATTATCAATCTAATGTAATCAATTAAACTGATTGCTTTGTTTACTTTTTTTTTTTTTTGGAAAATATATAAGTGTAACTAAAAATATTATTCAAAGAATTAAAAAATACATTTTAAATGGTTATATAAAGACCCTATTGTCTTTGAGTTTAATTAAGCTTATTAAGGACATTTGAAAACCATTTTCTTTTAATCTTTTTGGTACTGTAGATAGTTCATATAATCTTTAACGTGAAAAATATTGAATCTCCTATGAAAATATTAACACAAATGATAATTGGAAAGTTGTTAAATACATTTTTAATTAATCTTTTTTTTTTTTTTTTTTGTAATTAATTAGTGGTGGAGAGAATAACATTATCCAAATAACAACATTTAGATCATCACCATAGAGGCCAATGATAGATAATAACTCCCATTCCAAACATAGCTTACAACTTTCATCATACTGTGCACTCCTAAGAGCAACTCTTCTCAAAATCTCAAAGAGTGTTGAGTTGGAATCCCATTCTAAGTAAGGATTCTTGTGGTTTTGGAGGATACAGCTACAAAAGAGCCGGGAACGGAGAACTTTCCCCTCTTTTCCCCCGACTCTTTGGTCTTAAGAATGACAGGTTTAAGAATTAGCGATTGCTCCTTCTTTGACTGCCGATTTTAAGAATGAGTAATTGCTTTTCTGTGACCCTTAACTGCTTAACATGAAAGTGGATAATTAATGCAGTCCCTTATCGAGCAAGGGAGTAAAAGGTGTATAATAATTGAAAAATAGTAAATGCTTCTGGAAAATACATTAATCAATGGTACCAAAGAAAAAGTAAAGCCTTTTAATGCGAGATTAAATTAAGGAGTAATGCTATTGCACTAACCAAATTATACTGATCCAAGTATCATCAATTGAAATTTTGAAATTTTTTTTTTTTTTTTTTGGGGGGGGGGGGGGTTGCAGGGGAACTGACGTGGTAATAAGAGAGATTTGTCATGTCAGCTAGTACTTGGTTGTATGTTTTTTGGTATGGTTTTTTTAGTGTAATAGCATTATTTGTTGTCAACATGTGTTTTCAAAAGAAAGAGCCGTTTTTTACACAGTTCAACTACCAGTTTAATTTATCAAATGGAAGTAATCATGCAATTATCAACTTAAATGAAAGTTGGTTAGTAGATTCAAGTAGTTGTCCTATTCATAATGATAATAATAAGTAACTACAGAATCATTCACTAGTGTTAAGTGTTACGATCAGACACTTGCCAACTATTCAAAAACGACCTTATAAATGGTGTTTTTATCGCTTTTATAAGGGGTTATGACCAAACACTTTCAAATTGCCAAAAAAAATCGATGATTTTATCGTTTTTATAAGTTCAAGATCCAACCCATGTTTTTCTGATGTTGATTATAATCCTCGTAGGTTGACTATTAAACTTATATATGGTTATTCGATAAGGGTCACAATGTATGTAATTGACATAACTTGGTTCTAACCCTCCAGTTAAATCGTAGATACTCAGACGAAAAATCAAACATGAAACATGTCTACATATCATTTTCTCCAATTTACTCTTACCATCTACTTGGCTCCAAAACTTTATCACATAAACTATATTTTCACTTATGTGGGTATGCAATGCCTGAGTAAATGTGAAGGCATATATTAATTTTTACTTTTAGGGAGTTTCAAAAGATAACAATATTAATTGAAGGACTGTGGCAGAATCTCACATGTTTTTATGGGCTCTTCTAACTCTTTGTGAGCTGTTTTTATTTCAACTCCATCCATACCCAAACATTTCACATGGTCATCCTTATTTTAGTTTTATTACAATTTCAAAAAACTTGTTCTTACAAAGCTTAAGTTGAGCAAATCTTGTATCGACACCTGTTTCAATTTTTTGTTTGTTGTTAATAAAGATTATACATCATTAACATGTTGGTTAACAGTATTAGGAGAAAAAACAATATCCATAGGAATTTTGTCCATGCTTGGCGATACATTCACCATGGATCTGTAACCCTAGTTGTTGTTTAAGAGATACTTTTGGATATTGGTTTTATATTTAAGTGATTTTTAATCTAATTCTTTGAATACATTTAATACAATTAAATATGTCAAGTACAATGAATATATTTAATTCAATTAAATTATGCACCCAAATACATTTAATTCATTGTGCATAATTTAATTGAATTAAATGTATTTGTGAAGAAATACTTTGTTTTTACTTATTATTTCACAATGAAATGTACAATGAATTTATAGCAAAAACAAAAGACTAATCTAGGAAGATAGTCTTTAATGAGAATAATCCTATTTCCTATTATAACTTATCTAATTTTTAATACCTTTGATCCTAACCTAATATAGAAGATAGTCTTTAATGAGAATAATCCTATTTCCTATTTTACACTTTAACACTCCCCCTTACGCTGGAGCATATAAATCATATGCACCAAGCTTGTTACAGATAAAATCAACATGAGAACCCTTGAGAGACTTAGTGAGGATGTCTACTAACTGGTCGTTGGAACTGACATAACTAGTTGCAATACACCCTGATAGAACTTTCTCTCGAACAAAGTGACAATCAATTTCTATGTGTTTAGACCTCTCATGAAACGGTAGATTTGAAGCAATATGAAGGGCATCTTGATTATCACAAAGTAACTTCATTTGTGATACTTCGACAAATCTCAACTCTTGAATTAGTTGTTTTAACCAAACAAGCTCACAAGTGGCTAAGGTCATTGCTCGATACTCTGCTTCAGCACTTGACCTTGCAACAACCGCTTGTTTCTTACTTTTCCATGAAACTAGGTTTCCTCCAACAAGAACACAAAAACCTGAGGTAGAGCGTCTATCAAATGGAGAACCTGCCCAATCAACATCTGAATATCCGACAATATGTGAATGGCCCTTATTTTCATACAGTAAGCCTCTACCTGGTGCTCTCTTGATATACCTTAAAATCCGGACAATTGCATCCCAATGACTATCACATGGAGTTTGAAGGAATTGAATTACAACACTGACAAAAAAGGAAATATCAAGTCGTGTGATAGTAAGATAGTTAAGTTTTCTAACAAGTCTTTGATACCTTCCAGGATCAGCAAGAGGCTCCTCCTGTCTAGGTGAAAGTTTTAAATTAGGATCCATAGGAGAGTCTATTGGTCTGCAATCTGACATCCATGTTTCCTTTAGAATATCCAATGCATACTTCCTCTGAGAAATAACAATACCAAATTTGGACTGAGCGACTTCTATGCCAAGAAAGTATATGAGTAGCCCTAAGTCTTTCGTCTAAAAGTGTTTGAACAAGTGTAGCTTCAACTATCCAATGCCATCTTGATCACTCCCTGTAATAACAATATCATCAACATAGACAACCAGATAGATACATTGCCCTGGTGATGTATGTCTATAGAAAACAAAGTGATCAGACTCACATCGAATCATACCAAACTCTTGGATAACTGTACTAAATCGTCCAAACCAAGCACGAGGAGACTGTTTTAGGCCATCTAGAGAACGACGAAGTTTACATACCAAACCAGACTCCTCCTGAACAACAAAACCAGGACGTTGCTCCATATAAATATCTTCCTAAAGTTCACCATGAAGAAAAGCATTCTTAATATCCAATTGATGCATAGGCCAGTGTCGAATGGCAGCCATAGCAAAGAACAACCGGATGGAAGACATCTTAGCAATTGGAGAAAAAGTGTCAAAATAATCTGTCCCATAGATCTGAGTGTATCCCTTCGCCACCAAAAGGACTTTCAGCCGATCAACCTTACCATCTGGACCAACCTTTTTAGTGTAAATCCATCGACAACCAACAGTCGAATGGCTCGGAGGTAAGGAAACTAACTCCCAAGTATGATTATGATGCAAAGCATACATTTCTTCAACCATTGCTTGACGCCACCCGGGGCGAGAAAATGCCTCATGAACAGTACAAGGAATAGAAACAGAAGAAAGGGTGGATACAAAGGCATAATATGAAGGATATAAATGACGATAACTCAAAAAATTGTAGATGGGATGAGGGTTGCGTATAAACCACATACCTTTACGAATAGCAACGGGAAACTGATCAGCTTGAGACAAGACCGTGGCATTGGAGGAATCGAGCACAGGACTTATAGTGACAAGGGTCTAAGGAACAGCAGCAGGAACATCATGATCACTTGTAAAAGGAACAAGACTATGGTCGATAGGAAGAGTGGTATTGGAAGTAGACTGACGTACCGAAACAGATGAAGGTGGAAAAACAATGTATGGAATTGGTAGAACATCTACTATCAAATCAGACTCTAATATAGGATGAGGAAAAAATGGAGAAGACTCAAAGAACGTAATATCAGCAGAGATGAAGTAGCGATGTGTGACTGGAGAATAACACTTGTAGCCCTTCTGAAGACGTGAATACCCTAAGAAAATACACTTCGTAGACTTGGCTGACAGTTTATCCTGATCAGGAGAAAAAATGTGAACAAAACAGGTGCTCCCAAAGACACGTGGGGTAAGAGAAAATAATGGATGATCAGGGAATAATATGGAGTGTGGGACCTGGTCTTGTAAGACAGAAGAAGGCATGCGATTTATTAAGCAACAAGCGGTCAGAATAGCGTCAACCCAAAAACAGAAAGGGACGTGGCTATGTAAAAGAAGAGTGCGAGCAGTTTCAATGAGGTGTCTATTTTTACGCTCAACAATGCCATTCTGTTGGGGACTATAAGCACAAGAAGACTGATAAAGAATTCCTTGAGATGACATGAATTTAGTAAAGGAATCAGAGAAATATTCACGAGCATTATCACTCCGTAATATACGAATGATAGTATTATGTTGAGTCTTAATTTTAGCACAAAATGATAAAAATATGGAAAATAATTCAGAACAAGATTGCATAAGAAATAACCAAGTGCAACTAGAATAGTCATCAATAAAGGTAACAAAATATTTAAATAATTCAGAACAAGATTGCATAAGAAATAACCAAGTGCAACTGGAATAGTCATCAATAAAGGTAACAAAATATTTAAATCCCAAATTAGAGGTAACATGACAAGGACCCCACACATTTGAATGCACTAACTCAAAGGGGGACGTAGCCCGTTTATTGACATGCTTTGGAAAAGAACTACTAGTATGCTTTCCAAGCTGACACGACTCACAACTCAAGGAAGATAATTTAGATAGACCTGGGATCATTTTCTGAAGTTTGGAAAGACTAGGATGGCCCAAACGATTATGAAGGAGATCCGGAGACTCAGAGATAGTGCATGCTCTAGATGGGATATGGAGATGATAGAGACCCTATGACTCATGTCCTGTGCCAATCATCCGTCCCATGTTGCGGTCCTGTATAACAACAGAGTCAGTATCAAAATGAATATAGCAATTTAAAGATCGTGTAAATTTATTGACAAACACGAGATTAAAGGGACAGTTGGGAATATAAAGCACAGTGTCTAATTCTAAGGAGGGGAGGGGTTTTGCACAACCAATAGCTTGAAAATCGGCTTTAGACCTATTAGCTAAAGTAACAGGGGGTAAAGATGAAGTATTTGTAATCTAAGTAAGTAAACGAGGGTTACCAGAAATATGATCCGAGACATCTAAATCCAGGACCCAAGGTCTTAGAGCGGAAGACTGAGTAAGGTAGGCAACTGAATTACCCGTTTGAGTGATAGAGGCAATGGATGAAGAAGACTGCTTACTGGCTTGATACTATAAGTATTCATCATAATTAGTACCTATGAAAGTTAAGAAGGGCTGAACCTGCACTATAGAGGACTCAGAATGAAGATCAGAGTGATCAACCTGAGCAATATTAGCAGCTCGGGTAGGTCGACCATGTAACTTAAAACATTTCTCTCTGGTATGCCCTCACCAATGACAGTAACTACACTTGGGTGGGTCGATTTCCTTTGCCACCTCGATCGCCCTATTCTGTTTTGATAAAAGTGTGGGACTGAGAAACAAGAACTGAAGAGTCACTAGGGGAATGCACTATAGTAGGGGAGGAAACACGAAGTAATCTGGCAAACACTTCATCAAGGGAAGGCATAATAGATCCAGGTAGGATTTGATCTCGAAGAGGTGTAAGATCTGGACCTAGAGCTGCAAGTGTCAGGACCATAAAGAACTTGTCCCATTAAGCCAAATCTTCTGCCGCAGATCTACCAGTTGGTAACAGCAGATTGAATTCTGTCTTAAGGGAGGCCATCTTACCAGGGAAGTCCGACATATTCATATCCTGTTGTTTGAGATGAACTAAGTTGGACACAACAAAATATAAATGTTGAATGTCATTTGTATAGAGAAGTTTAGCCTAACTCCAAATATCAACATAAGAGCGGTAAGATTTGTAAATAAGGTGAAGGGGGGATCAATAGTTTGCCATAACATACTAACAACATAGCATCAATTTTAGTCCAGGAAGACTTATCTGATGTAATATCGGTAGCCTTGGTGGTCAAGTGATCCTCTAGACCTTGACCCATACACCATAATTCAACAGAGGCAGCCCAGGATGAATAATTAGCAGTCCCAATTAATCTCTCAGTGGTGATGGGAGGGAGAGATAAAAAAGAAAAACCACTTGGATGCGAGTGAGAGGCTGATGAAGGGGGATCCATGAAGAAGGTCAGAGTGTCTTGAAGCTGACAGAAAAGCAAAAGCTCACGCTCATTGGAAAAACAAATCGGAGCAGAAGCTGATGGAAATACCTTGAAGTGTTTTGCCGGCGAGGTGGAGAGGAACAAGATGCTAGTGGCGGTGAGAGCTCACGCTCGCCAAAAAAGCAGATCGGAGCACAGGCTGACGGAAACATGATTAGGGAGTAAGGGCGCGTGCAGCAGCAATCGACGACAAAACCACTTGGGTTATGACGACGATGAGAAGACGATCAGTCTGGTGTGATTAGACCAGATCCTGATCGTTGTCGAAGAACAGTCGTCAGAAAAAAAAGAAAAATTGCCAAGAAAGAGAAAAGAAAAAAAATTTGGAATTTTAGAAACCTGGCTCTGATACCATGTGAAGAAATACTTTGTTTTTATTTATTATTCCACAATGAAATGTACAATGAATTTATAGCAAAAACAAAAGACTAATCTAGGAAGTAAATTGTTACATTCCTATTATAACTGATCTAATTCTTAATAGCTTTGATCCTAACATAATATAGAAAGTAGTCTTTAATGAAAATAATCTTATTTCCTATTTTACACTTCAACAGTATTCATTGTATTTGATATCTACTAATTAGTCAGTAGTAAATTAGCTATAACTTGCTTAATAAAAATCCAATTATGAGCGGTTTGAATCTTTGGAAACTAGAAAGATAGGGCTTTAATTTGATATATTATATTATGAATTAGAATAACTATAGACCTGCTACCGAACCATTCATTTTATCATCACACACATAAAACAAATTCAATTTTAGTGATGATAAAGGAAAATAAATATTGATATGTAGTTTTAATTGTATTTGTTCTATCTGTTTTTGTTGATTTCTGGATTGATTTTGTTGTTTGATTTGTGCGTTTTGTGGGTTTTACAATTATCGTCTTTCTTTAGGATACTATAATCAAATGCTTTTTTTGTTATAGGTGGGTATTTATTGCTTCATCTATAATTATTAATTAATTAAAAAAATGGGATTTGTATTAATAATTAATAATAATAATACAAGTGCATTGCATTGCATTAGCATTCTAAAGGTCTAACCATAATGACACATTGGATTTGTGATTGCCATGTGGTTAAATTTTATTGGTAATGATGTAGACAATATTAATTGTGCATTGGTATTCCAAAGTCTATATAAATAGACATAAAGATTGGATTACATAGGTGTGTATTAATAATTAATAATAATACTAATTATATAAGTGCATTGCATTGACATTTTAAAAGTCTAGCCATAATGATACCTTGGATTTGTGATTGAATTTTATTGGTGATGATGTAGACAATATTAATTATTGTATTGGTATTCCAAAGTCTAAATAAATAGACATAAAGATGAGATTACATAAATGCATTGCATTGATAGTAAGAGCATATTTGTTTATTAATTATTATATAGGTGCATTGTATTGACATTGCAAACATTTCTTTGTATTCAATTCGTATTTAATTGTGTTGGCATTCGAAAAGTTTAAATAAGGGGTTATAAAAGGGGTGTATGTTCAGTTGTATATTATCGTAATATGTTAGTTGGTGTCAACAATACGTCTAGTCTTTTATTAATTGTTTATAGGTCATGTTAGTTTGTGTCAATAATATGTCTATTCTTTATGATTTTGTTAATCGATGATTTTTTATTTATTTATATTTTTGTTGTTGTTTGCAGGTCACAGATTCATGAATTGGCATGGAATAAAGGAAGGATGTCCGATTGACATTGTCAATTGAGTTGTTATTTTGATTCGTTCTTCTGAACTGTAAGTATATCTTCTAACTATTTTAATACGAAATTGTAAGTATATCTTCAAACTATTTTAACGGTTATTATTTGATTGAATGATTGTTTTTGTTCAGTCAAATTATTTGAATGATTAATTGTGTTAGTCCTATCGAACGGTAAGTGTATTCCTTAACAATTTTAATATGAAGATTAATTAACTTTTATTGATTTAGTTTTCAGGTAACAGTTATTATACGAATGAATAATTGTTCCTTAACAATCTTAACTTAAAGATCAATTAAATTTTGTTATGTTTGTTTTCAAGGAAATGTTCATGTACTTTACTAAGATCAAATCGAGGGTGATCTTATTGTCAGTCGAACTGTGAATATGTGTCATATATCTATATTAGTAGAAATAATTCATATTTGTTGAATATGTTTTCTGTAAAAAAATTCGTGTATTTTAATTTGTTGTATGAATAATTAATTTTTTATGTCCTGCTGATATGCTAGCATAAATGATAAATGAACTAATTTTGGTTGATTCCATTTTCCAATTAATAGGTGTTGTTTGAATTTTTTTTTATCAGTCTTAATATAATAATCCCTTAAATCTAGGTCAAGTAAACCATTCATTTTATCATCACACATATTTCAATTTCCACTGAACAGTCAATAGTAAATTGACCATAACTTGCTCAATAAAACTCCAATTGATGAGAGGTTTGAATCTTTAGAAACTAAACAGACAGGGCTTTAATTTGGCATAATATACGGTTAATTTGGATAACTGTAGCCCCCACTGCCGAACCATTCCTTTTATCATAACACACATTTTGGTTTCCCCTGTTTCTCGATTACCACTAAACAATCAGTAGTAAATTGGTCATAACTTACTCAATAAAAATTCCATTGATGATTGGTTTGAATCTTTGGAAACTAGAAAGATAGAGCTTTAATTTGATATATTATATGATGAATTTGAATAACTATAGACCTGCAGCCGAACCATTCATTTTATCATCACACACATAAAACCAATTCAATTTTATTTATGACAAAGGAAAACAAATATTAATATGTAGTTTTAATTGTATTTTTTCTATCTCTTTTTGTTGATATTTTTCTATGTTACATACATATATCGAAAACAGGTTATTGCTGGATATAACAAATTTTATTTGTATCACAAATATCATCTGATGTTGTTGTTGAACCATGTAGCTTTAGTAAACCATTTATAATATGCCGAACCATTATTATTATCCTTAAAGGAAAGCAAATATTGATATATAGTTTTAATTGTAATTGTTATATCTCTTTTTGTTGATATCTTTTTATGTTACATACATATATTATGAAAAGTGGTTGTTGCTAAATATAACTAATTTCATTTATTTAACAAATATCAATTGATGTTTGATGCTGAACCATTTAGCTTTAGTAAACCATTCATTTTATCATCACACACATTTAGGTTTTTACTTAACAATCAATAGTAAATTAACTATAACTTGCTTAATAAAACTCCAATTGATGAGAGATTTGAATCTTTAGAAACTAGATAGACAGAGCTTCAATTTGATATATTATAAGCTTAATTTGGATAACTGTAGCCCCACTATTGAACAATTCATTTTATCATCAAGCATTTCGATTTCCACTAAACAGTAAATTGACCATAACTTTCTCAATAAAAATCCAATTGATGAGAGGTTTGAATCCTTAGAAACTAGATAAATATGCTTTAATTTGATATATTATACGCTTAATTTTGATAACTGTAGCCTCACTGTCAAACTATTCATTTTATTATCACACACATTTCGGTTTCTACTAAACAGTCAGTAGTAAATTGGCTATAACTTGCTCAATAAAAATGCAATTGATGAGAGATTTAAATCTTTAGAAATTAGATAGACAGAGCCTTAAATTGATATATGATACGCTTAATTTGGATAACTAGCTCCAATATCGAACCATTCTTTTTATTATCACATACATTTCAGTTTCCCCTATTTCTCGATTTCTACTGAATAGTCAGTAGTAAATTTGCTATAACTTGCTCAATAAAAATCCAATTGATAAGTGGTTTGAATCTTTGGAAACTAGAAAGATAGAGCTTTAATTTGATATATTATATGATAAATTAGAATAACTATAAACTTGCTACCGAACCATTCATTTTATCATCACACATATAAAACAAATTCAATTTTAGTGATGACAAAGGAAAACAAATATTGATATATAGTTTTAATTATATTTGTTCTATCTCTTTTTGTTGATTTTTGGATTGATTTTGGTGTTTGATTTGTGGGTTTTACAATTATCATCTTTCTTTAGAATGCTATCATCAAATGCTTTTTTTGTTATAGGTGGTGGTCAATTCTAATTGCAGCAAATAAAATTGTATTACAATTCTAATTTTATATTGCGAAGGTTATATTGTTGGAGTTGTTGTTGCATGTATGTGAGTTCTCTTCTCAACATTCTTAATTTTTTTTTAATTTCTAAAATAATAATAATAAAAATAATTCATTTTCTCTTCTCAACAATCAAAATCAATTTTTTCCTTTGGCTCTGCAAATCTCTTGCTTAAAAGTTCACATTTTTCAACAATGTTTCTCTTCTCCGATTGATTTATAGACTTATCAATAATACCAAGTGGGTTATCCTGCAACTGTTTTTACTTTTCTTGACAAAGTTTTAAACTTTGGTTGTGGATTTCAAATGGTGACATATTTAACAAGAACCATGATGATATAGACTTTGAGTTCAATTTTTGGATATTTTATTTATTGATTTTTTAATTGTCAATTCAATAAAAAATGAAATTCAATATAGAAAATATATATTTAAAACACTAAAAACCAATAATAATGTAAAAAAAATACTCGCGCAATGCAACTTGAGAACGAATATAAGTTACAGAAATTGCTGAAGGTCAGTATAAATTTTAAGTTTAAATGGTTGATCTTGATAATATTCAGGTAATCTTCCATATCATACATGATTCACTACAAAATATTGACATCAAATGTCAAAGACATGTCCGCAAAAATAATACCAATTGTATAAGGTAATGATCCTGAAAATATAATTAGATCATATAATATTCAGGTGATCTTCTCAAGTTAGATGAATGATTTAATGACATCTACCTATAATTAGTATTAATAATTATATAGGTACAATTATTAATTTTATCTTAATACAACTTTGTATATATATAAAATTTATATTTATTTTAAAATTCGTATAATTTAACAATTATTATGTCTTAATCTAATTAGTTTATTTTGTTAGAACAAATTTGTTTACAGTCTATTTAACATACATTGAATAAACATACCCGCATAATGCACGGGCCCCACATCTAGTTCATATTATATATATAAACACATAAATGAATGAGATAAAAGAAAAAAAACATAGATAGAAATATATATAGTTTTATTTAATATCTCCAATGGAACATACAAATAGAAGATGGATTTATTTAGCAAGGATCATGCCCAACAGCCCAAGCTTTTATATCAATTTAGGGTTTCACTTCCACAGGGATGACGACAAATACAAGTATCGCTAGGTTTCTTATAGAAGAAACATAATCCATACGCTTTCGATCCATACTTGGCAATACAATCCCTATTACATTTTTTGGTCTCGCAACCATTTCCATACAAGACTCGCTCACATTGACCAACGACATTTACCATTAACATTTCGGTGCCTGCACATCAAAATTAATATTTCATCGCAAAGAAAAGCACAAATATTATAAAAATATAGACCTTTGAGAAGGATTTAATTACCCGAAGCGATGAAGAAAAGGACTAGAAGGGCAACAAAAGTTGGGAAGCTCTTCATTTTTTATTTTTTTTTGAATGTATGGTAGAAGTTTAGGCTACTTGGTGAGAATTGTGTTGCATTTTGAAATATTTATAGGAGGAGTTTGATAAAAAGAAAAAAGGGAAAGAGATTAATTTATTATTGATGGTTAATAATTGATGGTTTTCAATTAAGATGATATTTTTGGAAATTGGTTCCTATATTTAAGTCATCGTTAAGAGGTTTTAATTAATTAGGGTAGGATGAAATTAAGGAAATTAATAATTAAGCAAAAATTAAAAGAAAAAAATTTATTTGATATTTATCTTTTCTATCATTAAGAGGTTTTATTATCAATTAAATTGGTTGCTTTGTTTACAATTTTTGTTTTGGAAAATATGTAAGTGTAACTATAAATATTATTCAAATAATTAAAAAATATATTTTAAATGGTTATACAGTATAAAGACCCTATTGTCTTTGAGTTTAATTAAGCTTATCAAGGACATTTGGAAACCATTTTCTTTTAATCTTTTTGGTACTGTAGATAGTTCATATAATCTTTAACGTGAAAAATATTGAATCTCCTATGAAAATATTAGAATAAATGATAATTGAAAAGTTGTTAAATACATTTTAAATTTTTTTTGTTTTTTTTTTGGTAATTAATTAGTGGTGGAGAGAATAACTGTTATAACCACACGCACAGAATCAACTAACCACAAACCACACAATCAAGAATCACAAACCACACACACAAACAAACACCAAGAATTTACCGTAGTTCACTTGCTCAATCTGAGCAAGCTACATCCACGTTGAGCTCAGGAAACACACAAGCTTGTTGCACTAAACACCATCAAGATTACAGTACATATTACACATAGTAATGAAAATCCTTTAAATCTCTTCTCCAACCTGTAACTCACCTTAGAGACTCTATCCTTCTAATCCCTACTAATTGCGTATACAAATACACCCAGAATGACCTGAATCAGTCACTCAATCACTAAGTTACAAGATTCAAGCACCCAAAATCGTAAACCCTAACAGACTCAATTTTGTATCAAAGGAGAAGAGAGAGTTCACTTAAAAATTACTGTATTACAATCTGCCAAAAAGTTCAGCTTTTATATGGTTGATCGAAGGGTTAATTTCCAGCCTTTGGATATTCTCTTCATCAACGCTCAGGATTACTTCTTCATATCTGCTCAAAACGATGTCGTCTCATTTAAGTCATAAAAAGTCAACATTTCAAGCCATCACACTAACAATAACATTATCCAAATAACAACATTTAGATTATCACCATAGAGGTCAATCCCTATGACATTTTTTGGTCTTGCAACCATTTCCATACAAGACTCCCTCACATTGAGCAACGACATTTACCATTTACCATTAACATTTCGTTGCCTTCACCTCAAAATTAATATTTCATCGCAAAGAAAAGCACAAATATTATAAAAATATAGACCTTTGAGAAAGATTTAATTACCCGAAGCAATGAAGAAAAGGACTAGAAGGGCAACAAAAGTTGGGAAGCTCTTCAAATTTATTTATTTATTTTTTTAATGTATGGTAGAAGTTTAGGCTACTTGGTGAGAATTGTGTTGCATTTTGAAATATTTATAGGAGGTGTTTGATTAAAAAAAAAAAAAAAAAGGAAAGAGATCAATTTATAATTGATGGTTTAGGGAGTAAAAGGTGTAAATAATTGAAAATAGTAAATGCTTCTGGAAAATACTAATCAATGGTACCAAAGAAAGTAAAGCCTTTTAATGCGAGATAAATTAGGGAATGCTATTGCACTAACCAAATTATACTGATCCAAGTACAGTTCACTTGAAATTTTGATTTATTTTTTTTTTTTTTTTGTTGGGGGGGGGGGGGGGGTTGCAGGGGGAACTGACGTGGTAATAGAGAGATTTGTCATGTCAGCTAGTACTTGGGTTGTATGGTTTTTGGTATGGTTTTTGTTAGTGTAAAGCATTATATGTTGTCAACATGTGTTTTCAAAAAGAAAAGAGCCGTTTTTTTACACAGTTCAACTACCAGTTTAATTATCAAATGGAAGTAATCATGCATATCAACTTAAATGAAAGTTGGTTTAGATTCAAAGTAGTTGTCCTATTCATAAATGATTAATAAGTAACTACAGAATCATTCCACTAGTGTAAGTGTTCGATCAACACTTGCCAACTATCAAAAAACGACCTTATTAATGGTGGTTTTTTATCGCTTTTATAGGGGTTATGACCAAACACTTTCAATTGCCAAAAAAATCGATGATTTTATCGTTTTTATAAGTTCAAGATCCCACCATGTTTTTCTGATGTTGGATTATAATCCCGTTAGGTTGACTATTAAACTTATATAAGGTGTGTGATTCGATAAGGGTCACAATGTAATGTAATTGACATAACTTGGTTCTAACCCTCCTAAATCGTAGATCTCCGAAAAAATCAAACATGAAACATGTGTCTATCATATTTTCTCCAATTTACTCTAACCATTCTACTTGGCTCCAAAACTTTACACATAAACTATATTTTCTATTATTGTTGGTATGCAATGCATGAGTAAATGTGAAGGCATATATTAATTTTTACTTTTAGGGATTTCAAAAGATAACAATATTAATTGAAGGACTGTGGCAGAATCTCACATGTTTTTATGGGCTCTCTCTCTTTGTGAGCTGTTTTTATTTCAACTCCATCCATACCCAACATTTCACATGGTCATCCTTATTTAGTTATTACAATTTCAAAAACTTTTTCTTACAAAGCTTAAGTTGAGCAAATCTTGTATCGACACCTGTTTCAATTTTTTGTTTGTTGTTAATAAAGATTATACATCATTAACATGTTGGTTAACAGTATAAGAAAAAACAATATCCATAGGAATTTTGTCCATGCTGGCGTACATTCACCATGGATCTGTAACCCTAGTTGTTGTTTAAGAGATACTTTTGGATATTGGTTTTATATTTAAGTGATTTTTAATCTAATTCTTTGTACATTTAATACATTAAATATTCAAGTACAATGAATATATTTAATTCAATTAAATTATGCCACCCAAATACATTTAATTCATTGTGCATAATTTAATTGAATTAAATGTATTTGTAAGAAATACTTTGTTTTTACTTATTTTCACAATGAAATGTACAATGAATTTATAGCAAAAAAGACTAATCTAGGAAGATAGTCTTTAATGAGAATAACTTTTCCTATTTCATTAAACTTATCTAATTTTTAATACCTTTGATCCTAACCTAATATAGAAGATAGTCTTTAATGAGAATAATCCTATTTCCTATTTTACACTTTAACACTCCCCCTTACGCTGGAGCTATAAATCATATGCACCAAGCTTGTTACAGATAAAATCAACATGAGAACCCTTGAGAGACTTAGTGAGGATGTCTACTAACTGGTCGTTGGAACTACATAACTAGTTGCAATACACCTGCTGATAGAACTTCTCTCGAACAAAGTGACAATCATCTATGTGTTTAGACCTCTCATGAAACGGTAGATTTGAAGCAATATGAAGGGCATCTTGATTATCACAAAGTAACTATTTGTGTACTTCGACAAATCTCAACTCTTGAATTAGTTTTTAACCAAACAACAGCTACAAAGTGGCTAAGGCCATTGCTCGATACTCTGCTTCAGCACTTGACCTTGCACAAACCGCTTGTTTCTTACTTTTCCATAAACTAGGTTTCCTCCAACAAGAACACAAAAACCTGAGGTAGAGCGTCTATCAAATGGAGAACCTGCCCAATCAACATCTAATATCCGACATATGTGAATGGCCTTATTTTCATACATAAGCCCTACCTTTGCTCTCTTGATATACCTTAAAATCCGGACAATTGCATCCCATGACTATCACATGGAGTTTGAAGGAATTGAATTACAACCCTGACAAAAGGAAATATCAAGTCGTGTGATAGTAAGATAGTTAAGTTTTCTAACAAGTCTTTGATACCTTCCAGGATCAGCAAGAGCTCCTCCTGTCTAGGTGAAAGTTTTAAATTAGGATCCTAGGAGAGTCTATTGGTCTGCAATCTGACATCCTGTTTCCTTTAGAATATCCATGCATACTTCCTCTGAGAAATAACAATACCAAATTTGGACTGAGCGACTTCTATGCCAAGAAAGTATATGAGTAGCCCTAAGTCTTTCGTCTAAAAGTGTTTGAACAAGTGTAGCTTCAACTATCCAATGCCATCTTGATCACTCCCTGTAATAACAATATCATCAACATAGACAACCAGATAGATCCATTGCCCTGGTGATGTATGTCATAGAAAACAAAGTGATCAGACTCACATCGAACATACCAAACTCTTGGATAACTGTACTAAATCGTCCAAACCAAGCACGAGGAGACTGTTTTAGGCCACTAAGAACGACGAAGTTTACATACCAAACCAGACTCCTCCTGAACAACAAAACCAGGACGTTGCTCCATTAAATATCTTCCTAAGTTCACCATGAAGAAAAGCATTCTTATATCCAATTGATGCATAGGCCAGTGTCGAATGGCAGCCATAGCAAAGACAACCGGATGGAAGACATCTTAGCAATTGGAGAAAAGGGTCAAATAATCTGTCCCTAGATCTGATTGTATCCCTTCGCCACCAAAGGACTTTCAGCCGATCAACCTTACCATCTGGACCAACCTTTTTAGTGTAATCCATCGACAACCAATCGAATGGCTCGGAGGTAAGGAAACAACTCCCAAGTATGATTATGATGCAAAGCATACATTTCTTCAACCATTGCTTGACGCCACCCGGGCGAGAAAATGCCTCATGACAGTACAAGAATAGAAACGAAGAAGTGGATACAAAGCGTAATATGAAGGATATAATGACGATAACTCAAAAAATTGTAATGGGATGAGGGTTGCGTAACCCACATACCTTTACGAATAGCAACGGAACTGATCATGTGAGACAAGACCGTGGCATGGAGGAATCGAGCACAGGACTTATAGTGACAAGGGTCTAAGGAACGCAGCAGGAACATCATGATCACTTGTAAAAGAAACAAGACTAGGTCGATAGGGAGTGGTATTGGAAGTAGACTGACGTACCGAAACAGAGAAGGTGGAAACACATGATGGAATTGGTAGAACATCTACTATCAATCAACTCTAATATAGGATGGAAAAAATGGAGAAGACTCAAAGAACGTAATATCAGCAGATGAAGTGCGATGTGTGACTGGAGAATAACACTTAGTCCTCTTAGACGTGAATACCCTAAGAAAATACACTTCGTAGACTTGGCTGACGTTTATCCTGATCAGGAGAAAAAATGTGAACAAAACAGGTGCTCCCAAAACACGTGGGGTAAAGAAATAAGGATGATCAGGATAATATGGAGTGTGGGACCTGGTCTTGTAAGACAGAAGAAGGCATGCGATTTATTAAGCAACAAGCGTCAGAATAGCGTCAACCCAAAACAGAAAGGGACGTGCTTGTAAAAGAAGGTGCGAGCAGTTTCAATGAGGTGTCTTTTTACGCTCAACAATGCCATTCTGTTGGGACTATAAGCACAAGAGACTGATAAGAATTCCTGGAGATGAAAATTTAGTAAAGGAATCGAAATATTCACGAGCATTATCACTCCGTAATATACGAATGATAGTATATGTTGAGTCTTATTTTTAGCACAAATGATAAAAATATGGAAATAATTCAGAACAAGATTGCATAAGAAATAACCAAGTGCAACTAGAATAGTCATCAATAAAGGTAACAAAATAATAATCAGAACAAGATTCATAAGAATAACCAAGTGCCTGGATTAGTCATCAATAAAGGTCCAATTATTAAATCCCAATGAGGGTAACTGACAAGGACCCCACACATTTGAATGCACTAACATCAGGGGGACGTAGCCCTTTTATTGACATGCTTGGAAAAGAACTACAAGTGCTTCCAAGCTGACACGACTCACAACTCAAGGAGATATATTATAGACCTGGGATCTTTTCTGAAGTTTGGAAAGACTAGGATGGCCCAAAACGATTATGAAGGGATCCGGAGACTCAGAGAATTGCATGCTCTGATGGATATGGAGATGATAGAGACCCTATGACTCATGTCCTGTGCCAATCATCCGTCCCATGTTGCGGTCCTGTATAACAACAGAGTCAGTATCAATGAATATGACAATTTAAAGATCGGTAAATTTATTGACAAACACGAATTAAAGGGACAGTTGGGAATTAAAGCACAGTGTCTAATTCTAAGAGGGGAGGGGTTTTGCACAACCAATAGCTTGAAAATCGGCTTTAGACCTATTAGCTAAAGTAACGGGTAAAGATGAAGTATTTGTAATCTAATAAGTAACGAGGGTTACCAAAATATGATCCGAACATCTAAATCCAGGACCCAAGGTCTTAGAGCGGAAGACTGAGTAAGGTAGGCAACTGAATTACCCGTTTGAGTGTGAGGCATGGGATGAAGAATACGCTTACTGGCTTGATACTATAAGTATTCATCATAATTAGTACCATGAAAGTTAAGAGGCTGAACCTGCACTATAGAGGACTCAGAATAGGATCAAGTGATCAACCTGAGCAATATTAGCAGCTCGGGTAGGTCGACCATGTAACTAAAACATTTCTCTCGGTATGCCCTCACCAATGACAGTAACTACACTTGGGTGGGTCGATTTCCTTTGCCCCTCGATCGCCCTATTCTGTTTTGATAAAAGTGTGGGACTGAGAAACAAGAACTGAAGGTCCACTAGGGGAATGCACTATAGTAGGGGAGGAAACACGAAGTAATCTGGCACAACACTTCATCAAGGGAAGGCATAATATCCAGGTAGATTTGATCTCGAAGAGGTTAAGATCTGGACCTAGAGCTGCAAGTGTCAGGACCATAAAGAACTTGTCCCATTAAGCCAAATCTTCTGCCGCAGATCTACCAGTTGGTAACAGCAGATTGAATTCTGTCTTAAGGGAGCCATCTTACCGGGAAGTCCGACATATTCATATCCTGTTGTTTGAGATGAACTAAGTTGGACACAACAAATAAAATGTTGAATGTCATTTGATAGAAGTTTAGCCTAACTCCAAATATCAACATAAGAGCGTAAGATTGTAAATAAGTGAAGGGGGGATCAATAGTTTGCCATACATACTAACAACTAGCTCAATTTAGTCCAGGAAGACTTATCTGTGTATATCGGTAGCCTTGGGGTCAGTGATCCTCTAGACCTTGACCCATACACCATAATTCAACAGAGGCAGCCCGGATGAATAATTACGCATCCCAATTATCTCTCAGTGTGTGATGGGGGAGAGATAAAAAGAAAACCACTTGATGCGGTGAGAGGCTGATAGGGGGATCCATGAAGAAGGTCAGAGTGTCTTGAAGCTGACAAAAAGCAAAAGCTCACGCTCATTGGAAAAACAAATCGGAGCAGAACTGATGAATACCTTGAAGTGTTTTGCCGGCGAGGTGGAGAGGAACAGATGCTAGTGCGGTGAGAGCTCACGCTCGCCAAAAAAGCAGATCGGAGCACAGGCTGACGAACATGATTAGGGAGTAAGGCCGTGCAGCAGCAATCGACGACAAAACCACTTGGGTTATGACCCGATGAGAAGCGATCAGTCTGGTGTGATTAGACCAGATCCTGATCTTGTCGAAGAACAGTCGTCAAAAAAAAGAAAAATTGCCAAGAAAAGAAGAAAAAAAATTTGGATTTTTAGAAACCTGCTCTGATACACATGTGAAGAATACTTTGTTTTTATTTATTTTCCACAATGAAATGTACAATGAATTTATAGCAAAAACAAAGACTAATCTAGGAAGTAAATTGTTACATTCCTATTATAACTGATCTAATTCTTAATAGCTTTGATCCAACATAAATAGAAGTAGTCTTTAATGAAAATCTTATTTCCTATTTTACACTTCAACAGTATTCATTGTATTTGAATCTACTAATTAGTCAGTAGTAATTAGCTATAACTTGCTTAATAAAAATCCAATTATGGCGGTTTGAATCTTTGGAAACTAGAAAGTAGGGCTTTAATTTGATATATTATATTATGAATTAGAATAACTATAGACCTGCTACCGAACCATTCATTTTATCATCACACACATAAAACAATTCAATTTTAGGATGATAAAGGAAATAAATATTGATATGTAGTTTTAATTGTATTTGTTCTATCTGTTTTTGTTGATTTCTGGATTGATTTTGTTGTTTGATTTGTGCGTTTTGTGGGTTTTACAATTATCGTCTTTCTTTAGGATACTATAATCAAATGCTTTTTTTGTTATAGGTGGGTATTTATTGCTTCATCTATAATTATTAATTAATTAAAAAATGGGATTTGTATTAATAATTAATAATAATAATACAAGTGCATTGCATTGCATAGCATTCTAAAGGTCTACCCATAATGACACATTGGATTTGTGATTGCCATGTGGTTAAATTTTATTGGTAATGATGTAACATATTATTGTGCATTGGTATTCCAAAGTCTATATAATAGACATAAAGATTGGATTACATAGGTGTGTATTAATAATTAATAATAATACTAATTATATAAGTGCATTGCATTGACATTTTAAAAGTCTAGCCATAATGAACCTTGGATTTGTGATTGAATTTTATTGGTGATGATGTGACAATATTAATTATTGTATTGGTATTCCAAATCTATAATAGACATAAAGATGAGATTACATAATGCATTGCATTTAGTAAGAGCATATTTGTTTATTAATTATTATATAGGTGCATTGTATTGACATTGCAAACATTTCTTGTATTCAATTCGTATTTAATGTGTGGTGCATTCGAAAAGTTAAATAAGGGGTTATAAAAGGGGTGTATGTTCAGTTGTATTTATCGTAATATGTTTTTGGTGTCAAATACGTCTAGTCTTTATTAATTGTTTATAGGTCATGTTAGTTTGTGTCAATAATATGTCTATTCTTATGATTTTGTTAATCGATGATTTTTTATTTATTTATATTTTTTGTTGTTGTTTGCAGGTCACAGATTCTGAATTGGCATGGAATAAAGGAAGGATGTCCGATTGACATTGTCAATTGAGTTGTTATTTTGATTCGTTCTTCTGAACTTTAATTATATCTTCTAACTATTTTAATACGAAATTGTAAGTATATCTTCAACTTTTTAACGGTTATATTTTGATTGAATGATTGTTTTGTTTTCAGTCAAATTATTTGAATGATTTTGTGTTAGTCCTATCGAACGGTAGTGTATTCCTTAACAATTTATATGAAGATTAATTACACTTTATTGATTTAGTTTTCAGGTCCATGTTATTATACGAATGATAATTGTTCCTTAACAATCTTAACTTAAAGATCAATTAATTTTTGTTATGTTTGTTTTCAAGGAAATGTTCATGTACTTACTAAGATCAAATCGAGGTGATCTTATTGTCAGTCGAACTGTGATATGTGTCATATATCTATATTAGTAGAAAATTCATATTTGTTGAATATGTTTTCTGTAAAAAAATTCGTGTATTTTAATTTGTTGTATGAATAATTAATTTTTATGTCCTGCTGATATGCTAGCATAAATGATAAATGAACTAATTTTGGTTGATTCCATTTTCCAATTAATAGGTGTTGTTTGAATTTTTTTTATCAGTCTTAATATAATAATCCCTTAATCTAGGCCGTAAACCATTCATTTTATCATCACACATATTTCAATTTCCACTGAACGTCATAGTAAATTGACCATAACTTGCTCAATAAAACTCCAATTGATGAGAGGTTTGAATCTTTAGAAACTAAACAGACAGGCTTTAATTTGGCATAATATACGTTAATTTGGATAACTGTAGCCCCCACTGCCGAACCATTCCTTTTATCATACACCATTTTGGTTTCCCCTGTTTCTCGTTACCACTACAATCAGTAGTAATTGGTCATAACTTACTCAATAAAATTCCATTGATGATTGGTTTGAATCTTTGGAAACTAGAAAGATAGAGCTTTAATTTATATATATATGATGAATTTGAATAACTATAGACCTGCAGCCGAACCATTCATTTTATCATCACAACACAAACCAATTCAATTTATTTATGACAAAGGAAAACAATATTAATATGTAGTTTTAATTGTATTTTTTCTATCTCTTTTTTGATATTTTTCTATGTTACATACAATATCGAAAACAGGTTATGCTGGATATAACAAATTTTATTTGTATCACAATATCATCTGATGTTGTTGTTGAACCATGTAGCTTTAGTAAACCATTTATATATGCCGAACCTTATTATTATCCTTAAAGGAAAGCAAATATTGATATATAGTTTTAATTGTAATTGTTATATCTCTTTTTGTTGATATCTTTTTATTTTACATACTATATTATGAAAAGTGGTTGTTGCTAATATAACTAATTTCATTTATTTAACAAATATCATTGATGTTTGATGCTGAACCATTTAGCTTTAGTAAACAATCATTTTATCATCCCCTTTAGGTTTTACTTAACAATCAATAGTAATTAACTATACTTGCTTAATAAAACTCCAATTGATGAGAGATTTGAATCTTTAGAAACTAGATAGACAGAGCTCAATTTGTATATTATAAGCTTATTTGGATAACTGTAGCCCCATATGACAATTCATTTTATCATCAAGCATTTCGATTTCCACTAAACAGTAAATTGACCATAACTTTCTATAAAAATCCAATTGATGAGAGGTTTGAATCCTTAGAAACTAGATAAATATGCTTTAATTTGATATATTATACGCTTATTTTTGAATACTGTGCCTCACTCAACTATTCATTTTATACACACACATTTCGGTTTCTAAAACATCAGTAGTAAATTGGCTAAAACTTCTCAATAAAAATGCAATTGATGAGAGATTTAAATCTTTAGAAATTAGATAGACAGAGCCTTAAATTGATATATGATACCTTAATTTGGATAACTAGCTCCAATATCGAACCATTCTTTTATTATCACATACATTTCAGTTTCCCCTATTTCCGATTTCTACTGATAGTCATAGTAAATTTGCTTATACTTGCCATAAAAATCCAATTGATATGGTTTGAATCTTGGAAACTAGAAAGATAGAGCTTTAATTTGATATATTATATGATAAATTAGAATAACTATAAACTTGCTACCGACCATTCATTTTATCATCACACATATAAACAATTTCAATTTAGTGATGACAAAGGAAAACAAATATTGATATATAGTTTTAATTATATTTGTTCTATCTCTTTTTGTTGATTTTTGGATTGATTTTGGTGTTTGATTTGTGGGTTTTACAATTATCATCTTCTTTAGAATGCTATCATCAAATGCTTTTTTTTTATAGGTGGTGGTCAATTCTAATTGCAGCAAATAAAATTGTATTACAATTCTAATTTTATATTGCGAAGGTTATATTGTTGGAGTTGTTTGTTGCATGTATGTGAGTTCTCTTCTCAACATTCTTAATTTTTTTTAATTTCTAAAATATAATAATAAAATATTTCATTTTCCTTCTCAACAATCAAAATCAATTTTTTTCCTTTGGCTCTGCAAATCTCTTGCTTAAAAGTTCCATTTTCAACAATTTTCCTTCTCCGATTGATTATTAGACTTATCAATAATACCAAGTGGGTTATCCTGCAACTGTTTTTACTTTTCTTGACAAAGTTTTAAACTGGTTGTGGATTTCAAATGGTGACATATTTACAAAGAACCTGATGATAAGACTTTGAGTTCAATTTTTGGATATTTTATTTATTGATTTAATTGTCAATTCAATAAAAATGAAATTCAATATAGAAAAATATATATTTAAAACACTAAAAACCAATATAATGTAAAAAAATACTCGCGCAATGCAACTGAAACGAATATAAGTTACAGAAATTGCTGAAGGTCAGTATAATTTTAAGTTTAAATTTTGATCTTGATAATATTCAGGTAATCTTCCATATCATACATGATTCACGACAAAGATTAAAAAATATTACCCCAGCTATCTAATATTAACTCCATCCTAACGGCCCCTAAGAGGTTTTATTATCAATCCAATGTAATCAATTAAATTGATTGCTTTGTTTACTTTTTTTTTTTTTTGGAAAATATATAAGTGTAACTAAAAATATTATTCAAAGAATTAAAAAATACATTTTAAATGGTTATATAAAGACCCTATTGTCTTTGAGTTTAATTAAGCTTATTAAGGACATTTGAAAACCATTTTCTTTTAATCTTTTTGGTACTGTAGATAGTTCATATAATCTTTAACGTGAAAAATATTGAATCTCCTATGAAAATATTAACACAAATGATAATTGGAAAGTTGTTAAATACATTTTTAATTAATCTTTTTTTTTTTTTTTTTTGTAATTAATTAGTGGTGGAGAGAATAACATTATCCAAATAACAACATTTAGATCATCACCATAGAGGCCAATGATAGATAATAACTCCCATTCCAAACATAGCTTACAACTTTCATCATACTGTGCACTCCTAAGAGCAACTCTTCTCAAAATCTCAAAGAGTGTTGAGTTGGAATCCCATTCTAAGTAAGGATTCTTGTGGTTTTGGAGGATACAGCTACAAAAGAGCCGGGAACGGAGAACTTTCCCCTCTTTTCCCCCGACTCTTTGGTCTTAAGAATGACAGTTTTAAGAATTAGCGGTTGCTCCTTCTCTGACCGCCGATTTTAAGAATGAGTAATTGCTTTTCTGTGACCCTTAACTGCCTAACCTGAAAGTGGATAATTAATGCAGTCCACTTATCGAGCAAGGTTTTATGGTCGGTCCTCGACCTTTGGATTATCCTTAGGTGAATTGAAAGGTTAGAACAAAGGTAACATTTTTTACTCGTAACAACAATCTTTAATTCTATATCTAATTTTTTTATTTTCAACTCCATTTCTAACTCAAAATTCAGAGTCACGGAGCCAATAGTTTAAAAGAATAACACTAAAATAAATAATTAGGTTTAAAACTCACGGGAACATATAATTTTGTTTTTGTTGGTTGAAGAATTGGATCACCATCATTTTGTCACATCAAAACTCTTAAATAATTTCAAGCAAAAGAGGCGTCTACAATAATTACCCATGACTACTTTGTGCCATATCGTAAAGCAACAAAAGAGACATCTAAATTAAACAATTGAACCCTTGATAAGGTAACTTTGGAGTCATATATCTTCACAAAAAAAAACCCAATAGAAATATGCCACCTCAGCATTTCCGACGACCCACTAATCGACTCCTGACAAATGTCACAGCATGATTGGACCTTCTCTCTTCACATGAATGTTTGAGAAGAGAAAATAATAGTAAACTTTGAGGTTAATGAGAGCTAGAAGATGCATACCCAGACAAAATCATCACGAAGAAACATCCATCATAATAATATTCCTCAATACCCACCAAGCCAAATACCAAAAAAAAATTAAGAAAAATAATGTTCATGATTTGGATTTATATTTGTGAACACAAGACTCATTGAGACTTAACATGGAAGTATTGTTTTAGGGTTTCTTGAATAGTTCAACTTTGTATTGTATGTTCATAGTTCTGTTTTTGTTTCTGGTTATATTAATGGCGGATTCCAATTCATTTGAAGATCAAGAGTGTGATTATTTGTTCAAGGCAGTGATGATCGGGGATTCTGCAGTTGGGAAATCGAACCTTTTATCAAGATTTGCAAAGGATGAATTTAGGTTAGATTCAAAGCCAACCATTGGAGTTGAATTTGCTTACAAGAATATTAAGGTTGGAGATAAGCTCATCAAGGCTCAAATTTGGGACACTGCTGGACAAGAAAGGTATTTTTTTTTTTTTTCTTTATTATATATAACTCCTGTTTAATTATAATCCATAGTTTAATTTCATTTAATCCTTGAGTTTTAATGGAGAATTTTTAATAATATGGATCATGAAACTTAGTTGAAGTTGGTTGTGGCTTTACCTTCTTCTTCTTTTGATTCTAACAGTGTTAGTTTTTCAATAGTAATTAATAATAAATATTTAATTAAAAGGTTAAGAGCCTGTTTGGTAGGTTATTTGAAAAAAATGTTATTCTGAAAAACTATCTGAATATGATAGGATATGATTAAATCAAATATGATAGGATTCTGAGAATGTGTTTGGTATAATATCTGAAAATTATATCTGACTTGGATAAAAATTAGAATATTTGTTTGGTACATTTTTGGAAAACATTTAGATTATTTTTTAATCTTCTATATTTGTTAATTTAGCTAAACACTCCCCATAATAAAATTTTATAAATTAACAAAAACACCTCCACTCACACAAAAATTATCGATAGTGTCGGAAATTTTTTTAAACACTCCCCATTATTTTTTTAAAATTTTTTAATCTTCTATATTTGTCATTACCGTCGAATGGTAGTCGGAAGTTGTCGGAATGGCGCATGTCTGACTAGATCTGGTCGGTCGTGCGTCGATCTAGCCTTTTTTTACTAGAACTACGGCCAGAATATGGCCATCATCAATGGCCAGATCGACGCAAGACCAGCCGGTCATGCATCGTTCCGGTGCTGATGACCGGTGGTGGCTTAGGTGGATAGGGGTGTTTTTGTTAATTTATAAACTTTTATTGTGAAATGTAATTGTTTTTTGTTAAATAGAGTCGAAAAAAATATTAGAATAGAATAATAGAAAACAAGTCTCACCCACTTTCATTTTTAATTGAAAAAATCTTATTTGCTTCGAATTGATTTTCAAAATAATGATCATAATAAATAAATAAACACATATTCCGTTTTTTAATTTAAATAGGATAACAAAAAAATGATTGAAAAGAGTGAAACAAACAGAGAGCAAATTGTTTAAACGGGTTAAACGGGTTTAAAGACTAAACTCGAATACGATCCGTTATGAAACATGTTAAAAAAAGTTGATCCATTAATGACTATACCAATTTTGTGTACCTAAATTATGTCTCAATTTTATTGCAGGTTTAGAGCCATCACAGGTTCGTATTATCGAGGAGCCCTAGGAGCTCTACTAGTTTATGACATAACTAGAAGAGTAACCTTTGAAAATATAAAGAAATGGTTGCATGAACTCAGAGAATATGGCAATTCATCCATGGCCATTGTTCTTGTTGGCAACAAATCTGATTTAACCCATTCCAGAGAAGTTAATGAAGAAGACGGCAAAGCTCTTGCAGAGCTTGAAGGTTTATATTTCATGGAAACTTCTGCCATGGAAAATATTAACGTCGAGGACGCGTTTTTGCAATTAATTCGTAAAATTTATGAAACTACTATCCAAAAAAATTTAGAAGCTAAATTGAATGAACCAATCCCCCCAATTATCCAACCTGGAAAACAAATTATCAATATTGTTGATGAAGTTACTGCTACTAAACAATATAGTTGTTGTTATAAGTAATTAGCTTTCTTTTTTTTATTTCTCTTTTTTTCTTGTGTAATTTTTTTTTTTTTTTTTTTTAACTTTGTTATATATACAGTTTTATGATACAAATTGTTGGCCTTGTTGCTAGGGGTTGATTTGTTGGCACAGTTTCATGATATATGAGTAAAATTACATTTGAAGGAAAAGGTTGATTTGTTGCTAGGGGTTCGCAAATTTTTAGGGTAAATCCGGAATCGATGGGTACTTGGGGTGTCAGAAATTTGGTGGAACCGGCGCATGCATATCTGAGTCCACTACTAGTTCCACCATTTCAAGATCCGGACTTGGACTCGGATCTGAGAATCGAAACCGAAGTCTAGGTACCCAAGTTGGAATCGACCATTACTTGAGGTGTATTTGTAATATTTACAAATAGTTGGGGGTTATTTTAAATTTTCACAGGGTATATTTGTCATTTTTGCAAATAGGAGTGGTGTATTATAATTTTGTATGACAATGTCGGTGCCCAGGCCTAGAACCAGAACCTTGGTTCAAGTTATGGTTCTAGGCATTTAGGAACTGGAATCGACCAGGTCCGATTCCGGTTCCTAAATCTTAGGAATCATCAGGTCCGACTCCAATTCTAAGGGATTGGGNTTCTTCTTTTGATTCTAACAGTGTTGGTTTTTCAATATTAATTAATAATAGATATTTAATTAAAAGGTTAATTATAATATGGATCATGAAACTTATTATTCTAACAGTGATGGTTTTTTTTCTTTATTATATATAGCTCCTGTTTAATTATAATCCATAGTTTAATTTCATTTAATCCTTGAGTTTTAATGGAGAATTTTAATAATATGGATCATGAAACTTAGTTGAAGTTGGTTGTGGCTTTACCTTCTTCTTCTTTTGATTCTAACAGTGTTGGTTTTTCAATATTAATTAATAATAAATATCTAATTAAAAGGTTAAGAGCCTGTTTGGTAGGTTATTTGAAAAAAAATGTTATTCTGAAAAACTATCTGAATATGATAGGATATTATTAAATCAAATAGGATAGGATTCTGAGAATGTGATTGGTATAATATCTGAAAATTATATCTGACTTAGATAAAAATTAGAATATTTGTTTGGTACATTTTTTGAAAATATTTAGATTATTTTTTAATCTTCTATATTTGTTAATTTAGCTAAACACTCCCCATAATAAAATTTTATAAATTAACAAAAACACCCCACTCACACAAAAATTGTCGATAGTCGGTCATCACCGTCGAATGGCAGTCGAAAGTCATCGGAATGGCGCATGTCTGACTAGATCTGGTTGGTCGTGCTTCGATCTGACCTTTTTTTACCAGAACTACGGCCAGAATATGGCCGTCATCAATGGCCAGATCAATGCAAGACCAGCCGGTCATGCATCGTTCCGGTGCCAATGACCGGTGGTGGCTTGGGTGGGTAGGGGTGTTTTTGTTAATTTATAAACTTTTATTGTGAAATGTAATTGTTTTTTGTTAATTAGAGTCGAAAAAAATATTAAAATAGAAAAATAGAAAACAAGTCTCACCCACTTTCATTTTCAATTGAAAAAATCTTATTTACTTCGAATTGATTTTCAAAATAATGATCATAATAAATAAATAAACACATATTCTGTTTTTTAATCTAAATAGGAAAACAGAAAAATGATTGAAAATGGTGAAATAAACAGGGAGTAAATTGTTTAAACGGGTTAAACGGCTAAACTCGAATACGATCCGTTATGAACATGTTAAAAAAAGTTGATCCATTAATGACTATACCAATTTTGTGATACCTAAATTATGTCTCAATTTGATTGCAGGTTTAGAGCCATCACAGGTTCGTATTATCGAGGAGCCCTGGGAGCTCTACTAGTTTATGACATAACTAGAAGAGTAACCTTTGAAAATATAAAGAAATGGTTGCATGAACTCAGAGAATATGGCAATTCATGCATGGCCATTGTTCTTGTTGGCAACAAATCTGATTTAACCCATTCCAGAGAAGTTAATGAAGAAGACGGCAAAGCTCTTGCAGAGCTTGAAGGTTTATATTTCATGGAAACTTCTGCCATGGAAAATATTAACGTCGAGGACGCGTTTTTGCAATTAATTCGTAAAATTTATGAAACTACTATCCAAAAAAATTTAGAAGCTAAATTGAATGAACCAATCCCCCCAATTATTCAACCTGGAAGACAAATTATCAATATTGTTGATGAAGTTACTGCTACTAAACAATATAGTTGTTGTTATAAGTAATTAGCTTTCTTTTTTTTATTTCTCTTTTTTTCTTGTGTAATTTTTTTTTTTTTTTTTTTTAACTTTGTTATATATACAGTTTTATGATACAAATTGTTGGCCTTGTTGCTAGGGGTTGATTTGTTGGCACAGTTTCATGATATATGAGTAAAATTACATTTGAAGGAAAAGGTTGATTTGTTGCTAGGGGTTCGCAAATTTTTAGGGTAAATCCGGAATCGATGGGTACTTGGGGTGTCAGAAATTTGGTGGAACCGGCGCATGCATATCTGAGTCCACTACTAGTTCCACCATTTCAAGATCCGGACTTGGACTCGGATCTGAGAATCGAAACCGAAGTCTAGGTACCCAAGTTGGAATCGACCATTACTTGAGGTGTATTTGTAATATTTACAAATAGTTGGGGGTTATTTTAAATTTTCACAGGGTATATTTGTCATTTTTGCAAATAGGAGTGGTGTATTATAATTTTGTATGACAATGTCGGTGCCCAGGCCTAGAACCAGAACCTTGGTTCAAGTTATGGTTCTAGGCATTTAGGAACTGGAATCGACCAGGTCCGATTCCGGTTCCTAAATCCTAAGAATCATCAAGTCCGGGTCCAATTCTAAGGGATTGGGTCGGACCTGCTCACCCCTATTTATTGCTATGTGGAAGGATTTATTTAAAGGGGAGGAGTCCCATATTGAATGATGACTCCAACAAATAGTGTCATGACTTTATTCCGCAACATCGTGACAAGAGCAGCAAGTGTAAAGAGTGTATGAGGTTGAAGGGTTTCGTAAAATATTCACATGAGGTGTGACAACTGAGGCGTCAAATATGTTTTTCTTATGACATATTGACAATGCTTCATAAGACTCTTTAAGAGGGAGATACTCCGTGAAAGAGAAGTGTAAGAATCATTAAAAGTCGTTTTTCATAGTTGACAATAAAGAATCATTAGAAGTCGTCTCAAGGAGAGGGTGGATTTTGAAATCTATCCTCAATCAAATATTGAACTTTAATTTGTGATTTTTGTTATTCGCTTTACCAATTAGAATTAATTTTGAAAAATGAGGAAATACTAATTTAAAGCCGTTGGTCAGTCATTGTTATGGCCTTCAAGAGTTATTTTCTCTTATTTTAGACTATTATATAAATTCTGTCTGTGATTTTCTTAAAACACAGCCCCTATCATCACCATAAAAAATAGCTTAGATTGAATTTAAATATTTGAGTTATGAGAAAACAAGAAATTAAAAAAGATTTGGGGTCAATTCCAAATTTTAAAATTTTACTTTTAAAATTTATTAATTTATTTTTATCTCTAAAATATGTGCAAATTTATTAATTCTCAATTTTCAAGTTAAAACCTGAAATAAAACCGCTACTCTAACTTACGTGTCTGTCTATCACTGATACTGTCACTTTAGCAGTTTGCTTCTATCTTCTTCTTCAGCTCAACGAAACAGAAGGTCGTTGTTGTTGGTTATTCTAAATTAAAATGTAAAAAACAAATTAAAAATTTTTAATTCTTTCCTCGTGCTTGAACTCCAATTCAAATCCAAAGAAATTACAATGGCGAATTGGATCTCCAACAAACTCAAAGTCGCCGAAACTTTCCTTCAGCAGGTTAATATCCCTTTCTCTCTCTCTCTCTATTTTTTTTTTTTTTTTTAGTTTTGTAATTTGATGCATTGTGTTTATTCCGCGAGAGATTGATTACTTACGAATGTTTGACATGGCGTTCATTGTTAATTTGTGAACTGAATTGAATTGATTAATGAATGGCTCAGATCGATCAACAAGCAGCGGAGTCGCTTGGTAAGGGTGAAAACCCTCGATCTGATGATCCGAAAATCGACAAGCCAAGTAAAAGCAGTGGCAGTGTGTCTTTAAAGGATCAATTGAAGAAAAAAAGGCAAGAAAATGAAGATTATAGAGGTAAATTACAGAGTGATCCTAGTAAATTCAAAACTCTTAGTAGAAACAATCCAGTTCCAGTTAGTAATCCTACGCCTAGTCCCAGTCCTATTCCAAATCCAAATCCAAATCCAAAACCTACGTCTTCTCTCACTGATAGTGACTGGACTCAGCTGCTTAGTACGCCTGATAAGCCTGCGAGTCTGGCGAATCGTAGGAAATTGGGGGGTTTGGGCAATAGGAGTCAGAAGGGTATCAATAGTAGGGCGAGTAGTGGTGGAAGGTTGGATGTTGTTTTGGGAAGTAAAGTAAATGGTGCGAAATTGCTGAGTGATGGGGATGAGTCGGCTTCCTCGGGGAGGTCTTCAAATGTTGAAATGCAAAAGGATGGGAAGAATTTAAGAGGAAGAGATGTGAAAGTACAGGATGGGGGAAGTGGAGAGAATGGTGAGGTTAAGAAGAGTCATCAGTTGGAGTTGGTGTCAGCATTGGGGAAGGTTGATGCTTTGTCTGATGTGAAGATTGGTTCAGATGATGTAAGTGATCGGTTGAGTAGTAGTAATATTAGAGGGAATTATGAGTCTAGCGTAGGATCTAGAACTTCTGTATCAGATGATTTGAAGAGAGTTTCTTCTTCTTTAAGAGATAATAGGTCTGATTCAGATTTGGATTCAAGGTCTGATTCTGGGTCGTCTTCTGGGTCTGAAAGTGAACATGAGAGGGAAGAAAGGAGGAAGCGGAGGGAGAAGATTTTGGCTGAGAAAGCAGCAGCTAAAGCTGTGGAGGCCATTAAGGAGCGTGAAAATATGGTTGCTAGATTGGAGGGAGAGAAGCAGAGCTTAGAGAAAATACTTGAAGAACGAGCAAAACAACAAGCAAAAGAGGTAATGTCGTTTAGTTCTTTGTTATTATTCTTATGAGGTGGATCAAGGTACTGTTTTGCTCTGATGAAAATAAGAAATTGATATCTTGTTTGTCATGTATCATGGAAATGGGTTTGAAATACGATATATTTAGTTTTTATAATTATCATGGAAATGAGGTTGTGCTCTACATATATACTTAAACTCTTTCTGACTTTTCCATTTGACCCAAACTTGGGAGTACCTGGCTTTTCTGAATTTCAAAAAATGTATCTTTGATTCTCTGGCATTATTAGTATAGTTAATATTATTTTCCTACTTGCTTCAGGCTTCAGAGCTGCAGTCAACTACGATGGAGACCATGGAGGCTGTTGAGTTAGAAAAACAGAGACATAATAATACTAGGATGGAAGTCCTGGCACGCTTGGCTAAACTTGAGGTACTCCAAAATTACCCATTATTTAGACATGTTTATCAACTTTTTGTCTTTCTGTTATGTTTGGCACTAAATGCTTTCTTGTTGAAGTTCTTGCGATGTGGTGTATTGGGGGTTAATTCTGTGTGTCTCTAAAGATAAATGGTGATTGCAGACTGCAAATGCTGATCTTGCAAGATCCCTTGCTACTGCACAGAAGAAACTTGAAGTAGAGGTATGCTGCAATTCTAGTTTACATGGCTAGGTTGACCTATCCACCACCTTCTTAATTCTGTTATCCATTCCTTCAAATATTGTCTTCTTGGACCTATTTTTTTTTTTTTTTTTCTGATTTCTACTATACATCGATGTAATGCCTAAGTGTCAATTAATCACCTATGTTTCCATGCTTTAACTTATGCGATTTTATTTACATGCATGAGCTTTTGTTGGCCAGACTGATCAGGTGGCAGAACTCAGGCAACAAATTGAGTTGAAAGAAGTGGCTCGTGAAGGTATGAACCCCCAAATGATAGTAATGCAGTACAATCAATTTCCATAGTTATCAAAATGCTGTGTTTGACATGCTGATGACTTTTTTTGGGAGTCAATTAGTTAAGTGCTCTATGAGAACAAAGACTATCCGTCCAAGCAAACTTGATTTTATTCATATTTAGTTCACATTTAGTTCACCTCAGGATAATGAAAGTAGTCTACGCAAGTAACAGGATGGTTGGACTCCAGGCTACTTATGGTCTTGCGGTTTATGAAATGGAGATGGCATTTGATTAGGCTGTGTTCCAAACCGAATTTTGTTACTGGCGTCCAAAATAAATAAATAAATAGCACGAACTGCTTAGAGATCTGGAACTCTAGATTTGGTGTACAGGAAGATGGATGTAAGAGGGTGAAAGTATATAGATACTGGACTTTAGGAAATAGGACTGCTGAAACCTCTTACTGGATGATTTTTTTGGTTGATAAAAAGCAAAACTTGATTAATTTAGAATGGGGTAATGGGAATAAACATTAGTTATTCGGTATCTTGCCAGCTTTGTCCTGTTGCTGACAGTATACAATGGTGTTTTATGGACCTAATGTGGAAGTTTCTGATATATTTTTCCCAAAGCAGCTCTCCGAGAGCTGTTTTTTTCCATATTCTATGAAAAATTGAAAATAATAGGAACTTGAACCATAAAAGCTGAGGTGTTGTGGTATGCTAGACTTTAGTCCCACATTCATGGTGTTAATTTTATTTTTGCCTTATTGATAGCCTCAAATATGGATCCTTGAAACACCTTTTCTTTGTTGCAGAACTCAGTAGGAGTATCTCCCATACTCACCAGACTGGAACTTACCTCAGCCAAGTGAGTTATATTTGTCTGTGTTCATATTAGTTGCAGAGGCTGTGCCTTTTCTCTTCCCCTTCTTTTTCTTTCTTTACTTTTACACTACTCTTTCGTCCAAGTATTCTTGACCATTTTGTGATAGTCTTTTGATCTTACATAAAAATATAGTCAGCAGCTTCAAAAGGAGTTGAATTTGAACGAGAAATACTTGAGGCAGAGTACTCATTCATAACTGATAAAATCGTACAATTGCAAGATAAGGTTAGCTTTCATGTTTTCAAGATCTATCATATTCAGCTATTACTCATTTTCCAAATTGATAATATTAGAATGGACTGCACTGCATATACAAGTTTTTGCTTAATGCCGATTGTTTATTATTATTATTATTATTATTTTTTTTTTTTTTTTTGTTATGCAATTATAATATTATAATAAACAGTGCATGGTTCAAGCTAGAATTGGATTCAATTACTGCTTTTAATGTCCTTGCTATGAATGAGTAATGAATCCATATCAAATTATATAATTCCAGTGTATTGGCTCTTTTTTATGAATGCTCAGACTAACCTATACAAATGCCATTTTTTGCTTTGTGACCTTGAGTGCACTGACATGACAGGATAATGGTACAATTGCAAGGAACCACTTTTTTGTATCTGGCCGTAGGTTATCATTTCTTTGACACCCCCTTCCCCTAGTCCAATTATAGACTGAAAATGTTCAAGTTTTACCAGGCTGTAATTTATACTGGCATTGAGATTATGTCAAGTGTTTACTCATGTTAAGATAGTATTCTTGTTATATTTATTAATATGATTTGTTTGGGTATTATTGATTTTCCTTCAATCTGTTGGTAACATTTTAGGCTAAGAAGCTGGAAGAAGACATAGAAATAACAAGGAAGGAGATAGAGGATCCAACAGAAGTAGAAATTGAGCTGAAGAGGAGGCTTGGTCAGCTGACTGACCATTTAATTCAGAAACAAGCCCAGGTATTTGCTTAAGAAATCTTATTACTTCAATGACACCACAAATTCTAGTGATAGGAATGCTTGGTATTTGTATGGTTAGATGGAATGAAAGACATCTTTCTTTATTTCAGTGAAGACTGAAATGTCCTGTGAATATTCACTTATGTATGAAACGCAGAAGAATTAAAAACTTTGTTCTTACAAGGGTTATCCTAGCTTATGTATTGTTCAGTTTTTATGCCTTTTCATCTTTTAGCTCAGAAGAGATTAGGAGTTTTGAAAATAAACTATAGCTTCAACTTTTATGCTTTCGAGTCCTTGCCCAAAACAAATTTATAATCCGTTTAATTCCCACTGCCTAGCTTTGTCAAAGAGTAACATATGGATCTTTATTGTATCAAGGAAAGAGCAAGGATTTTTCTATTTCCTTTATTCTATTAGACTTTGATGATTGAAACTTTTTACTAATTGAGGACTTGCTGGCCGTTGATTGATAGAATATCATGTCCTAACATTTTCAATTATGCTCATTTAATCAGGTTGAGGCTCTGTCCTCAGAAAAGGCGACTATATTGTTCAGAATGGAGGTAAATATTCAAATCAGAACAATCATACATGCATTTTCTTCTTAAACAAAACTGGTGGTTTTCAATTTATGTGCCAATCCATTCTACAGGCAGTTTCAAGGTTGCTAGAAGAAAATAAGTCAATGAGCAGTAGCTCATCAAGAGATTTGGAATCTGGAGCATGGGAGCTCTCCCAGTCAAAGTTGGGGCCTCTTTTCGAAGACAAGATCCGTTCGGGGAGGAGGCATATAGGATCACTGGTTCTGCAGTTGGATTCAATTTTTTTGGCCGGTATGGTGTTTCTGAGGCGAAATCCAACCGCAAAATTATGGTCTTTGGTTTACCTTGTATGCCTTCACTTTTGGGTCGTTTACATTCTAATGTCACATTCAAACTCATCAAATGAGGCCAGATCGGGCGCTGTCTTTTCCTTGGAGAATATCAATAACACTACAGCTTTATAATATTTGTTTTTCATTTCTTTTGCCTCACTTTTAAGAGGTTCTTTTTGCTGGGGCGTAGTTTGTTCAGTTTTTTCCCCCTTAACATGTAAAAAACATTGAATCAGTAGGCATGTAATTTCTTTTCCATATCAATACAATATACTGAGATTACAACTTTTCATTTTCGACTTAATCGAATGGTCGGGCCAACACTTTCCTCTAATCTTGATCTCGGGTTTGCAAAGCAAGTTATGGAATTTTAGAGTTAATGTCTAATTTTGAACTCGGATTTGCAAATCGACTGACTAAAGCATTTGATGGATATATGTTATGCAAAGGTTCCAAGGAAGATTGAATCCTTAACCAGATGTTAGTCTGGGAAATTACTCGAAAATTATTACAACTGTAAACAAAATATAAATGAACAATGAACAAAGAAGAATCATTGTAGTTATAGCTAACACTTGTTTGTTCCAGAAAGAAATACAAAGCATAGCAGAGACAAAGAATAAACAAATACTAACCCATCTTCAATCCTTGACTTCTTTCTCCTTTGTTTGTTCTATACCTTGCACAAATATTATAGGTGGCTTTAGAAAAATGTAAATGGAACCATCAATATAAAAAAATTACATTGTCATTACAGAAATCCAGAAATGGAACCATCAATAAGGATATTCGGAGAAAACAGACGTATGTCTACTTAAGAACATAAAATTACGACGGTACAATGTTATTCTGTCTGTTCAAATTTATAAGCTCCATTCAAAGCATGCAATTTGTAAAATATACGTTAGCAACAGCAGTTCCGGTAATATGGCAGGCAAAGCATAAATGATGAACTATGAGAACCTGGCATGGCAACATGAATTCACAATTACTACCATAGTTCGAGAACTCCCAACAAAGATGATTAATTTTTTTTTTAACCGTACAAAGATATTCCTCAACAAGCAAGAAACTAGTATATCGAGAATCAGCCTATAGAAGCACTAGCAAAAATCAAATTTAATGAATCAGATTAATGTCCCCTACTGTTTCTGAGCAAACGCAGGTCACAGGACATATCAGTTAGGATACATTAGGTAGGTTGGCTTCACAAAAGAAGTGACCTAACCATATATGCCCAAGAATTAAAGAAAAAAAAGGATCAATCTCATGTAACAAATTAAGCACTGCAGACAAATATAGGGTGACAAAGAGATGATGTAAAGAGATAGGAAAAGAGTTACTCAAACGGAGTTCTCCGAAATCTTATGGAGCAGAAGCATACTGAATTTTACCAGTATGTGAAAATTTTGGACTAATAACAGAGAATAGGATTTGATTCTTAGCTGTTAACTTTTCTGCTTGACAGTTTCAGTTTGATGTTTGCTTGGGGAGGATAGTATGACAAACACCTGGAGGCGGGTATTGTTTCTTTGGCTTTTTAAATACAACTTTACATGCCCAAAAATCCAAAATATTGCAATATTGATTATTTTTTCATTTCGACCTTCTCATAGTTTCACAATAAATACTACATGTTCGCCCATTGGAAAATGTTATAAGCCAAGAAGAATGATTCTAAACAATACGCACAACTGACATTCCTTAATTCCCAATAGAACCATGAACAAAAATAATTGCACATGTATCAGTTTACTTCTGATTAAGAGTTAATATTATCAAAAGTAAGATTATTCTCAAGACATTGAAGTCTTACCAGTTTGGCTGCTCTTGTGGAAGATTGCGGCTGTATAAAGGAAATTCAAAGAGAAAAGTTGCCTTGAACCATGAAGGCAAGCGCCTGTATGCTATTGGAGGCAATGGAATAAGAGGGCTGAAACAGAATATGCATTCGCCAATGCAAGAACACCACATGTTAGGTTTAGTTACTTCCTCGTCCAATATAAATAGAACATAAACAGAAGGTGAAAACATTAACCTAACCTTGTTGTCTTCTTATAAACTCTGTATGCAGCCACATTTCCATACTTCTTGTCTGCTGATTCCTGCATCGGTTCAAGTATTATATTATTAGCATATTGTCACATGGCAATGAATTGAATTCTGTAAAAATAAAATGTATGGCAGGAAAGCAAACCTCAAGCAATGGTATGCCACTGACAAAAAGAAGCAACAATGTGAGAAAGATAGGCCCAAGGATTACTAGCCACTCGGCACCTTCCAGTACAGGTGTGGAAGCAATGAAAATTCCCCACCATAGGAAAATCTGAGCACAATATTTATGGGTAGAATTAAAATCACGATAACGAGGTAACAGAGTAGCTTGATGAATTATGCATTCTTAAGGTTAGAAAGCCAGTAAGGTATACTTTTTGAATACATAAAATTCATTATTTAGTCAAATTCATAGATGCAAAGAAAAAGATTTAATCATTTCCTCACTGTAAAAAGCTACGAAGCCCTTTATACTTTTTGAATACATGAAATTTATTATTTAGACAAATTCATAGATGCAAAGAAAAAAATTTAATCATTTCCTTACTGTAAAAAACTACGAAGCCCTTTATGTGGAAATCTCAATTCTCTTGTTCCACATGTCAAGTAGTAGCATAAACAGAGACCCTATTTATATTCTAGATTCTCCATAACAAGTGACCCAGACTAGCATACTTTTCAACTTTTTCAGCCGAAAGACATCCAGATAGCACAAATTATGAAGGTTAAATCTAATTATATTAACGCAGTGAACAACAGGAAGGCATACGAATATAGCAACAAAATCTGATTTTAATAATGCAAACAGTAACAGGTTGAAGAGATGCTATTAATATTATTAACTATAAATGATGCTGCTAGATAAAAATGACGTCTTTTAGCAAGTCAATGAACAATAGATAGCCTTTCAGCTGAAAGGCTTCCAGTTATTACAAGCTGCAAAAATATACAGGTGCTTCGAAGCATGTACAGAAATATAGCCCAAAAATGAATAATGATGAAGTCGGAGCTCAATGATGTAACCAGTAAACATTTAGAAAAAAGTATAAGAAACAATCAATTAAGTAAATGAAACTTCATAAATTTGTCTAGGATTTGTACTACTTCATTGACTATAACAAAGATTGTATGCACCACCAAATCCAAAAATAGTTTCATTTGATAGAAAGACAGAACCGACCTCGCCAAAATAGTTTGGATGACGAGAATAATTCCAAACTCCAACATTACACCACTTCCCTCTGTTTTCTGGAGAATTTTTGAAAGCTAGTTTTTGCTGATCAGCTGAAGCTTCAATGGAAGCACCCACAGACCACATAATCCACCCGATTATATCCACTGCCTGAAGAGATGGATCTCTATCACTTGCATTGACCACGGTTAAAGGTAAACTCACAGTCCACACCCACACAGCCTGCAGTGTATACATAAACTTGTGTATATTATATGTGAAATTGTAAATGAGCTTTAGCTGACTCATTAGTGAATATAGCAAGCAATATGATACCTGAAATATCCAGAAAATTGCCAATTTTCCCAAATTACCACGCATTTCATCAAAGCGTCGATCCTCACCCCACTGCAGAATTCTGCAGAACGCTCTATAGTTAAAATCATAAACGAAACAATCAAAGTGGTAATACTATAAAAAATGATTCCTTTTGATTTAAAACCTTGAGGTAATGCTGCCAGAGTCAGAATCAATAGATTAAGATCTAATTAACTTGCATAGGTAAACAACAAACCTTAGTGCCATATATATCCGAAAGTATCAGTGATGCATAATATAAAAAAAGAAAATCCCACAAAGTTAAAGGATTTGCTAACGCAATGCTATAATACCTCATTAATAGAAAGAGACCTAGACGAAGACCCCATACCACTACCAGCAATGTCAAGACTACCTGCAAAAAACGAAAGAAATTTTTTATCTCGGGACAATTGAACAGGGTTTACTTAGAAAGGATTAAATAAATAAACTTATAGTAGAACTAAATCGAACAAGACTTGTATAACTTCTGCCGTAACGAAAAATATCAAAACTGATATATTATGAATCACTGATAAAATCATGAAAAGTATCTCATTCTTCTCCATCCTTATCAAAGAGTTTACTTATGCAAACTAAAGGAAGTTTTTTTAATTGAAAATCAATTAAATTCATGCTGCTTTTCATCAAAAAAAAAGAACATCATTTCTTTCATGAACTAATGACAATAAAGAGAGTAAATTCACCTGTCTAAAATGATAAGTCCCTTTAAGAACCAAAGTCAACACAGCTATTATAATAAAATTCGTGCTTCCTAAAACAGAAAAACAAAAACAACAAAATTAACAACAGAATCCTGCTATTTCTCAGCAACAAAAGAACCCCAATTAAGCACCTAAGTTTCTTACTAGAACAAGTAAAGAAAGAGTGATGATACCCACCAGCAAAGTCAGTGACTTTATCAAACTTGAGAAGAGCAGTGATCACAAAGAACAACAACTGGTAACCCACCTGCAAAAACACACAACAACAAAAAAAAAAAACTTTACACTTGGAACCTCAAATTCTGAAGAGAAAGAGGGTGAAAGCGAACAAATTTAATAGTACAGTGACAATGGCTGTGAGAGCCAAGAAATGGGAGTCCAAAACGGTTCCCATTCAAGCTGATTATGCTTCGTTTTTTGTGGTCCTAACATTTTCAATTATGCTCATTTAATCAGGTTGAGGCTCTGTCCTCAGAAAAGGCGACTATATTGTTCAGAATGGAGGTAAATATTCAAATCAGACAATCATACATGCATTTTCTTCTTAAACAAAACTGGTGGTTTTCAATTTATGTGCCAATCCTTCTACAGGCAGTTTCAAGGTTGCTAGAAGAAAATAAGTCAATGAGCAGTAGCTCATCAAGAGATTTGGAATCTGGAGCATGGGAGCTCTCCCAGTCAAAGTTGGGGCCTCTTTTCGAAGACAAAATCCGTTCAGGGAGGAGGCATATAGGATCACTGGTTCTGCAGTTGGATTCAATTTTTTTGGCCGGTATGGTTTCTGAGGCGAAATCCAACCGCAAAAATATGGTCTTTGGTTTACCTTGTATGCCTTCACTTTTGGGTCGTTTACATTCTAATGTCACATTCAAACACATCAAATGAGGCCAGATCGGGCGCTGTCTTTTCCTTGGAGAATATCAATAACACTACAGCTTTATAATATGTGTTTTCATTTCTTGCCTCACTTTTAAGAGGTTCTTTTTGGGGCGTAGTTTGTTCATTTTTTCCCCCTTAACATGTAAAAAACATTGAATCAGTAGGCATGTAATTCTTTTCCATATCAATACAATATACTGAGATTACAACTTTTCATTTTCGACTTAATCGAATGGTCGGGCCAAAACTTTCCTCTAATCTTGATCTCGGGTTTGCAAAGCAAGTTATGGAATTTTAGAGTTAATGTCTAATTTGAACTCGGATTGCAAATCGACTGACTAAAGCATTTGATGGATATATGTTATGCAAAGGTTCCAAGGAAGATTGAATCCTTAACCAGATGTTAGTCTGGGAAATTACTCGAAAATTATTACACTGTAAACAAAAATATAAATGAACAATGAACAAAGAAGAATCATTGTAGTTATAGCTAACACTTGTTTCCAGAAAGAAATACAAAGCATAGCAGAGACAAAGAATAAACAAAGTACTAACCCATCTTCAATCCTTGACTTCTTTTCCTTTGTTTGTTCATACCTTGCACAAATATTATAGGTGGCTTTAGAAAAATGTAAATGGAACCATCAATATAAAAAAATTACTGTCATTACAGAAATCCAGAAATGAAAACATCAATAAGGAAATTCAGAGAAAACAGATGTATGATCTACTTAAGAACATAAAATTACGACGGTACAATGTTATTCTGTCTGTTCAAATTTATAAGCTCCATTCAAAGCATGCAATTTGTAAAATATAGTTAGCAACAGCAGTTCCGGTAATGGCAGGCAAAGCATAAATGATGAACTATGGAAACCTGGCATGGCAACATGAATCCACATTACTACCATAGTTCGAGAACTCCCACAAAGATGATTAATTTTTTTTTAACGTACAAAGATATTCCTCAACAAGCAAGAAATAGTAATCGAGAATCAGCCTATTAGAAGCACTAGCAAAAATCAAATTAATGAATCAGTTAATGTCCCTACTGTTTCTGAGCAAACGCAGGTCACAGGACATATCAGTTAGGATACATTAGGTAGATGGCTTCACAAAAGAAGTGACCTAACCATATATGCCCAAGAAATAAAGAAAAAAAAGGATCAATCTCATGTAACAAATTAAGCACTGCAGACAAATATAGGGTGACAAAGAGATGATGTAAAGAGATAGGAAAAGAGTTACTCAAACGGAGTTCTCCGAAATCTTATGGAGCAGAAGGTACTGAATTTTACCAATATGTGAAAATTTTGGACTAATAACAGAGAATAGGATTTGATTCTTAGCTGTTAACCTTTCTGCTTGACAGTTTCAGTTTGATGTTGTTTGGGGAGGATAGTATTACGAACACCTGGAGGCGGGTATTGTTTCTTTGGCTTTTTAAATACAACTTTACATGCCCAAAAATCCAAAATATTGCAATATTGATTATTTTTTCATTACGACCTTCTCACAGTTCACAATAAATACTAAATGTTTGGCCATGGAAAATGTTATAGCCAAGAAGAATGATTCTAAACAATACGCACAACTGACATTCCTTAATTTCCAATAGAACCATGAACAAAAATAATGCACATGTATCAGTTTACTTCTGATTAAGAGTTAATATTATCAAAAGTAAGATTATTTCAAGACATTGAAGTCTTACCAGTTGGCTGCTCTGTGGAAGATTGCGGCTGTATAAAGGAATTCAAAGAGAAAATTGCCTTGAACCATGAAGGCAAGCGCCTGTATGCTATTGGAGGCAATGGAATAAGGGGCTGAAACAGAATATGCATTTGCCCATGCAAGAACACCACATGTTAGGTTTAGTTACTTCCTCGTCCAATATAAATAGAACATAAAAGAAGGTGAAAAAATTAACCTAACCTTGTTGTCTTCTTATAAACTCTGTATGCAGCCACATTGCCATACTTCTTGCTGCTGATTCCTGCATCGGTTCAAGTATTATATATTAGCATATGTCACATGGCAATGAATTGAATTCTGTAAAAATAAAATTTATAGCAGGAAAGCAAACCTCAAGCAATGGTATGCCACTGACAAAAAGAAGCAACAATGTGAGAAAGATAGGCCAAGGGCTTATCTTTTTTTTTTTTTTTTTCTGATTTCTACTATACATCGATGTAATGCCTAAGTGTCAATTAATCACCTATGTTTCCATGCTTTAACTTATGCGATTTTATTTACATGCATGAGCTTTTGTTGGCCAGACTGATCAGGTGGCAGAACTCAGGCAACAAATTGAGTTGAAAGAAGTGGCTCGTGAAGGTATGAACCCCCAAATGATAGTAATGCAGTACAATCAATTTCCATAGTTATCAAAATGCTGTGTTTGACATGCTGATGACTTTTTTTGGGAGTCAATTAGTTAAGTGCTCTATGAGAACAAAGACTATCCGTCCAAGCAAACTTGATTTTATTCATATTTAGTTCACATTTAGTTCACCTCAGGATAATGAAAGTAGTCTACGCAAGTAACAGGATGGTTGGACTCCAGGCTACTTATGGTCTTGCGGTTTATGAAATGGAGATGGCATTTGATTAGGCTGTGTTCCAAACCGAATTTTGTTACTGGCGTCCAAAATAAATAAATAAATAGCACGAACTGCTTAGAGATCTGGAACTCTAGATTTGGTGTACAGGAAGATGGATGTAAGAGGGTGAAAGTATATAGATACTGGACTTTAGGAAATAGGACTGCTGAAACCTCTTACTGGATGATTTTTTTGGTTGATAAAAAGCAAAACTTGATTAATTTAGAATGGGGTAATGGGAATAAACATTAGTTATTCGGTATCTTGCCAGCTTTGTCCTGTTGCTGACAGTATACAATGGTGTTTTATGGACCTAATGTGGAAGTTTCTGATATATTTTTCCCAAAGCAGCTCTCCGAGAGCTGTTTTTTTCCATATTCTATGAAAAATTGAAAATAATAGGAACTTGAACCATAAAAGCTGAGGTGTTGTGGTATGCTAGACTTTAGTCCCACATTCATGGTGTTAATTTTATTTTTGCCTTATTGATAGCCTCAAATATGGATCCTTGAAACACCTTTTCTTTGTTGCAGAACTCAGTAGGAGTATCTCCCATACTCACCAGACTGGAACTTACCTCAGCCAAGTGAGTTATATTTGTCTGTGTTCATATTAGTTGCAGAGGCTGTGCCTTTTCTCTTCCCCTTCTTTTTCTTTCTTTACTTTTACACTACTCTTTCGTCCAAGTATTCTTGACCATTTTGTGATAGTCTTTTGATCTTACATAAAAATATAGTCAGCAGCTTCAAAAGGAGTTGAATTTGAACGAGAAATACTTGAGGCAGAGTACTCATTCATAACTGATAAAATCGTACAATTGCAAGATAAGGTTAGCTTTCATGTTTTCAAGATCTATCATATTCAGCTATTACTCATTTTCCAAATTGATAATATTAGAATGGACTGCACTGCATATACAAGTTTTTGCTTAATGCCGATTGTTTATTATTATTATTATTATTATTTTTTTTTTTTTTTTTGTTATGCAATTATAATATTATAATAAACAGTGCATGGTTCAAGCTAGAATTGGATTCAATTACTGCTTTTAATGTCCTTGCTATGAATGAGTAATGAATCCATATCAAATTATATAATTCCAGTGTATTGGCTCTTTTTTATGAATGCTCAGACTAACCTATACAAATGCCATTTTTTGCTTTGTGACCTTGAGTGCACTGACATGACAGGATAATGGTACAATTGCAAGGAACCACTTTTTTGTATCTGGCCGTAGGTTATCATTTCTTTGACACCCCCTTCCCCTAGTCCAATTATAGACTGAAAATGTTCAAGTTTTACCAGGCTGTAATTTATACTGGCATTGAGATTATGTCAAGTGTTTACTCATGTTAAGATAGTATTCTTGTTATATTTATTAATATGATTTGTTTGGGTATTATTGATTTTCCTTCAATCTGTTGGTAACATTTTAGGCTAAGAAGCTGGAAGAAGACATAGAAATAACAAGGAAGGAGATAGAGGATCCAACAGAAGTAGAAATTGAGCTGAAGAGGAGGCTTGGTCAGCTGACTGACCATTTAATTCAGAAACAAGCCCAGGTATTTGCTTAAGAAATCTTATTACTTCAATGACACCACAAATTCTAGTGATAGGAATGCTTGGTATTTGTATGGTTAGATGGAATGAAAGACATCTTTCTTTATTTCAGTGAAGACTGAAATGTCCTGTGAATATTCACTTATGTATGAAACGCAGAAGAATTAAAAACTTTGTTCTTACAAGGGTTATCCTAGCTTATGTATTGTTCAGTTTTTATGCCTTTTCATCTTTTAGCTCAGAAGAGATTAGGAGTTTTGAAAATAAACTATAGCTTCAACTTTTATGCTTTCGAGTCCTTGCCCAAAACAAATTTATAATCCGTTTAATTCCCACTGCCTAGCTTTGTCAAAGAGTAACATATGGATCTTTATTGTATCAAGGAAAGAGCAAGGATTTTTCTATTTCCTTTATTCTATTAGACTTTGATGATTGAAACTTTTTACTAATTGAGGACTTGCTGGCCGTTGATTGATAGAATATCATGTCCTAACATTTTCAATTATGCTCATTTAATCAGGTTGAGGCTCTGTCCTCAGAAAAGGCGACTATATTGTTCAGAATGGAGGTAAATATTCAAATCAGAACAATCATACATGCATTTTCTTCTTAAACAAAACTGGTGGTTTTCAATTTATGTGCCAATCCATTCTACAGGCAGTTTCAAGGTTGCTAGAAGAAAATAAGTCAATGAGCAGTAGCTCATCAAGAGATTTGGAATCTGGAGCATGGGAGCTCTCCCAGTCAAAGTTGGGGCCTCTTTTCGAAGACAAGATCCGTTCGGGGAGGAGGCATATAGGATCACTGGTTCTGCAGTTGGATTCAATTTTTTTGGCCGGTATGGTGTTTCTGAGGCGAAATCCAACCGCAAAATTATGGTCTTTGGTTTACCTTGTATGCCTTCACTTTTGGGTCGTTTACATTCTAATGTCACATTCAAACTCATCAAATGAGGCCAGATCGGGCGCTGTCTTTTCCTTGGAGAATATCAATAACACTACAGCTTTATAATATTTGTTTTTCATTTCTTTTGCCTCACTTTTAAGAGGTTCTTTTTGCTGGGGCGTAGTTTGTTCAGTTTTTTCCCCCTTAACATGTAAAAAACATTGAATCAGTAGGCATGTAATTTCTTTTCCATATCAATACAATATACTGAGATTACAACTTTTCATTTTCGACTTAATCGAATGGTCGGGCCAACACTTTCCTCTAATCTTGATCTCGGGTTTGCAAAGCAAGTTATGGAATTTTAGAGTTAATGTCTAATTTTGAACTCGGATTTGCAAATCGACTGACTAAAGCATTTGATGGATATATGTTATGCAAAGGTTCCAAGGAAGATTGAATCCTTAACCAGATGTTAGTCTGGGAAATTACTCGAAAATTATTACAACTGTAAACAAAATATAAATGAACAATGAACAAAGAAGAATCATTGTAGTTATAGCTAACACTTGTTTGTTCCAGAAAGAAATACAAAGCATAGCAGAGACAAAGAATAAACAAATACTAACCCATCTTCAATCCTTGACTTCTTTCTCCTTTGTTTGTTCTATACCTTGCACAAATATTATAGGTGGCTTTAGAAAAATGTAAATGGAACCATCAATATAAAAAAATTACATTGTCATTACAGAAATCCAGAAATGGAACCATCAATAAGGATATTCGGAGAAAACAGACGTATGTCTACTTAAGAACATAAAATTACGACGGTACAATGTTATTCTGTCTGTTCAAATTTATAAGCTCCATTCAAAGCATGCAATTTGTAAAATATACGTTAGCAACAGCAGTTCCGGTAATATGGCAGGCAAAGCATAAATGATGAACTATGAGAACCTGGCATGGCAACATGAATTCACAATTACTACCATAGTTCGAGAACTCCCAACAAAGATGATTAATTTTTTTTTTAACCGTACAAAGATATTCCTCAACAAGCAAGAAACTAGTATATCGAGAATCAGCCTATAGAAGCACTAGCAAAAATCAAATTTAATGAATCAGATTAATGTCCCCTACTGTTTCTGAGCAAACGCAGGTCACAGGACATATCAGTTAGGATACATTAGGTAGGTTGGCTTCACAAAAGAAGTGACCTAACCATATATGCCCAAGAATTAAAGAAAAAAAAGGATCAATCTCATGTAACAAATTAAGCACTGCAGACAAATATAGGGTGACAAAGAGATGATGTAAAGAGATAGGAAAAGAGTTACTCAAACGGAGTTCTCCGAAATCTTATGGAGCAGAAGCATACTGAATTTTACCAGTATGTGAAAATTTTGGACTAATAACAGAGAATAGGATTTGATTCTTAGCTGTTAACTTTTCTGCTTGACAGTTTCAGTTTGATGTTTGCTTGGGGAGGATAGTATGACAAACACCTGGAGGCGGGTATTGTTTCTTTGGCTTTTTAAATACAACTTTACATGCCCAAAAATCCAAAATATTGCAATATTGATTATTTTTTCATTTCGACCTTCTCATAGTTTCACAATAAATACTACATGTTCGCCCATTGGAAAATGTTATAAGCCAAGAAGAATGATTCTAAACAATACGCACAACTGACATTCCTTAATTCCCAATAGAACCATGAACAAAAATAATTGCACATGTATCAGTTTACTTCTGATTAAGAGTTAATATTATCAAAAGTAAGATTATTCTCAAGACATTGAAGTCTTACCAGTTTGGCTGCTCTTGTGGAAGATTGCGGCTGTATAAAGGAAATTCAAAGAGAAAAGTTGCCTTGAACCATGAAGGCAAGCGCCTGTATGCTATTGGAGGCAATGGAATAAGAGGGCTGAAACAGAATATGCATTCGCCAATGCAAGAACACCACATGTTAGGTTTAGTTACTTCCTCGTCCAATATAAATAGAACATAAACAGAAGGTGAAAACATTAACCTAACCTTGTTGTCTTCTTATAAACTCTGTATGCAGCCACATTTCCATACTTCTTGTCTGCTGATTCCTGCATCGGTTCAAGTATTATATTATTAGCATATTGTCACATGGCAATGAATTGAATTCTGTAAAAATAAAATGTATGGCAGGAAAGCAAACCTCAAGCAATGGTATGCCACTGACAAAAAGAAGCAACAATGTGAGAAAGATAGGCCCAAGGATTACTAGCCACTCGGCACCTTCCAGTACAGGTGTGGAAGCAATGAAAATTCCCCACCATAGGAAAATCTGAGCACAATATTTATGGGTAGAATTAAAATCACGATAACGAGGTAACAGAGTAGCTTGATGAATTATGCATTCTTAAGGTTAGAAAGCCAGTAAGGTATACTTTTTGAATACATAAAATTCATTATTTAGTCAAATTCATAGATGCAAAGAAAAAGATTTAATCATTTCCTCACTGTAAAAAGCTACGAAGCCCTTTATACTTTTTGAATACATGAAATTTATTATTTAGACAAATTCATAGATGCAAAGAAAAAAATTTAATCATTTCCTTACTGTAAAAAACTACGAAGCCCTTTATGTGGAAATCTCAATTCTCTTGTTCCACATGTCAAGTAGTAGCATAAACAGAGACCCTATTTATATTCTAGATTCTCCATAACAAGTGACCCAGACTAGCATACTTTTCAACTTTTTCAGCCGAAAGACATCCAGATAGCACAAATTATGAAGGTTAAATCTAATTATATTAACGCAGTGAACAACAGGAAGGCATACGAATATAGCAACAAAATCTGATTTTAATAATGCAAACAGTAACAGGTTGAAGAGATGCTATTAATATTATTAACTATAAATGATGCTGCTAGATAAAAATGACGTCTTTTAGCAAGTCAATGAACAATAGATAGCCTTTCAGCTGAAAGGCTTCCAGTTATTACAAGCTGCAAAAATATACAGGTGCTTCGAAGCATGTACAGAAATATAGCCCAAAAATGAATAATGATGAAGTCGGAGCTCAATGATGTAACCAGTAAACATTTAGAAAAAAGTATAAGAAACAATCAATTAAGTAAATGAAACTTCATAAATTTGTCTAGGATTTGTACTACTTCATTGACTATAACAAAGATTGTATGCACCACCAAATCCAAAAATAGTTTCATTTGATAGAAAGACAGAACCGACCTCGCCAAAATAGTTTGGATGACGAGAATAATTCCAAACTCCAACATTACACCACTTCCCTCTGTTTTCTGGAGAATTTTTGAAAGCTAGTTTTTGCTGATCAGCTGAAGCTTCAATGGAAGCACCCACAGACCACATAATCCACCCGATTATATCCACTGCCTGAAGAGATGGATCTCTATCACTTGCATTGACCACGGTTAAAGGTAAACTCACAGTCCACACCCACACAGCCTGCAGTGTATACATAAACTTGTGTATATTATATGTGAAATTGTAAATGAGCTTTAGCTGACTCATTAGTGAATATAGCAAGCAATATGATACCTGAAATATCCAGAAAATTGCCAATTTTCCCAAATTACCACGCATTTCATCAAAGCGTCGATCCTCACCCCACTGCAGAATTCTGCAGAACGCTCTATAGTTAAAATCATAAACGAAACAATCAAAGTGGTAATACTATAAAAAATGATTCCTTTTGATTTAAAACCTTGAGGTAATGCTGCCAGAGTCAGAATCAATAGATTAAGATCTAATTAACTTGCATAGGTAAACAACAAACCTTAGTGCCATATATATCCGAAAGTATCAGTGATGCATAATATATAAAAAGAAAATCCCACAAAGTTAAAGGATTTGCTAACGCAATGCTATAATACCTCATTAATAGAAAGAGACCTAGACGAAGACCCCATACCACTACCAGCAATGTCAAGACTACCTGCAAAAAACGAAAGAAATTTTTTATCTCGGGACAATTGAACAGGGTTTACTTAGAAAGGATTAAATAAATAAACTTATAGTAGAACTAAATCGAACAAGACTTGTATAACTTCTGCCGTAACGAAAAATATCAAAACTGATATATTATGAATCACTGATAAAATCATGAAAAGTATCTCATTCTTCTCCATCCTTATCAAAGAGTTTACTTATGCAAACTAAAGGAAGTTTTTTTAATTGAAAATCAATTAAATTCATGCTGCTTTTCATCAAAAAAAAAGAACATCATTTCTTTCATGAACTAATGACAATAAAGAGAGTAAATTCACCTGTCTAAAATGATAAGTCCCTTTAAGAACCAAAGTCAACACAGCTATTATAATAAAATTCGTGCTTCCTAAAACAGAAAAACAAAAACAACAAAATTAACAACAGAATCCTGCTATTTCTCAGCAACAAAAGAACCCCAATTAAGCACCTAAGTTTCTTACTAGAACAAGTAAAGAAAGAGTGATGATACCCACCAGCAAAGTCAGTGACTTTATCAAACTTGAGAAGAGCAGTGATCACAAAGAACAACAACTGGTAACCCACCTGCAAAAACACACAACAACAAAAAAAAAAAACTTTACACTTGGAACCTCAAATTCTGAAGAGAAAGAGGGTGAAAGCGAACAAATTTAATAGTACAGTGACAATGGCTGTGAGAGCCAAGAAATGGGAGTCCAAAACGGTTCCCATTCAAGCTGATTATGCTTCGTTTTTTGTGCTTTATTACGATGTGTGTGTCTTTATATGAAGTGAAAGTATTGAAGAGTTTTAACTTGTCATAGGCTGTGTGGTGGATATTAAAACATACTCGTTAGCCTCTTTGTTGTACTTGGGTTGTTAGATAGACCCACTTTGAATGAATCCCAAGTTCCCAGCAGCTTCCAAGTGTTGAAATTTAATTCCCTTAACAGGACCGTTATTCTAAGGTTACAATACAGAGTCAGTACAGTTACCATACCGGAGTTTAACTTTACCCATATAAATCCTTGATCATAAGTTCAAAGGTTAATTAAATTGGACCACGATTCTAATGATTTAGATGAAGAGTAACGTTACCTTTATAATATAAAACTATATTTAAAAATATATGCCAATTTTATTCTTAATGGGAGAGAATTAGTGTATTGCATAGAAAAATGTTTACTTATTGTTTGAGTGGTAAATATTTACACCACTCAATCTGATTATAGAACTAGTAATAGATTGAAAACTTTTATCGTCAGAAGATTACATATTTTTCTGCATATATAGCCATAATTGATATAATCAAGTTCTGATATTATAAAAAAATCTGAGTTAATCAAGCACATGGGATTACATTTACTTGGTAATCAACTTTGTGTCCCTTCTGATACAAATTCATGACTCTCGAGAAGAACAGGTAAGAATCAGTAAAAATGTGACTGTACATATTCAAGCTGGTGCAATGGAGACTTTATCAACTTCAACTATGTACTCAAGAGTTGCAAATGGAGGAATTTGCATATCAGAACCCAAATCTGCACCCTGCTCTCCAAACCCTAAACTAGGAGGAATTATCACTCTCCTTTTCCCTCCTGCTTTCATTGATCTCAATACATATTCAACTCCCTCACACATTCCTTTACTATAAGGCCTTGAACCCATTACCAAGGCCAATGGCTTCCTCTTTTCACCATTAATTGTGTCAACAAATACTTTCCCAGTTTCTTCAACTTTCCCCTGCAAATCAATCACCACCAAGTCTCCTGTTCTTGGAGCAGCACCACCTCCAACTCTCAATTCATAGTATCTGTTTCAAATATTACAATGAGGAAGACTGTCATTTTCTGATACAAAGAAGCTACAAATCTCTAAACTCATCAGATTTTTACCTGATGCCATTAGGCAACACCACTTCCTCTTCCTTTTCAACATTTCTGCACAACATTTTAATCAAGACTACTCAGTAACTCAACCTGAAGCTACTTGGAAACCTTCAACAAACAAAGGAACAGTAAAATATGAAACCGGATAAGTTAGTTCACCTTGTATTGGCTGCTTCTTGAGAAACTTCAAGGCGGGTTTTTATCTGCTCAGAGATAACTCCAACAGCTAGAAAAGTTGCCCAAGCAAGGCCTGCACCAAGACCAAACCTCCTGGTTAAGGTTGAAGCTATCCAATCTGTAGTTTCAACAGTGGCAGGTTTTGCAGGCTTCTCTTGTTGTTTATTAACAGTAAGAGGTGTTGGTTGGTCAGGTGAGCTTGTGCTTAACTGTGAAGACGGAGTTGAAGTTTGTGGTTCTGATGGTGATTGTGAAGATGGACTTGGAGGAGGAGGAGTTGGAGATGAAGAAGCAAACTGGTGAGTTCTGGTAATTGGGTGAGAGAGAAATGGTGGGGATCCAAAGAAAGTTGCCATGTTTTCCTTTTTCTTCTTTTGAGAATGGATTAAAAAAAATATCTTGTTCAGTCCATTTTAGGGGTTTTTCTTCTCTAAAACCTTATCCTTGTAAGTGGTTGGATGTAAATCTTGTGTCCCTTCTATCTCTAGTTTTTTTATTTCAATTTTCTTGAGGTCTGTTTGGAAGCTGTGAAAAAGAATAATATAATACGAGTTAACGACTTTTTCCCACCCAAATAATGATTTAATGACACTTTTCCAATGTTTCGAAAACCGGACCAGATTATGACCCGGTCAAGGGTTCGGTTTCCGGTTTGACCAATTGGATCAGTCGGTTGGACCGTATTCTATAAAAAAAATTTAGTCCCTAAATGTTTGGAATTCATCAAAAACACCCTTATAATACTCCTTTAAAGTTTAAAATATGTCCAAAACACCCCTGTCACGTGAAGAGACTAGTGACTGGTGAGTGGTAACGGCAGCGAGGATCGACGGCCGATCGAAGTTTGGAATCATGGGGCTTTTGATGTATAGGTGTCGACGAATCTGATGGTGGTGTTAGGGAGTTCTATCGACGCCAGAAGTTGTCGGAATCAAGAAGGAAGTTCGACGGTCGCTTGAACTATAGGTGGACAGCGAGCGACGAAGGCTGGACGACGGCCATTGAAAATGGATGGGTTTTTTCGTAGAGATGTCGTCAAGTCTAATGGTGGTATTTTCTCCCTCGAATGATGTCGGAATCCGGTGGGATTGAGTTGCGATTGGATGGCGATTCGGCACTATTTCGACGGTCCAACCACGGCTCAATCCGGTTTGATTGAAAATATCGGTTTTCAGAGGATACCGAACTAAAGATGTCGCCAGCTCCTGATCGAATCGGATCGTCCAGTTTTCAGAACACTGCACTTTTCTACCCACGGACTTTTAAAATATCAGTTTACTACCAAATTTGCATTTCGACGACGAACAGAGAATAAACTCGATCCAAATTGTTAGGACTTTTGAAGAGAGTAGGTCAATGAGTCTTTTGATGGTGGAATATTGGATTTTGGTGGTTGAGATTGCCGGAATTTGACTTGGGAGGAACGGTTGTGCAAACCTTAATCACTCAATTGGCGGCGATTGACAGGGTTGTCAGGTGTAGGGTTTGAAGGGTTTTGGTGAGTGATGATCGAAAAAAAGAATGACTATGATCTAGAGTCATAATGATGTCGAAATCAAAAACAGAATATAAATTTGAATTGTAAAATTATATTTTAAAAATCCATTATTTGGGTGGGAAAAAATGGTTTACTCATATAATATTGATCGATAAGCGACAACCTTACCATACTAAAATCATTAGTTATCAAGATTCAATAATATGAGCTATTTCTCTTGTTTAACAAACCCGCAAGGATTTAGTCAAATAGTTAGACGGACCTGTGGCTTACTGTTCACCTCTGCATATGATTCCGGATTCAAGCCCCTACCAAAATGGGGTGAAAGATGAAGCATATCAACTTGCAGAGTTAGTCATTGGTATAAAAAATTCCCTGTACCTAAGTTGACATCTTAGTAAGATACTATCCAGTTTGAATTTCAATTCAAAATTGACCACTAGTTTGATTATTGCAGCAAAATGGTTTCCATTTTTTGTATGACTTTCTTCAGTTACGATCATATGACCTGAAGAACAACACATGGAACACAAAAACAAATGCAAAACATTGATTACAACAATTGCAATTGAACCTTTTTTTTACAAACAAATACACAAGATTGAGGAGGCTGCACCAATAAGAATACAAAAAGAGAAAAGGAAAATTGTTGAGAGAAAAGAAGGAAAGAATCACAATCATCTCAAGTGGAGTATATGTTTGGTTCATCATCTTCTATCAAATCCGTTATGTTTGTCTTATATCTGTTCCAACATTCCAGGACTTGCCAACATGTTTTGGCAGTCCGATGAGCCGAGATTCAGTCTGTTTGCAAACTTTGATCTTTTAGCCTGTTGAGTCGTCAATAAATCTCGCTGTCTGGTTCTGGCCCCTCTCTTGGCCACTACTTAATGGTGCAATTGGTCTAGGCACTTGTGAACTAGTTATAGGCTTCTGCAATGGCTTCAGAGCAGCCAAGATTTCTGCAAACGTTGGCCTCAATCTTGGATCTCTACAGGGTTAAAAAAAATAAGGTCAATTGTCAGTTGTCAATCAATATGGCCAATGATAATAACATCAAAAATTTCATTTTTACAATTAAATGTGAAGAAATAGCATCAACTTCAGAAAAGTATTTCCAGAGAAACAAGCAAAAATAATCTCTACAACTAAATGTTAAAAACTAGTGAATGGAGAAAATGATTATTCTACCATGAAAAAGAATGGAAGGCAAGGGGGGCAGGAAACGGAATGTTTATTCTTAGCTCAAATGAGACAGCCAACACATACACGATCAATGTTGCAAATATTCCGTCGAAAGAGTATCAGCATAGATTCTCCAAACACTTTAACAAGGCAATCACGTTTCATTACTCGAAGGGTGGCTTTCTTATGAGGCTAGAGAAAATCAATTCTAAGAAGGTAGCTTGATTTTTCAATTGTAGGATTGTCCAAGTACAAATATCATTAACACTTAAGGGTGAAAAAAGATGCATCACAGCAGGATTAATGAAAGTTCACAGAAGGCTGAAGGTTTTCAAATACAAGAAGCATAAGGAAACCAAATGGCAGAATAAATAAGTGGATCAGGAAAGCACATCTCATGAATTTGAAATCAACCGGCCACCCACCACACCATGAGAGCCTCCAGCAACACATTAAACCTTCAGTTAAATAACTAGAATAAGCATAGCTACCAGGGATTATTAATGCCTACTCCAGTTTAAGATAAATCACCAAACAGTACCCCGCACCAGATACAATATCAGAGTAGAAAACTAATTAGTAATCAAGCATGTTCAGAAGTGTCAGGTTGGAAGGCAACAACTTAAAATATACTCACGTCTGCCAGCACTTCCGAATTATATCTGCAATGGCTGGATTCATATTATTTGGAATGTCCAAACGGCGGTGTTGGAATCCTACTGCACCAACAACTTGCATTGGGTTCATTCCCCCCCATGGCTGTTGCATCGTAGATAGCTCCCATAATATGACCCCAAAACTATAAACATCACACCTGCATTCCATATTCATAAGATTATAACAGAGGAAGCACAGGAATGGTCCAATAATAATACTAAGTTCAATAAAGAAAAGGCATACTTTTCATCTGAAGGTTCATTTCTGAGCACTTCTGGAGCCATCCACTCAGCCTGAAAGTGCTACAAAATTAAATCACTAATCTGTAGCGGTAATGGTCAAATTATATCAAACAAAGTAACTAGATAATGATTAATCAATGGGGCAAAACATATTGCAAGTTACAGAATTGTGATTATCTTTTAGACTTATAAGAACTTGATGAAAAAGGAAGAGAAAGAAGACAAATTTTCAAAGGCCCACAAGGAAATCCAAAGAAAGACGGCAATGACAAATAAGAATATGAAACAAACATAAACAATAAAATTCATACAAAACAAAAGGCATATAAAATATAAATACACCTGCAGCTAGTTGTTTAGCACAGCTTACCGTTCCAGCAGTTGACCTTGAAGACAGAAATGTGCTGTTCTTCATCCGTGATAACCCAAAATCACATACCTAAATAACAGATGTAAATATGTAAAAGATGGAATTACAGACACAGATTCACATCATACTGGATTAGACATATAAGACACTTAAGTGTACAAAAGAGAGAAGTGATACCTTGACAACCCAATTTCTATCAACTAGAAGATTTGGAGACTTCAAATCACGATGTACAATTACTGGCGTGCAGTTGTGCAAGTAATTCATTCCCCGAGCCTGAAAATTAAATTATTTAAAAGGGAAAAGTTATTGCCATCTGAGCACCAAGTAAATCACATTTTGTAGGAAAGTTATGGAACGCAACATAAGAATAATAGAATCATACAGCATCCAGGGCCATCCTCAAGCGTCTCCGCTCATCTAATTGATTGTTAGGCCGATGAAGTAACCTATACAAACTACCTCTGCAAAACATAAATTCTTCTTTAGTTTTCAGATTGAACACAAACAATAAAGCCCCAATAAACTAATAATAGTTAAAGAAACACAAGCACTAAGAGCTCTATATGACTGACAAAAGTAAGGAAACAAAATGCCAAAGACTTGAGGAATAGTTGATACAGTTCAGTTCAGTTATGTAAACACTTTATCCAAAATTTATGTTACTAGGTGAATATCAAACATTAATATCCAAGTACCAAGTTCCCTCACATGTAACATAAATCAGACAGATATGCCAAGAGACAAGAATAGATAATAGATAGGTCAAACCAACCCAAGATATATAGAAAGATAAATATAAAAAAGCATATAAAGTAAATGTGAGGGATTCAAACTTAAGACCTTTAACTCTGATTCTAAGTAAGTAGTCACTTCACCCAAAAGGTTAAGGTATTAGATTAGGGTCCGACATTAATATTTAAGTTAAACAAAATTCTACTACTAAAACTATCCCTCAATCAACAAAATTTTATTTAAGATTTGTTAAATAAAGCACATTTACAAGAGCATCATTTCAAGTCATCTCATTTACTGATAACTCAGTTAAATAATTTGGACACTGCAAGATGACAAATGCTAGTGACATTGCTGCCACAAGAACTAATTTCTGATCGCAAGAAAACTAGTCAGTATAAACTAGTTACAGAAGCATTATAAACTTCCTACCAGCCATTAATAAAACTCTAATATAATGACTGCATAAAATTTAATATAAGATTACAACACAAATATGGAAAGAGATAAGGTGGACACATACCTAGGAAGAAATTCTGTAACAATTGAGAGATTTGGAACACGAGTTACAGCTCCCATGAAGAGAACAACATTCGGGTGCCTAAGCTTTCTCATGAGTAGGACCTTACATAACAAATCACAATTTGCGAAAATCAATAATGGTATACAATTTAAATTCACAGGACTTAACATTAAAGTGGTAGAAAGAGGCTGTTAATATGATTTAAGTATGCCATGAAAGAAGAATTAACATGATTTGGAAAAGAAATTGTCAATCTAACAGCCTTCCTTACCAGAAAAGATCAGCAACATCATACAAATACTATCGCCTTAGGAATTTAGTTCATTGAGCCAGTGAATAAATTGTAACAAGCCCAAGTCGCTTGAAGTCTAATAATATACTAACACTATACAATATTAGTTATCTATTCTTTCTCTTTTTTCACATTAATTTGAGGTATAGGCATAAAGCACGAGGCTAAGGAATCAACCAGATTTTAAGAGGCGCTCCATGTCTTTTGGGAAGTTGATCTAAGTATCCTTTTAAATGTAACACATACCATCAAAAGAAAAGAAAGTGAGCAGTTACAGCATATGAAACAACAATAACAAAGATAAATTGACCAGATTACATTAAAATTAATTTGCAAAGTGATGAATGACCCATCAGGATATAATCATTAACATGAGTTTTGAATCAGGCACAAGACAATAAGCAGATCACAAGGTTCAGGCATCTTTTGTGACATGTGTGAAAGAAGTATCTATTCAGATTTTGCTATAGATGGCATGAGATCAGTTGATGTCTAAGATAGCAAGAGAAGAGAGAACTTGTACCTCTTTTTTGAATTCTACAAGTGATTCACCAGAAATATCTTGGTCTAGGAACCTCTTCACCGCAACTTCCTATGAAATCAAAGAGCAGCAACAAGTTCAAAAAATGTACCTTCCAAGAACAAGGATTATCATACGTCAATTTGGAGGAAAAAACTCAGCATAGGTTTAAACATTTAATTTCTACCACACAAACCATCTCACGAGTCACGACATGTACCAAAAAAACAATTGATCCAAAACTATGAATTGTCTTATTAAGGCATTGCCGATCATTTCTAGAGCCCCAAAATACTTATACCTATTCCAAGGACAAAACATTGTGCAGTAGTATTTCCAAGGATGAATTTTCCAGAACCATAGTTTAAAAAACTAACACGAAAAAAGTAGGCCCTAATTTTAGAATTTGGTGAACATTAAAGAAAAATAGGGTGATTTTTGGGTATGAAATATATAATAATTATATTATACTATAAAACTTTGGAAAATCAGGTACTTAAGGTTTATTTGTCAGTTAGACAATCCTTAATATCTTAGAATAATTTATATAAATTTTGATCCAATTTATTGTATATTGTTTATCTTGAGATATTCCACTCATCATCAACCTTTATATCCAACAGTCTGTCCCATAATTAATTTTATTTAGGATTTTCTACATTAATCATACTGTAACTTACCAATTCCAGCTCCCAAACTGCTTACCAGAGCTATTCAGTTGGCTTTCTAGCATACTAATATTCTACAAAAACTTTATGCTTCTCAAAACACGAAAATATTTGAATTAGACCCATAGTAGACATGAAAAAAGCCCAGAAGGTTTAGTTTCAGCAAGAGAAAACTCACAGTTTCATGCCATTCCCCACGATATACCTCTCCATATGATCCTGAAAGACAACAATAAGCCAGAAATTGACAATTATGTGAGCATAGCTAGAGTCAAGAAGTATCAAATGAAACAGGGTACAGTATTACATAGCATAATGCATGGGTTCATACCAAGTCCAATACGTTCACCCAAGGTGAGTTCCTCCCATGGAATCTCACATTCCGCAACATCATCAAGATCAGATTTTGTGCTATCATTGCCAGCTGATCTATCTGATACTCTCTCAGCTTCTGAATTTGCCCCGAAAGAACCATGTTCCAGCCCTCCACTACCACGTGGCTCATAACCAGCAGAATCTGTATCTCCATCACTTCGTGCACCCTGCTCATACTGCTTATTCACAGCTGCAGTTGTTGCTACCATAGCTGCAGCAGTAGCAGTGGCTGCAGCAGCCACAGGAAGTTCAATATTTGAGTCAGTGTTTGACTTTGCTGCAGCTACTACCATTGAAGATGCAACAACAGCAGCTGCAGCTGCAGCTGCCGCAGCAGCCACAGGGACATCCTTTCGGTATTTTATAGGTGTCACATCAGACTGCAGTGAGGAAGGCTGTCCAGTCGATTCCCTTATATCAGGAAAATTGAACCCTAAACCTTCAGCAGGCTTATTAAGATACTCAGGTTGGTCAAAAAGAGGAGTTCCCTTGGAATACACTCTTTGACGTGGTAGCGGAGGCAAAAAACGAGCTGAACTCAGATCATGTTGATCCTTACTTTCCCCAGTTCCAAAACCCTGTTTATTTTCATCCTTCGTTTCAGTTGGTGACCTGATCTCAGCTGTGGATGCATCTAATTGCTCTTGATAAATTTCAGTAAACAGATTTGGAGGAGCAACAACACCACTTTCAAGCAACACATCATGAAGCTTCTGAGCTAATTGTGGATTCTCTTTGGCAGCATTAATCATGTATTGTGAAACATCTTTCACTTTCATTCTACGCGCTGTTTGAGAGCCAACACCTTCAGTCCAGGAAGGAGATCTTCCATGAGTGTAAGGATAACCAGACCTGCCTGGAACTTCTCGTGCTGGCACGCTCTCTAAATTGGAAAGAATTTTATTGGATTCTTCCTCACCTTTAATTGTCCCAGTAAAAGTTGTAGAAGTATCAAATTTTCCAGTGTCTTCAGATTGACTGGCTATAGCAACAGAACTTCTGAACCTGGATCTCTTTTCAGATGTCCCAAACTCGGAATGTTCTTCAAATGAGCTCCCAACCCCACTGCTGGAGGAGGCTACATGAGATGAGTCAATGTCTCTTGATAAAGGACTGGCTGAGTAAAAAGATTCATCTAAATCTATATGTAACCCAACTGCATCAGAAGGAATAAGAGTTCCAGGATCTGCCATTAGGTCAACAATGTACTCCCTGAAATCCACACTATTAATCATTAATCATCTTAATAAAGAGGTGCACATTTTGCAACACCAAACAAACAATGAACACATATAATGGAAGCTAACTTTCTGCCATGAGACCTTGGTAAGCCGTGTAGCCAATTGAACAAATGCAGAAACCACACATAATTTTAAAACAAAAAGATGCATGCAACAAACTGAAGATTTCTCCTACTCAAGAATCTCATAATAATGGAACTCACGAAATTAATTTTGAGAACAAGTATACAATATAGTAGGCATCATATGCATAAAAAAAAGAATGTTCGAAGTTTTTCATGTGAATATGCTAGACATCATAGATAATCCCTGATTCCTGTGGACAACAAAATAAAGATAGCCAAAACCTAGACATCTGAGATAACTTGTTCACATTGTGAAAAATGGTAACTTCAAAGTTTTAATAGCACTTACCTTCCATCATTAATCCTTACAAAATTCATTGCCACATCATCAGAACCTGTATATTGGTGTCCCTTCACCAACCGGCAAGGGATGCCCACACTATCAGCGATAACCTACATAAACATATAGAACATTAAGTGGACTATACGCAATTGGTGAAAGCAACAGGACTTTAACAAAACAAGCTGAGCTGATCAAAAAGTGATGTGAGGAACAAAGGAAGTATAAAACTTGAGATAGTCAATAAAAACATATGAATAAATATATAAATAAGTGAAAAGGTAAGAGTATTACAAAAATAAAGGTATAGCTATTTAAACATTCCTCTAACAGCTAGATCCAATCTCCTACACCTTCCAGAAAGGAGAAGTAAGAGAAAATGAAGATTTGAGAGATACTTCATCATCCTTTGATTCATTTTGTCAAATCGGCCACTTTCTCTCTATCTAGACCCAATGAAGAAAGGGCTAAAATTTTCTAGACTTGTAGACAATTATTTTATCCAGTTCTCTGTGTGTATAATAACCATACAGGCTCTTATATTAATTCAGCTGTGCATAAATTATTATTTACTTGAATTATTGCACATTCTCGATATATCCCCAACACTTTTCACAATGCAGTTTACAGGAAATGTTTTCTTTGAGAAAAATGGTTCCCCTAGAACACAAAGGTATAACATCTCTGAGCATCCAGCACTAAGAGATTGATACTAGTCTGACAGAAAGGTTTTTGGTCATCCCTCTAGGAAATGACTCTATATACCTGCTGAACTTTTCCACCTATAACCTGACGCATTTGGGTTGGTTTTTTTTGGTTGTTTTCTCCATCTTAGGCAATACTGGTACCTATTATTTGTAGAATAATTCTTCTATTGAAAAGAAGGCTAGTCCAACACATACGGGCACAAATAATTATAAAAGCAATACTTCTGTGTAACCAGAAGAAATTTTAGAACTATGATGTTGCTATGCATTATTATCAAGAAACTTGCACAAATTACAACTTTCATAATTGTTTGACAGTTTTATCAAGCCAACACCCATGCAAATCATATATAGCCCTATCCTAAATCAAGATTTTTGGCAGTTCTCATATTGGACATCCCATGTCTGTCTCAAATACAACACTTGCATGAACAATAATGTTTTTTCAGTAGAAGTCAAAAGCAAATAAAAAGCTCTTCTGTCACAGGGAAGATTGAGGTATAGGATGAATAAAACTTTAGCTAATGACACGAGTAAAGAAATTGAGAATACCATATCATGGAATGACACAAATATTTGAGCATTTTTTCATATTCTCTTGTTAACCTAATCTGAAGCAGTTGATCTGAAAATTGTTTAGAAATTGACCCTCATTCCAATGTCCATACATTTCTAATCACAAGTCAAATCTAAAAAAAGGTACACAATGATATAAGTAACATAAACAGGGACAGAAAGTACAGAATTTTTGTTCATCATAGGGAAGCTAAAAGTGCCAAATTGTTCAAGGAAAATTTCATGTTAATAATCCAAATTTATATTTTGAATTTGGAAACGAAAGCTCCCTGTAACATGGAAGCAAAAATGGCACTATGGGTTATCCAAATTCTAACTTATCCCAGTCTCAACCACCATAAATGGATTTGGTTGCATGAACTTTGTTTTCTGTGACATTCTACTCTATCCAGTGCAATATCAAATTTCACACCATAAACAAATAAATGTCTGCAACTTACCACAAAAAGAATAAATAAGTGAAGCAAGTACCTTAAACAACAATGCACGGTGACGAGCTAAACCAATTCTTAGAGAACCAAGCGGCAAAACCATACTACCAAGAGTTGCTTTCAAACTGGAACTAAGACTTTGAAATCCTCTTAACATGTTTTCAGGATGCCCAACTGGTCCACCCATGTGTTCAGCAACTAAAACAGCAAGCTTTTGCACCAAATCGCTGCTCACAGAAGCTAGAGTTTGTGATCTTAACTTGACAGCCACCTCAAGGGCCTTCTGTTCAAGTTTTAACAAATTTGCATCAGCAGATCTATTGACCAAAACCGCTTCCCAGGTGACACCATCTGAAACAGGTGTTCCTTGCAAATCAACAAGGGATGGCATTTTGTCTGAGGAGGACGCCATCAAGATTCCATACAGGTCGTAAAATCCATCCAAGATCTTGTCATCATAGCTAAGAGAATTGTAATTCTGTGAAGCACGGACAAATCTACGATATGAGATATGTTAGAAAGGAATAAACATGTGGCAAACTAAATCTTAAAACAAATGCCAATTGCCAAGCATTCATTTAAAGATGGCACATAGCATATGTATATCCAACTTCTTAAGAATATATCTTATAAGGTTAATAAACCTTGAATGTTTACAAACCAAAACAGATTTCATCAATTGCTTCACTCATTTGATCATTGTTAAGGAGCCACTTAACCTAAAAGCATAAGCTATTAGATAAGATTCCGACACTAATATCTAAGTCTATCAACCATATCTCAAACATGGGCATCCGATTTGAATTTCAGTTAGTAACAAAGTCCATGAGTAACCAAGGATTGAACCACATAGCAACATAGGGGAAGCCCTATTGTCTTCACAAATATCACCCAATAATCTAAAGTAGAAGATGATAATGGACCAACCTAATTGCTGATCTGACTTTTCCTGTTTCTGTGAATGCTATTACTCTATCAACTTGTTTACCAACTCCACAAAAGAAGTCTCTCCACACTCACTTTCCAGGCCAATATGTATCGCTGAAACTAGATTTTCACAGATAATGAAGCTCAACTATCGAAACAATTACTCCTTTCTTTCAACTAGTTAAAAAACTCGACAGGGCCTCTCAATAACATGGGTCTGACATCAGGAAGCTAACAACATTAATAATTTATTGTCTCTTCCTTTCATCACATCTTGAGTAACATATATCACGAAAATCACATGAATGACACTGACAACTTCCCAGAACTTATTATTCAATTTCTTTCGTCTTCCTAACTTAACTTCACATTAAAGACAAATAATTTCATCAGAAAGAAATAACAAATTTATGGCAACATCAATAGCTTGATAATAGAACATGTCAGTTGACTTAAAAAACCAAGAAGTAATGAAAATGTTCCTTCACATAAAGTTATAATAACTAATGAAATTAATAGCAACAAGACTTGACTTGAGTCAATTAGATAGTAATTGAAAAGGCAAACTTACCCAGTATCTATATGCAACAATTTCAGCAGGAGTATTTTCAGGATCACAAGAACCTAAACTGATTTGCTTAACAGCCTCAATCTGAACAGCCTCAGGATCCTCCTTTGCACTCAACTCCAAAGCCAATTGTATCTGATACTCTTCCTCTATATCAGGATCCCTGGAGTTAGTGGACCCTGAGTCATGCCTCACAGTATCCAAAACAACATCTGAGCCACTACCACTAACCAAATCAGCAGGCTCAGTTGTTCTTTCTGCTCTTGTCACATTTGAAGAAGATGGTGGACTTGGACTTTTTCTATTTACAACTGAATTCAACCAATTTGAAAGACCAGAATTGGATTTATTCTCAGGATTATGGAGGGATGATGATGATGATGACGATGACGATGCTGGTAATTCATGGGACTTACTAATCTTTGATGAAGCTGATCCTTCTGGATCTTCTGATGGATTAGACATGATATGAAGCTTCTTGAGAAGATTCTTCATACTATTTCACCAAGCTAATGTATTGAATGCTAAAAAAATAAAAATCTGGCCATAAACATCTCCATTGTCTTGGACCAAGCATGAATAAATCTCAAGCCACCAAGTCAAAAATCACAAAGCTCTAAGCAATCCAACAGAAAACCACCCTTTTGACTTACACAACAAAAGTACCCAGATGCTTTAATTGAAAGATAAACATCCACTTTTAATAACACCACCCTCTTGAAGATCAAAACAATCAAAGTTTGAAGAACATCAAACAAAGATATTGAACGCTTCAACCTTGAACATAAGTGAGAAGAGAAAAGATTAGATCTTTCTTAGGATAAAGAGTAGAATAGAGAGGAAGGCATAGAAAAAAGAGAGAAGAAACAGAAGCAAGAAAAGAGACAACTAAGAGGAGGAGCAAGTGGGAGAAGAGAAGTAAGAGTAGGACCTCAAATCAAAAATAGAGTGACCCACTTGAGTTTAGAGGCAGAAGGATTTCAAGGTCCCATAAAAAGGTTTAATTGGTGCCAAAACAACTACAACTACACCAACAACCAACTTGTTCGCTGTTTCTCTCACTCTCTCTTCCTCTTCTCCACCTATCTAGAAGTCCACAAACAAATAAACAATGTCTCTTTCTCTCTCTTTTATGTCCAAAACTGTAAAGTATAAACTATTGTGTCTTCAAAATCTTGGGACTCCAAATACTTCCATCTTATCAATGGTGGCAAAGCTTGGAAATTTGTGGTGAAAACTTAAAACTACTTCGACAAAAAGATCATTTTTTTTTTCTTTTTTCTTATTGGATTTTTATTTTATTTTTCACTTATATTGTGAAAATGTTTTCTTATCTATATATATTACATCATTCATGTTCCACATTATAGAGAAAAATAAAATTAATCATATTATAAAACATAAAAGGCGATTTGCACTATACATAATTATATGAAATATCATAATAAAATGATAATTAAAAACTTCTTCTGATAATTATTTAAATTTAGATTATATTTAATATTTTTGTAAATTATATTACTTTACCATACTGATAATTAATTTTGAGGTGGTGTATTATACGTGCAAAATATGTTTGGATTATTGCTATTTTTGAGTATTGTTCCTTTAATAATTTTAAATAAAATAAATATTCAAATATGGAAAAATTTTGTTCTCAAATGCGCTTCATTGGGCCAAATTCGGAAACCCCACGTGCAATTTCTCACGCGTCAAAGTTTGCTCTATGTTATGAATTCACATGGCAACAATACATTTCTTATATCTATTCATGCTTAATTACCAATATTTATCTCTTTACTTTAGTATAATTTTAGCTTGTTTGTCTACTTTGTTTACTATAATCATATTTATAGCAATGTTTATATACTCGGACTGGCCTTGACCCGATCAAGGGGCTAGTCCCTCGAGTTGGCGGTTTGACTAGTCCGACCAGCGAGGTATTATAGGAGTTGAGAGAAAATGGTTGGTCGACTCGCGGTTTAACTGGTGATTCGACATTGTTATGCCCATCCAACCCCAAGTCAATCCAGTCCAATTGCTACAACTCGAATCAGATAAAAGTCTGGTTCCTAGTCAGATTGGTCCGATTTGGGTTTTAAAATAGAGGTATATAGACAAGTATTAATTTTAATGATTATCGAAGCCTATCTAGTTGGGTTTATTTACTACCCAAATAAACTTATTTAAAGCTATAAGTACTTTTGAAATTGTTTTTCTGTTGTTTGGTTGCGTAAAGCACTTATATAATTTAAAATAAGTTATTTAAAGTGTTGAAATTTCAAAGATATTCCTATTCAAATTAATAAATTTGACTTGAGTTATTCTTGTTTGATAAATTAATATTAGACAGCTCTTTTATAATTTCTTGACCAAACAATTATCATAATTTTCAACGAAGCTCTACTCATATAAGTTCTATTCTAATAAATCGTTCTTCTATAATTTATGTTATAGAAGCCGCACCAAATGGACCCTCAATCAAATTCAATAATAATAAAAGTTAAATCTGATATAAAAAACATTAGCTTGTGGCACCTTGTGGTATGGTTATCGCGGGATTTCTATAATATTTTAGGCTCCGTTTGGTTCACAATTTTATGTTTTTGGGAAAAGTTTTTTGAAAAAAGTTAAAAAAAAATTGAATTGGACTGGTATTACGATGTAGGATTTACAAATTCTAAAATACCCCCTATGTTTGTTTTTTTACAAAACACCCCTTATAATAAAATATTAAAAGTTAACAAAAATACCCCCAATCCACCCTCAAATATGGACAGCCGGCCACCACCGCCGGAGGGTGGCCGGAGTCGCCGTAACAAAAACATTAAAAATATTTAGGGGTATTTAATTGAATTAACAAATTTAGGGGGTTTAAAAAATGTTGAATAAAGTTGAATAATATTGTGAGTTTTTGGGTATTTTACTGTTTAACTTTTTTGGGAATACTAAAAGTAGTATTCCCAAAATCCAACCAAACGAAGCCTTAGATTTTATTTTTTATTTTTTTGGTTATGAAGGACTAAATAAATACGATTCCACAAAATCCAAATATCCACCTATATTTTACCCAAAATTGTCTATAGCATAAAGTATTTTAGTCTCGAATAATATCAATTCAAGTAATGAAAAATTATTTGTAAAATTTGATTTAATCTCTTCAATTGATTTTCATATGTAATATGATATGTCTTAATTAATATAATTTGTAGCATATACTTTAATTGCATGGAGTTAACTCTAAGCTTGAATAATTTGTAGCATATACTTTAATTTCATTAATTAACTTTGTGGAGGACTATAGTTCTATTGGATGTAGCTCTCATAAATAAATGAAAAGGACCAAACATTACATAGACAATTTTGCGGCTCTAATTAAAAGTGGATAATATACTACTTTTATCATAAATTGAGTGTAACGGCTTCAATTCACGAATATACCAATTACTTATTAGAATATTATTTTTAATTCGTATTATTTGAAAAATGACTGTTAATATTTTAAATAATATTTTGAATTATCCCAACTTACTATTTACACGTAGGAAAACATTTAAAATCTTATAATAAAATTAATTAATATTTTAAGTAAAATATACCTATAGGTCAATCTCATTGACTTTGGGTAGCTGTCATCCTCATTTAATAATAATCCCTAAAACCCCATTTTAAATTATTGGTCAACTAGTTTGCCTTTTGAGGCCAATCTATTCTACCCCATTACCAGGTCACTAGATTATTATTTTAATTCTCAATTTAATGTATCCAATTTCTTCGTTGGATATTATATGGTTTGATTCATTATAACATTTCCTAAAGAGTCGGAGGATTATGTTTGATCAAACCTTCGATCATGAATCTGAGGTTCAGATAAAATTATCCTTGTAAACGAATAAGGTTATTAATTATTAAATTTAATCTTTACTCGAGAAGCATTGATAAATTATATTTTAACATCGAGCCTAGGGGTGCATACGAGCCGAGCTGAGTCGAGTAGTGGCTGGCTCGAGCTCGGCTCGAATGTATTAGGAGGAGGCTCGAGCTCGAGCTCGAGGGGCTCTGGCGCAGGAGCTCGAGCTCGGCTCGTTTAAAAAAATAAACAGCTCGAGCTCGGCTTGGCTATTTATAAGGATTTAAGAAAACAACATCGTTTTGAACCCACCTACTTCTTCTTCTTCCACCACCCCGCCCATTAACTTCTTAGTCGAATCTACTGAAACCAAAATCCAACGCCTCATCTCCACCCAGTCATAGGCCTGCAATCAAACCAAACATGAACGAACAGGCCTGTTTGAAAATCGTTCGATAAGCATGTTCGATTGTTCGTGTTCGTGTTCGTGTTCGAACGAACACAAGATGTGTGTTCGTGTTCGTTCGATTAAGAAAAAGCTCGTTCGTGTTCGTTCGACTAACTCGTTCGATAATTTATAAATACCTGTTCGAATAACTCGTTCGATAACTTGTAAATACCTGTTCGAATAACTCGTTTGAATACATGTTCGAATAAAAAATATACACCAACTTTCCAATTGATGCTCTAAAAAACAAATATGCAACAATTTATAATTCATATCCATTTAATTCAACATTTGAAAATAAATCAACTCTCTATCTATATTTATATTTTAAACAAATCAATAAAAACTCAGTAAATTAAAATAACTAACCATCATAAATAATAAAACTTCAAAATAAATTAAACAGAACAATAAATCGTTCAAAACAAATTTAGTTCCATATCAAACATGACACAAACAAAAAGAATTTGTTTACATATATATTTATTATCATTACATAAATTATCATAAATATTTTAAATGTTTACATATATATTTTGTATCAACACTCATAAATTTATAGTGGAATGAAAGTCTATTGTAATATATGATCAATACATATGTTATCATTACTGTATATGTATATATATTTTGTATTAACACCTATAAATTCATAATGGTATGAGGGTTTATTGTAATATATGATCTATACAAATGTGTGATTAATTTAGGTTTAATTAAGCTATTATATTATTAAATTTGTTATATTATACATCGCTTGATTATACAATATGTTATGTTTATCAATTTACCATACTATATTTATTATTTATTAATTGAAATGCTATCTTATAATATTTAATTATTGATTACATTTAGAAAAATATGAAGCTATTATGTTATTGGATTTACTATATTATATATCATTTGATTATACAATCTATTACGTTATTAAATTTGTCATGATAGTTATCATAATAATTTATTACTTTTTAATTAAAATGTTATATACTTATATATTTAATTATTGATGACATTTGGAAAAAAAATCCAAACATATTATATATATATAAGAAAAACAAAAGTATCATAATATTTTATTATTGATTACCATTAAAAAAAAATTCATCCAAACTAAATCAAACATAATATAAAAATGAAAAAAAAAATTAAATTATGATAATCCATAACATGTTTTTCGAACATAAACGAACGAACAATCGAACGATTTTTTGCGAACGTATGGATTATTCGAACGTATATTGTTCGCGAACATAATCTAACGAACAACCTCTGTTTGAACTCTATTGAATATATTATCGAACGAATATCGAACTGTTCGCGAACAAATGTTCGCGAACATTATCGAATAGTAATCGAACGAACAACGAACGTTTGCGAACTGTTCGGTTCGTTTGCAACCCTATCCAGTCATAATCTTCAGTCATGAGGAAACTACTCACCACCATCGGAGTTCACCCCACCGTCATCAAACTCGTGAGATCTCAGCTTTACCTCCAACCTCCTCTCATGCGGCACCTGCGTCAGTGGCCTTGACTCTCTCTCTGTTTTCGACCAAATGAATGACTTTATTTCAGATTTTATGGCAAATATGAATACGCGAGCTGAAACCTTACCGATCGATCTCATGAGCTCTCCTACTCAAATGAGGTCTTGAGTGATTCGAATAGCTCGCGAACAGTTCGAATCAAACCCGAAAAGCTTGACATTTTTCACGAGCTTGAAGTTGAGCTCGAACTCGTGAACTAATCGTTCTCCAACGAGTCAAGCCTGAGCTCGTCACGAGTCGAATCCAAGTAGCTCACAAGCTATTCAGTTCGACTGCACCCCTAATTGAGCCTATCACGTTATTGATCTTAATCCAATGATGATGTTAGAAGGTTATACCTGCGGGAAATTACAATAATTGATCTATACATGTCTAACTTTTGAGGCTTTTCACGGTCAAGACCATTTTCTTATCTTACACGTATCCTCTTAAAACATCTTAGAATGAATTTTACAAAAGCTCGACAAAGTTTTTGATTCTTGCAGAAATTTCAAAAAAAAAAAAAAAAAATGTAATTAAAAGGAAAAGGGTAAGGGAGAGGGTATTAAGTTAGTTGGATTGGACTAATTCATGGGCGGCAAAACTTGTCCTAAGCTTTAAGTGCCAAAAGCTTACATCTATCTTTTCTTTTATTTACTCGAAAAGCGTGGCAGTTGCTTTCTTAATTACTTCCAACTACACACTTTTCCTTCCGTCAATACCACGCTCTACAATTTCTCACTCTGATTCGTGCGTGAAAGTACGTGGACGGCGGAGCACGTGGGGAACAGACTTAAATTCTGGGCCAGCATTATTCAATCAAAAAGGAGCTTTTAAGTGGAATTTCTCTGATTATGATTGGAGCGTGGGGAAGCGCGTGTATTAATTTAGTTTATTTCTAGTGGAAGATTAATGAGCCACCTCATTCCACTACAAATTTTTTTTTTTTATTATTTTATAATATAATATTATAATGTAACTAAGGAAATCACGATACAAAAAGTAAATTTTTATATACTGTAAATTTAGGGTGTTGAAAGAGGTATCGTATCATAATGGATCATGTAGATATTGATAAATAATGCAGATTCAATGTCTATATAAGGATGAAAGTGATATCTATAAATATTATAAGTTTTGCGACTATGAGGAATTTGATTTTATGGGAGTCGAAGTGCAATATGTTCGATGAATGATGGGGTCTGAAATGAAATCAGGAAGTTTTCATTTTCAACAAATAAGGGGGTCAAAGTGGAAAATCTTAATGTTAAGGGATGAATTAATATTTGTACATAAATTCTGAAAAAATTTGCTCATTGATTTGAATTTTCTGTGTCCATTAAGGGCCAAAACCGAGAATTTGAAATTGTGGGAGCCAAAGGTAATTTGACGAATAATGGGGTCAGGATAAAAGAATGAATTCACGAAATTGAATTTAAGGGGCCAAGGTGTCAAGTTCAGCAAATGCGGGGGTTATAAAAATCTTAACTTTTAGGGATGAAATTGATAGATTTCAATATAAATTCTGAAAAATGTTATAGAATATAGTTGTACAGGTGGGGCCAATTAGATAAAGAATGGTCACATAACATCATCACTCAAAACTTATAATTAGGGTTTTAAAAAAACAAAGTAGGTAGCAGATGACATCTTTAATTATTGGTGGTTAGTACAAAAAATAATCTTTAAATAAAAAAAGAACTTCTACAAAGCATATTAAATTATTTGTTCAAAAGTTCAAACATATCTACTACGAGGATGAAATTTAATTGAATAGGATTTCAATCTATTTAAAATTGGGGTTGTTTAATCAAGTTTAGTTTTTTAATTGGATTGGATTTTGAGTCAAGATTTTATTAATTGAGATTATAAATTATTCTTTCTACTCAATTATTGAATTGGGTTGCATTTGAAAATATCCATTAGCTCCAAACCTATGATTTATATATATAAAAACCCTCCTAAATTAAATGAAAATTTATATTAAGTCATGTATACATACATATATATGCTAAAATTAATTATATTTAACCAACTCGAATACATATTATACAATGAAAAATGCTAGGATTCTCACATAAAATTGCTAAATATTTAGGCTAGTCAAGTTAAAGAGACCTTGGCAGCCCTTGGAAGGGCTGCAAAATATGCCCATCCAAGGGCTGCCAGACCGTTACAGGCCCAGTAAGTTTACAGGTCCTGAGTATAATGCATTTGGCACATTATTTCTATCCATATTTCCAATCATATTCCCCAAATATTATTTGTTTTATTATTTGAGAAATATTAGTATATTTTTTAATTACTTTTAGACCCCTTAAGTTTATTAATTTTATTAAATGCCTCCCAAAAAAGGTTTAACAATTAACAAAAACACCCCTACCCACCCATACTTGCCAGATTCTAGCAACCACCATCCGTGGTAATCAGAATCTGCCACAACGACCTACAAACGACCGTCGATGGCCGATAATTTACCGATCTGGCCGTCAGCGACGGCCAAAGAAATTGTCGTCGTTGATGGTAAACGACGGCCAAATCTTGGCCATTGTTGACCGACAACGACAACCATATCTTTGGCCATTGCTGACGACTAGATCTGGACTTTCTGGCCTTTTTCAGCCCTACCCGCCAGATTCGACCAGTCTGCATCGTAACGGCATTTTTTGGCCAGATTCTAACGGTGGTGGCCGGAATCTGGCACTGTGGGTGGTGGGGGTGTTTTTGTTATTTTACAAAAATTTTATATATTGGGGTGTTTAGTTAAATTAGCAAACCTATGGGGTTTTTTTTATAAATTTTTAAATTTTATCTTGTAATACTCTCTTATTCAACTAACCAATATTATTCTCAAAATCCTATCCAAAATAATAAAACAAATAGACCCATATTGTCATATTGAATATGGAATTCATTGTCCATGTTAATGAAAATTCTCTAAGTGCGGACGTAAAATTCAAACTTGAATTTTCGCTAACAGAATTAACTCGTGCATGCACGAATTAACGCTTGTTACTGAAAATTGAGATCCGGTTTTAAAAAGAATCATAACGTCCGCAGAAGAGATCGAATATCTGGTGTTAAAGAAGAAGTCAAGTGTCAAAAGGTACTGAAATTGCATAGAAAATCTAATGTCAAATACACAGTTGCACAAACAACATAGAATTCACAAAGAATGAGAATTAGATTTGCAACATTATCCTATTCCTTTTACAACGGCGGTGGTTGCGGTGGTTGTTGTTGTTCTGGAGGCTGTGATTGTGCTACTTGAGGATCCTCTTTCAACGGCGTGCTAATGTCCATCATTGCCAGCGCTTCTAGCTCTTGGACTGCTGCCACTGCACTGCTCTGGCTTTCACTGCTTAACTGAGGCTTTAACACGCTGACGGCTTGACTGACTTTTGTTTGCTGCAAGTAAGAGAACTTGTAAGATCAACGATTGTTCCCAGCACAATCTGGTATCGTAAGAACACACACAACAAAGATATTATTAAAATAAATAAAAAATAAAAATAAAAAACTTACAAAGAGTTCAAGCTTCCTCTTAAGGTCTCCAATGACTTCATCAGGTCCTGCTGTTTCAGTTAATGGCTCTGAAAGGTTCTTCATTTCAAAATGGCAAGAACAATTAAAGAAGAGTTAACAAAAATGAATTAAACAAAAGAATGTTTAAGCCAGTGTGCTTAAACCTAGCGAGATTGAACAAAATGCAACAAACAATTATCAAAAATGCAATTCATAAAATGATTGAACCAAACAATCTCATCTCAAGAACACTAGCAAACTTTCAGAACTACTTGAAAATGATAAAATAAAAAAAATAAAAAAAAATAAAAAACTATGGGGAAAAGACTGATTTTAAATATTAAAATCATGTTTAAGATATTAAGAATATTTAAATCCAATTCAGTTATTTAAATTCTCTCAGTTAGGCATGGTTTTATGTTATAAAGTTCATACAACTAATTCACTTTTGCATTATTTAAAGAAGACGAACCAGTTGAATATGAGCAATCTTCGACTCATCATTTCTGCAGCTTTCAATCAGATCAGGACAGTCTCTAATCACCAATTCCTTGAGGGAAGTAAGGCGTTCTATCCCTTCTGGAAGAGATGACAATCTGGGGCAGTCTTTAATCTGAAGTTTTTCAAGTGATGTGAGATTTTCAAACCACTCTGGTAGTGCTTCTAAGTTTTTACATGTTCCAATCTCTATGTACTTCAGAGTGCCAGCAGATGCTTGAAAAAGAAGCTGGGGCAAATCCACTAGTGAATCTAAACCATAAACTATGAATTTTTTAAGACTCAGCCTCAGGTCAAGATCTTCTGCTTGCAATTCCATCTTCAAATTAAGATTGTGGCTATACGAAATCACTAACATCTCTAATTTTGTCAGGTATTTGATAGTATTTGGTAACGAGCTCACAGAAGTGTCTTCTAGATGCAACGTTCGGAGGCTTTTCAGACCTTGCATCCCTTCACACAAACTTACTAGATTGTAGCAGTGATATAAGTACAAATATTGAAGGGAACCCAAACATCCAATTTCATTTTCTGGAAGAACATCATCTTGTGTGGTTATTTCCAAGTATCTAAGGGAAATCATCTTGCGTATGTTATTAGGCAACTTCTTAAGCTGATAACAACTACGAAGTCTTAACATTTGCAATTTTTGAAGCTCGCAAATAGATTCAGAGATCTTCTTCAATGAAGAATTCTGAGCTAGATCAAGGTACCTCAAATGTCTCAATGTACCGATAGAATTTGGCAACTCTTCCAAAAGTATACCATACAAGAATAATAGTCGGAGGTACTTGAATTTAGATATATCTTCACTAATAAATGATCTAAGAATAGGCGCATCTCCGTATTTCTCTGCTACTGGAAGGACAACGCTTCGAACACTCCTTGAGTTATTAACTACGAGTTGTAAAAATTCTTCACCACATAACTCTGTGTCACCATGTGAAAAATGCCGAAATTTCCCATCAACTTTTTGGCTTCCGAAATTTATGAATGCAGACTCACCTTTTGTCATTGATAGTGCAAGATCATGCATAAGATCATGCACTGTAAATTGCCAACAAAAATTACGATCCCAGAAATCCTCTAAGAAACCCCTTGACCATAAATCTTTGATATATTGATCAGCAACATCTTCTAACTCTTCAGTTTCATCAGAGGTTTTAAGAAGTCCAAGCGCCATCCAATATTGGGCCACATAATCATTTTTATAATTATAATCCTTCGGAAACAAGCAAAGATAAGTAAAACATCGCTTCAAGGGAGATGGCAAATGATCATAGCTCAATTTCAATACTGGTAAGATGTCTTCATTATCTTGATCCACCTGCCAGATGTCATTTTTTTTTTTATTTTCAACCACTCATGTTCGTCCGTGTTTGCATAAAGTAAGCTCCCTAAAGATTTCACGGCCAACGGAACTCCTTTACATTTTTCTACAATGTCCTTCCCAAATTTAACGAGCCTTGGAAAATCTTTCCCTTCTCCATCTTTGAATGCATACTTCTTAAATAATGACAAGGATTCCTCACTGGAAAAACCTTGTAAAAAATGTGAGGGAACAGTGCTCATTATTTCTGCAACCTTTTTACTTCGTGTGCTCACAATAATTTTACTTCCGCTGACACCATTCATTAGTAAATCTTTCAATTCCAACCATTTCATCGGCTTCTCATTCCAAACATCATCCAAGACAAGCAAAAATTTTTTACCTGTCAAAATTTCCTGTAAATGCTTAGGAATTTCATCTCCTTTTAACTTACTACAATCCTGATCACGATTTGTTGCAGATTTAATAATTTCTTTCATCAATCTGATGACATCGAAGTCCTCTGACACGCATGTCCACATCTTTAATGGAAAGAACTTATCTACCCTTTAATCATTATAAACCATTTTAGTAAGAGTAGTTTTACCCAAACCCCCCATTCCAACTATCGGAATGACAGAGACATTATTGTCGGTTTGTTGCATTAAAAAGCTTATGATCTTTTCTTTATCATCCTCTCTTCCAATAACACAAGAAACCCCCAAGAAGGGATTAGTCTCCCTCTCCTTTGGAATCACAAACCTAACTTCAACAGGAGTACTCTCAATAACAGAAAATCTACTCCTATCACTTGCGATTTTATTTAGTCTTTCTCTAATCTCCTTGATTTGATGACTAATTTCAGATCGAAAAGCAACAGGATTAGAGCTTGAAAAGCATTGACATACCTTTCTTAATGTGCTCCTCTTTTGTCTCACCACTTCCCTCCCGGAAGCTTGAAGCTCGAATTCTTCTAAAACGTCCTCAGCATCAAGGAGAACATCCTTAAGCTTCCCAAGCCAGTCACGCAGCTGATGATTGTGTGCCTGCTTTTTCTCAGCATCCAAGAGCACGGCTTGGATAGTGCTCAGGGTTCCCGCAAGGCTTTCTAAATCACTTTCAAGATTCCACAACGAAGACACTTCCCGACCCAGAATTAATTCTGCCATTTTCTCTCAGAAGAAACGAAGAGAGCGAAAATAAGCTAGTTGAAGATAATGGATGCTTAATATGCACCTACTCTAGCTATACCGCTAACATAAAAGACCGCATCCAAGGAATAAAAAATTCGTTCCAGTGCTGGAGTTGGTATGAGAATCTGAATTCTAGCGATACCGCTAACATAAAACCTCAAAAAGTCAGCATCAAGGAATAAAAAATTTGTTTCAGCGCTGGAGCAGGTATGAGAATGGGACTCTTGAACATATAAAATTTTATTCGACTTAAATATTAATTTTTGAAACTCAATCCGTGTGATGAACCACGCCATTGGCCATCGGCATTTATCTCCACAGCTGTATTCAAGGGAAGACTCTGATTCTCCAGCTCTATAACCAATTCCGGACTGTTGTTTAACTAACACCATCTACGTTGAATACAATACAATTCACATTGTGCTCTATAAGTTTACTCAAATTAATTTGAAGCACAAAAAACAATATCCTTCGATTGGATCTAAAACCAATAATGTTTGAGTAATGTTACAGTTACCGACGGGTGTGCATCGAATTTGTGCACCGAATGATGTGACACAATCCTGACCGTTGATTTATTATCAGTTAATATTAATCAACAGTCAGGATTTTGCCACGTTATTCGATGCACAAATTTGGTGTAAACTTTCCGATAACCTTCGTGGGAGTGCGTTTTGGTCTTTTGTTCACACCTTGTGGAGTCGGTTGGTATTTAATTAATTACCTTTGTTAAGTGGAAGGAAAACTGATAAAAAAAGAGGGGGGAAAAGTGATAATTTTTTATTCAAATTTTTTCTCATAAACTTACTTGGTAAAATATGATTAAGTAAAGTTTATTTTAAATTTAAAATCATTCAATCGTATTTTATCACATAATTTATAAAAGAAAATTTGTATAAAAAAGTTGTGGATGTAATACAATTGTTTTCCCATTTTTATTTTACAAAAAGGAGGAGGATGAAGGATTTTTATTTGTAAATAGAATTAATCCAAGCAAGCAATTAGGGGGTCCAATTCTTCACAATTAATGGTACATATTTTATACTTTTAAAAAATTATTTATTTTTAGTGTTTCCTTTTCCTTTTTAATTATTTATTTTAGCCCACTTTATTTATTCCCACCAACCACCCCGTACAATTGAATATATTTTCCTTTTTTTTCTTTCTTATTTTATAAATTTAACAACACAGAAATATTATTTATATTGAAAATAAAAATAAATAAAGAAAATAATCCTTTCATCCCTTCAATTAATTTGAAGCACAAATTAGATCTAAAACCGATAATATTTACTCAAATTCAACTCGGATCTTAGATTCAAATAAAGAAATCCATAAAAAATATAATTTGAGTTTGTTTAATTTCGATACTTCTCAGATACAAACTTAAAATTCTCGTCCTAGTTAAAAGTAATCCTTTCATCCCTTCAATTAATTTGAAGCACAAAAAACAATATGCTTCCATTGGATCTAAAACCAATAATTTTTATTTAAATTTAACTCAGATCTTAGATTCAAATAAAGAAATACATGGAAAAAGCATATTAAATTATTTGTTTAAAAGTTCAAACATATCTACTATGAGGATGAAATTTAATTGAATATGGAATTCACTGTCCATGTTAATGAAAATTCTCAAGTGCGCACGTAAAATTCAAACTAGTTTGAATTTTCGCTAACAGAATTAACTCGTGCATGCACGAATTAACGCTTGTTACCGAACACTGAGATCCGGTTTTCAAAATAATCATCTGCATGTTTGGCTTAATATTTTTATCCATATTCTGGATCCTATTCTCCACAGAAATATTACCCTATTTTTTTAATTACATTTAAACCCCATAAAGTTATTAATTTCACTAAATACCCCCTGAAAAAAAAGTTTAAAAATTAACAAAAACACCCCCATCAACCCAACTTGTCAGATTCCGACAACCACCGTCGGTGATAGCCGGAATCTGTACAACGGCCTAACTTTCGACTAGAAATGGTCGAAAGTTCACCGATGTGGCCTTTTCCGGCCAGATCCACCACGAATCTGGCCGGAAAAGGCCAGATCTGGCCGTCAGCGACGGCCAAAGAAATGACCGTCGTTGACCGAAAACGACGGCCACATCTTTGGCCGTCAGCCCATCGTTTGACTTTTTTCGGTCGTCGACGGCCATTACAGACCGTAGATCTAGCATTTTCCGACCAGATCCACCATGGATCTGACCGGAAAAGGCCATAACGACGTGTTACGGCACAAATCCGACCGGTCTGTGCTGTAACGAAATTTTCCGGTCAGATTCCGACGGTGGTGGCCAGAATCTGACACTGCAGGTGGTGGGGGGTGTTTTTGTCATTTTATATGTTAGGGTCTTTAGTTAAATTAGTAAACCTAAAGGCTTTTTCACAAATTTTTAAAATTTACCTCGTAATACTCCCCTATCCAATAACCCAATACTATCCCCAAAATCCTATCTAAAATACTAAACCAAACGCACCCCATAACATCCGCAGAAGAGATTGAATATCTGGTGTTAAAGAAGAAGTCAAATGTCAAAATGTACTGAAATTGCATAGAAAATCTGGATACAGTAACATGTAAACACAAGCTAATGTCGAATACACAGTTGGACAAACAACATAGAATTCACAAACAATGAGAATTAGATTTGCAACATCATCCTATTCCTTTTACAGATTCTCTTTCCTTCCGGTGTCTCAGTTAGAATACTTCTACAACTCTCTCTGATCCAGGGAATGAGGTTCAGGTTCCTAAACATCACAATAAATTAAATTCACAAGCTTTTTGCACAGTTTTTACTTATCTTAAGTCTGAACCAGTGGTGCCACGGGTTGTGGTTGCGGTGGTGGTGGTGGTGGTTGTTGTTGTTGTNAGTGATACTAATGGATGAGGATGAGGAGAGCCCATTTTCCCATTTATTTTTACAAAAGAAGCAGGAGGAAGGATTCTCTGCAGTCTCCAAATCAGGTTCTTGCATGAGAGAATGAGACTTCCAATAGTAACTCAACCAATAATAAATCCATTTGCCATTTTATGGCCTGTTTAACCTGTAGGGCTATATCCTTCACCTCCCTCGGGTTTGAGATAGTGTATGAATATTTATAAATTGGTCAAAAGGGAATGAATGTTCGGTGATAATTTCCAAGTATTTTAAGGGTTCTTTCTTCCTCACATGAATCTTTGAATGCCTTTGTCCATTTTATTTTTCTTTGCATTTAAAAGAGGTGTAGAAGTACAATGATGGAAATTGCCCAGAACCGACCTCCTGTCTCCTGTTTTTCAAAATGCTTTTCAAATTTGTTTTCCAAAATAATAAAAACAACCCCTAATATTATATGGGACTATATAATAGATAACTATCACGGTATATGTGTATTCAACCAATAAGAGTTTGTAAAGTCAATATATGTGATCTACACATTTCTCCTGATTGATTGCATACACATGCAAACGATATGGAGAAAATACTACATCAGATTACATGATCTGTAAATATATAGTGATGAATCAGAAGTACAGATGTAATCTGTAGATACATCATGATTGATCGAAAATACATACATCCAGCATACAGAATTATAAATTGTTGTTTGTTTTAATTCCATAACCCATTTGAAGTTACCCTCCAAATTTCTTGAAAATTATCAGCTTATGATACAGATACTTTATTACCTGTGAAACCAAAGCCAACACACTGTTTGAAAGGATTGAAGATTTTCCATCTTATTGTGGTGACAATGTAAACATCTCAAACTATGTATCATGTAATGCAATAGAACAATTTTGGAACCTAAAATTCCAGAATTTCATGAAATGAAGATGATTACAGAAGTTGAATGTTATGGTTCTATACATAGGAAGGAGTATGCTTTCAAATGGAACCGCACCTTCATCAGTCAAACAAGTCTACGGAAATTTGTGATGTCCTTATCCGAAGGTCCATCCGCGAAGGGCAGCAATAAGCTGCTTCATGAATTCTTTGATCTGCAAATGTCTGAGAACAAAAATCATATGCCACGAGTAAGGAATGAGAACCAGGGCTTGAATCATCGCAGAGTAAACACATAATAAGCGCAACTGCATTTAGTTTCATTTTAAGTACTACTGATAGCAGATGAAGCCATAGCACAGCTGCCGATAAAATGTCAGCCAAGCTCGAACAAATTGTAACAAACAATTAGAACACTGAATTCAAAACAACATTAAACAAGAACATTATGATTGTCAGAGTAAAATTAACAATAACAAACTCATTAAAAGACTGGAACAAGAAACCAGATAATCGGACACAGAATCACTACTCTAAATTGTTTTCATCAAAATGGGACTTCCCTGCCTCAAGTTAGAAAATGGACAATTCAGCAACCAGATAACCAAGCCTAATAAATTCCACAAAATCACATATCATTCATGATAAAAAATTATTCAAATGCAAGCATTGCTAGTTTAAAAAGAATGAAAAAGCATGTCACAAAATTACCAGCAAAATCTTGGTCATCATCTGTGCCACGGTTTACAGCAAACAAGTCAAACAAGCTATTTCACTTTCGATCTAGTTTATGCAAATCAGTTTCCTACTCTTCTTTCAAGCCGGAGCGTCTCTATCCCTAGCCCAAACCCTGCTCAAATGCTTCTCAGGCTCCAGAAACATATCCCTGCTCCTGTAGCTCCCACTCCTTGCATATTTCAACTTTCAGAGCAATTTGTTATCTTCTTTATTGATTTCAGATTTCTCTTTTTAGCATTATCTTCAACTCCCTCGCCACTGCTTTGATTTCATTTAAATTATTTTTATGCCTATAAAAAATAATAGGGAAACAAAAAAATCTGACTTTTGAATTCTCTTTACTAATTCAAAACTTTAGTCTTTAGAATGAAAAAACTCATAATTTTGAAGTAAAAGAAAAACAATAATTTTTCAGGCTCTTCTGCTTTGATGATTTTAAAGGTCTTCCACTACGAAAAACATGTATTTGATAAAGCAAGAATGCAGCAACTTCCTCAAAGAGTAGCCAACAGGCTCATAGATTCTTACGCGACTCCAAACTCTCCTGAATTTGGAGTTGTGAAATCCGAGCGGAGTTATAACCCCTATTAGTAAGTAAAGAAAACATATGATGCCTCGATTTCCTCATGAAAAGCATTATTTTCGGTCCTGCACTAAAATTGATTCAAAAATCAAAACTTTATGATTGAAATTCTAATTATGAAAGAATAAAAGAATTTCATGTAAAGAATTACATTTATTTTTTCTTAAATTTCACCTTGATACTTTGATTGAATATACTCCATGTATATGACCTATATTATACTTTTTTTCTATCTTCATTTTCAGTTCATCTTTATAACCTAGATACATGTTTCTCTTAGGAAAGCACTTTAATTTTTTATCTAATTGAAGAAAATTCCTATTCCTGTAGTACTTTGATAGAGATAACTAAGAAACAAATACATGAAACTTTGAAACTTCACAAATGATTGGAGGAAGACGAACCAGATTGAAGAAGAAGTGGAGCAGCTGAGGCTGGCGCTGGCCTTATGTGCCGTCGGCAGCGGAGGCGGTAGCACTGGAGGAAAGAAACTGGAGTTTGAATCTTTTAATTTGGTACGCGTTTCGGCGTTTGTTTACTTGGCGTCTCCCCTAAAATTTTCTAAAGTACCTGAAATTCCCTGAGATTTTCAAGTATAACAGGAAGCTCCCCAGACCACCATGAATTGACTGGATTGTCAATTTTTTTTTTTTTTTAAAGTTACTCATTATATATTCACCCCTTCAATATGCTTATGGGCGTTTCATTTATTTATTCTTCATATGTTTTAGGGTTTTTAGATTGGCAGCCGGATCAAAACCTCAATTCTCATTCTCACCTTGAAATCAATTTTTAGAGGAGTCTTTTATACTTGTCTCGACATTTCGAAACAACATTCTCAATTCGAACGAGTCAAGAGTCCAATTTTGTGGAGAATTTTGTCATCCTCATGAGTCATGACATACATATTAGATGAGTTAAACGAACAAAATAACTAGGTTGATGTCTTAGAAAGAGTTTTGAGGGGGTTTGAATAACAACACTCATTTGATAAGGAGAACAAAAATGTTACTCATTCCATAATATTATGGGCTAATTTAGTGAACCTTTTTCTCCTTTTGGGCCCCTTAGATGCACTTGGGCCAGGTTTGTTAGATGAGCCCAACACAAATCCAAGACTAGTCCAATAAAAGTTGCAAGCAAACCCAAATTACTAAATTGTCAAAACTCAAAGCAAGAATCCAACTATACATTGTTTAGTGGAAAAGGGTCATCAGATTAGAATAAGCAAAATCATTTCTCAATTAGTATCAAACCTTTCAGCTAATTAATTTCAAAAAAATAATTTATAACCCCTAATCCCAATAGAGGCATATTATATATAATTCATTATATTATATTATATACTCTTGAATATGCCTTTAGTGATTGAATATATTCGTTAATGAAAACTTTAGAAGTTTTTTCTTTTTTTTTTTTTGTAAAATCAAGAAGATAATATGAGCTTTAATTAGTCCTTAATTTATTAAAGCTTCTACAGTACAATCGAAATCGGTGGGTACCCCAAGTTCTTGATCCAGTTCCTACCCGAAATCACCCCTCACAAGGTCGATTCCAATTCTAGCACTGCAAGAATCAAGAACGGGAATCGAAACTGGATTCTGGACCATTGGTTCATCATTTCATCAACCCTTCAACCGTAATCTAAGGGTTTGTAGAAGACATTATTACATATGAATTATATGGTTCAATGAATTATTAGACGAACTATTTCGTTTTAGTACTGTATGTCCATTTTTAACTAGGTTAATATTACAGCTTGACTAATAGGGATTTGAAACCCGAGCATAAGTAAGGAAAATACCCATCAGTGGATAGCCTAGATGGTTAGGGTAAATTGGGGATTGAGTGGATAGACGCATGGTCTTAGGTTCAATTCCCCATTTGAACATCCGCGATTTAAGTGGAAGACTACGGTGGTGGGTTGCTGCACTAATCTTTCCCCAAGACAAATCAAGGTGCATGTATGTGATGACTCTCTTTCTAGCTTATATACTCATAAAATAACAGTAAACTTACTGAATATGTATAAGAGAATATAAACATATAAACGAGTATGAAATTATGGACCCATATTTAATTTTCTTTATACACTAAACTTTACATAATATAATAAAGTCTCAAAATAGTAACTCGACAGTTTTGCCCAAACCTTCCGCTGCGTGATGTTCCAAGTGATTGTATCTCACCTGTTTCCTGCAAAAAACATTGAAAACAACGGGTTGAGCACTAATTGCTTAGTAAATAAACCCGTTATGCTACCCTTCTCTCTCCGTTGCTTAAATTTTGAATTTATTTCCTTACTTCACATTTCCCCATTCTTCTCTATTCTTTCTCTATTCTTACTCTGTTTTTCTCTCTATTCTTTCTCTGTTTTTTTTTTAATACTAGTATCATATAATCACGTTAACAATGATAATAATTTGAGAAAAAATTATTTTGTTGAAGTGAAAATAAAGTTTCTTGGGCTCCATAAATTATGGATTTGAAAATTAAACTATTTAAAAGGAAATTTAAGTATAAATTATTTAATTGTTTAATTACTTATATATAAAAATTAGAAATAAAAATATCGAAGGTCAAAAGTGACTTTTGGCTAAGGTGGAGGACCAAAATCACGGGAAATTAGAAATGAAACATGTTGTGCTTCTATTGAAACTACAAATATTGGTACTACTGCACTACTGCAACACATGGTAAACGATGTCGTTTTGTCCACTTCTGAATAGGGGTGGAAAAAACAAAACCGAAAACCGGTCTGAATATTTGGTTTTTTTCTGGCTTCCGTTCAATTTCGGTTTGCCATATTTTGTAAACCAAATATTCTGTTCGATTTCGGTTTTCTGAAATAAATAAAACGATTAACCGGAATTGAATTTTTGAACCGGTTAAATGAATAAAAAATAAATTTATATTTTATTATTTTTCAATTTAAAAAAAAAATTATCCTAGGTTCAGTCTTCACTTATGTGCATTTTCCATCTAGACTTTACACAAAACATCTTTTGTGCCACTGTCGACCAATCTCATTGCCAGTTGCAGCCTACCGTCACCCATCTTTCTAGTCACCATGGACCGTCGTCGCTCAACCTTTGTGAACCACTGAACCTTCCCTTCACATTGTCTAGCCAGTAGCTTTCTCCCATTTTCATCTAAGTTCACTACCAGTTGCCACGGCTAGATTTCTAGTCACCGTTGAATCGTTGACCGTCGTCGCTCAACCTTCATGAGGCATGAACCTTCGCTTGACATTGTCTAACCCTCTCCCATCTTTGCATTTTGTCTCAGAGGTTTCAATTCATTGCTAGTTGATGCCGCCGTCTTTCCAATCACCGGTACAACCGTCTTAGTTCACTGCTGGCATCTTTCTAGTCACCAATTCGACCAATTCTCATTTCTCTCTGAAACCCTGTCTCTTTTGCTAAAAACCTAAACCCATTTTCAATTCATTTCAGGTGCGGTTGTTGTCTGCCGTTGTTCCAGTCACCGTCGACCGTCATCACTCGAACTCCGTGAATCTTCACTTGAGAACACACAATAGCAGCACGTGAGCAGGTGGCCCATTTGAATAAACCTGTCAAAAAAAAAAAAAAAATTGGCCAAAGTGGTGGGTTTGATTGAATTGGGCCGAATTATCCAGCCCATTTGAGTTAACTGGTTTAAAACCATTTAATTGGATTGAATTTTAGGTCCAATTAAAAAACTGTTTACAAAGAAAACATGACCGATTTTGGTTCAATTTTTTAAAAAAACCGAAAACCGGTTCGATTCAAGTTTAGGTATTTCCACCCCTACTTCTGAAACTGGATGTTTTGCAACAAAATTATTCCCCCCTCCCCGGTACACTTTTCATACTCTATTCTATTCTAGTATCTTATCGAATCCAATGAAAAACATGTTTGTTTTAACATTGACTATTCAATTCAATTTAAAATCCAATTCTATTCTATTCAACTCAAAACATTTAACAATTACCTTTCACAATAAAAGTTTATAAATTAACAAAAACACCCCTACCCAACCAAGCCACTATCACCTGCCAGCAGCCACCGTTGCAGTTGCCACCTCCAAACGTCGATGTCGGAATGACACATGACTAGCTGGATCTAACTGATCGTGCATTGATCTTTCCTTTTTCGACCAGAGCTATCTGGTTGTTGACGGCGACTAGAAATCTAACCATAAATCTAGTCTTTTATGATTATATGCATAGTGGATATAATCGAAAAAACAAGATCGGCGCATGACTGGCTAGATCCAGCTAGTCGGGCCCCATTTTGGTGACTAACAGCCACCATCTGGTGGTAGTGGCCAACTTTTGGCAATCGGTTAGGTGTATGGGGGTGTTTTTGTTAATTTATAAACTTTTATTATAAGGAATAATCTACTGCATGTTTGGCTAAGTATTTTTATCTATATTTTAGACCGGATTTTACAAATGTTGTTTGTTTTATTATTTACAGAATCCTATCCTGATAATGGAATCCTGACAACTATCCTAACATGTTTTTTTGACCATTACAGTTTGTTTTTTCATTTTTTTTCACTGCTTCACCATTTCACTTTCTCAGTATCACTGCATCCTCACTACCAGCTTCGTGCTTCAGTTCTCAATTGGCATTACCGTTTTCAGTGCTTCACCTTCTCAATATCCATCACCATCATTTCAGTTTCTGATAATCCATTACCAGGTTCAGTGTTTCACTTCCCAGTTTGCATTACCACCATCTCCCTTTCTAGTTTCCAGTACCAGCACCGTGAACCCCCAATGCCTTCTGTCACAAACCCACATTCTAACCCAACGTGAACCCACCGTCAACCCGGAAATCCCTCACACACAATCCCACCGTGAACCCACCTCAAATCCGCAGTCGTGAACCCACTGTGACCCGATCTGTCACACACAACCCCACCGTGACCCGATCTACCCCAAACCAACCCACCCCGAGCAGCCATGCACCCACCGAGACCCGATCTACCCCAAACCAGCCCACCCTGAGCACCCACGCACCACCGCGACCTGATCTACCCCAAACCAGCCCACCCCGAGCACCCACGCACCACCGCGACCTGATCTACCCCAAACCAGCCCACCCCACCCCGAGCACCCACGCACCACCGTGACCCGATCTACCCCAAACCAGCCCACCCCGAGCAGCCATGCACCCACCGAGACCCGATCTACCCCAAACCAGCCCACCCTGAGCACCCACGCACCACCGCGACCTGATCTACCCCAAAACACCCCCCCCGATCACCCACGGCACCCACCGCCATCTACCCACAACCATCCCACCCCGAGCACCCACGCACCACCGCTACCCGATCTACCCAAACCAGCCCACCCCGAGCACCCACGCCCACCCGACCTATCTACCCCACACCAGCCCACCCTGAGCACCCACGCACCCACCGTCACCGTGACCCGATCTCCGCAAACCCACACCCTGATCTGGATCAAACCGCACCCCAATCTTCATCAAACCCACCTCATATCTGTGTAAAAGTGGGAACAGTTGCATTTTCTCTTAGTTTGGCATGAATGGATTGTGAATGCTTATTTTTGTTTTATTTCTCGTGGGGCACATGGCATGGATGGGTTTTTGTTTTACTTGCAATTGTTTAATTGGGTTTTTTCGGCAATTATTGTTTTATTGGGTTTTTGTTTTAATTGGTTTTTATTTTATTAGGCAATTGGCATAGATTGTTTTAATTGGGTTTTATTTTATTCGGCAAATGGCACAGAATTGTTTTATTGGGTTTTTGTTTTGTTTGACAGCTTTTTAATCTCGTGTACACACGGATCCTTTAATTGTATTTGATGTTTATCTACTCAGAGAAGGGAAGAGGACCCACGACCATATCCAATCAAGTTTGTAAGTTTCCGTTACCTATTTGTTTTCAAGACACCGAGCCGTTATTTTTTTCATTTTTTTTTTTTGGAAATAATTTGTATTAATACTGTTTTTTTTCTTTTCATTAATCCTTTAATTTGGACTTTATAATGCGTTTTGTATTTGGTTAACTCAAATATTTTATTCCGGTTTCACTAATTGATTTTTTTTGTTCTGTATTCGACATCGTTCTTTAATCGTAACCAGAAATTACGCTCATATGCACAGATGTTCAGCATAAATTGTCTCAACGTCGCAAGATTGATATACTTGCAACAGAGGCAAAAGTTTTGACGTTTTTTCCAGAGTTGGAGTTCGTCATACACCCTGTTGGTTGACATTGTCTGTATCTTCCCCTGCATTGACATCTTCAAGCAGTGTCGAATCGAACGGGTATAATTTATATGTGTTTAGTTGATTACGTTAACATGTGAGTATTATATTGTGTAATGTGTTGGTGATTCGTATGGTGCCCCAATGTTGGTTGTCCCTCACCGTACTGTCCTTAGATGTTGATTCTGTGGGCTTGGTCTGCTGAGATGACCCAAAGATTTCTGGTCCTGTTATCTGAGGGCGCCAAACTTCACATGGTACTGCAATAAAAACAGCTGATTACCAAGAAATGTTGGACGACATATCATCACTGGCTAGCGCAGACTCAACGTGACACATTAACCTCTAAGTTCTTTCGCTTGCGAAAACTTTATCAGCATGGCGGAAATTGCTGCAACACACAGGATTCGGATGGGATCAGGAGTCACAAAGTCCATGTGTCCCGTTAAGGTTTGGCAAGAATATGTCAAGGTAAATTTCCATATTTTTTAACTATTTTATTCACGTCATTGTAAAATACGCATTTTTTTTTCGACTGCTAAATATTATATATTATTCTTATTAACTTACCACACATCCACTGGCGCAACAATTTTACCACAAGGGACTTCCCACAAGGAACTTTAGAAAATAATATTTGAGAAGCAACTGCCACTGGAAGATATGCGTACACATCTACATCCAACAGGTGGAGCCCTCCAGTTATTCCCAATCCGGCTCAGTTCATGGAATAGCGACTTTGAACCTGATCCTGATCGTTTACAGGGGAAAAACGGCCAAACACTCTGGCCATGGAAGAGCGAGAAATAGGGAGCATAAAAGGGGGGTCGGGAATTCAATTGCGGATGCCATTTTTTAGCTTGACGGATGAGTTGCGGACAAGGACCATGGGATCCAGGGCTTCCAATCGCATGGATGAGAGGGAAGAAGCGAACACCAGTGCTCCATCTGATCCCTTTCTCCATGAGCAATTGTATTGACATCATGATGGCCATGCAAGTACCGACACAGTTTTATCTGCCGGCTGTCACGTACTTATATGAAATCCAGGGTGCGAGAGATATTTGTGAAACTCCCACTGGAGGAAAAGGCTAACTGTATTCACAAAATTTTTTCCAATATTAGTAGAGTCACTATATTCATAATTGTTTGGCAACAATTTTGTATGCTCATGGTCAGTGTTGTCATTACAATTACATTTATAACGCTACTGTTATGAACTATTTATGTGATATTGTAATGTGTAAACACTGTTTTAGATTGTCATTACAATTAATACTGACTGTTATTTTGCTAAGTAGTACAACAACTGCTAAGATGTGAAATGTTTTGCAAATGTGTAGGTTTAAATGGCGTCGTCTACCGTAAAAGGAGAGACAAACGTGCTCACAGATGAAGGGGTGAAGAAGAATATGACAGATATAGCCATTGCACTCTGCGTGTTGCCGCGTTTGAGGCAAGTCGACGTCAACCCGACATACATTGTATTAACTGTCATTAGTAACTGTTGGAAGTACCAACGGTCATCCTCCTAGCAGGATCTATGACAGTGCCGCAGGACGAGACTGTTTTACATTGTTATGTGAATTTTTGTCCAATCAGGCAAATTGCACCCAACAAGGAGGACGAGTTTGGAAGAACAAGTATGATATTTCTAACAATCGTTGGAAAAAATAGGACAGACAACAACGATGATGGGAGGATTCCAACAATTCGGTGTGAGACATCTCTAGACATGTTACCGCAGTTTGCGGATGCTATATGTGAAGTTGAAGATAGAGTTTATCAGACCACCTGCCTTTAATGATGTTCCATGGGAAATATCAGCCAACAAATATTACCCTTTCTTTAAGGTCTGGTCATTATGTTTGCTATTAGTAGATATTAAGTTCATTGTGTTATTAATTTGTTTGTAGGTTAATATTAGTGAATGCCTTCATTTCATGATAGGACTGATGGAGCCATGGATGGCACACATGTATACCTCTTCGTTCCACGTGAATTTGCCAATAGGTACCATCCTCGCAAAGGATCGATGTCACAGAATAAAATGGATGTATGCGCCTTCAACATGATGTCACTTATGTCGTTACTGGATGGGAGGATCAGCGTATGATTCAAGATTTTTAAATTCAATTATTGAGATCCTAATATCTGGAATTCCCATATCTTCCACCAGGTATAAGTATTTTCTGACGTATTATACGCGTATTACCTCCACTGTTGAGGCGCTGTAATTCAAATAAAATGTCTGATATTATTACAGGGAAAATACTATTGGTTGATGCGTTTATGCAAATAGGGATGGGTTCCTCGCCCCTCATAGGCAAGTGGCTACCATATTTCTGATCACCGCCGTAACCGAAGGGGGCCACAAGAGTTGTTTAATACAGACATGCTTCACTCCGCAAGTTTATCGAGAAAACCTTTGTGTTTTGAAAAAACGGTTCCGTATTTCTAATGGAATGAACAATTATCATTTGGACAAACAAGGAAGATTGTCATGGCATGTGTGACTTCATAATTTTATAGAATGTATAATATGGCGACCGTATCTTCGACACAACCCATAATAGTACGGTAATGAGCAAGCATATTGTATCATAAAACGGGCAGAATATGGCCGAATGGAGAAGGATCGAGTCAACCGCAACAAGATATATAGACAACAGACGACTGTACGGATAACATAACGAAGCCTGTGGGTAGCACAGTGGAGTCCATGTCATAGTTGTTTAATGGAGTATACGTGTAATAATGATTGTAAGGGTTATAATTAGTATTTTTGTCATATATATATATAATGTGATGTTTTTAAACAGTGTTGATTAATACTTGAAATTATATGAGTTTTTGTTTGTAAAATATAATACTTACCTTTAACAAAATTACTCAATAAAATATTTAGTATTATTAAAATGTAAGGTGATAAGTTATATATATAATAATACATTATTTTAACAAAATACAATAAAATATTATATTAATAAATCATTTATAAACAAATATATTAATCAAATATTTAACACAAATATCAAGGTCAAAATACTCTACCAAAACACATATTCTGAAAATCCTATTCTCGTAATCATAACCCTATCCAATTATTCAATACTATCCTCAAAATCCTATCCAAAATACTAAACCAAACGCATCCTAATATTTTTAGAAAATATTTTCTTATAATGTACCAAACACATTTTTAGAATCATATCCTAAAATCTATTCATAATAGGATTTTAGAAATCCTATTAAAATAAGTGTACCAATCGCAGCCATTAGATCATATGGGACTATACGTTAGATAACATTATTTGGTTCTTTATTAATCATTTGAACTTAGTTGCACTAAAAAAATATGAGTTTTGTACGCATTGACAGCCACGGTGCATGCATGTGTATTCAACCAATAAGTGTTTGTAACGTCAATATCTGTGATCTACGCATGTCTCCTGATTGATTGCATACACGTGCGAAATATATGGAGAAAATACTACATCAGGTTACATGATTTGTAAATATATTGTGATCGATCGGAAGTACAGATATAATATGTAGGTACTTTATGATTGATTGAAAATACATACATCCAACGTACAAAAATATAAATTGTTATTTGTTTTAATTCCATAACTATTTAAACAATTAGGTGGACCGATTGTTCACAATAAATGGTTATATTTTATACATTTAAAATTTTCATTGGAGGGGAAAAAATGTAAAAAAAAAAAAAAAAATATATATATATATATATATATAGAGAGAGAGAGAGAGAGAGAGAGAGAGAGAGATGGCTGTAACTGCAAAGCTACAATTTTGTTGACATGTACCAAATCAAAATTCATATTATATGAAGACATCATTCGTGTATTTAGTGAAACTCTTGGGTACAACATGCAAATATAAAAAGATTTGTACCAGAGAGATATTATATTACAAATTTAATGTTCTACATTATAATTCATTTTGTCCCCTCTCATAATTGAATTAATAAAACTAGCCATCGCTAAATAACAACACTAGAGAATTTGGGAGTGAATTAACTGTACAAAGCATCTTAAAATAATTTAATTATAATTAATGAGAATAGAAATATGAACAGAAATCATAATAATAATTATTTTTTAAATGGAAATTTATTAATAAAAGCACAAAAACATACACTTAATATAAAACATCCATGCATAACAAACAATAAAACACAACCAAATTGAAAGCTGAAAGTTGGGACTAATGTGAAGCTTGATGCTGGAAGCTTGCAGGAATCACGATGAAAAATAACAAAGGAGCAACACACCACTCATGAAAACAAAATTTGGAATCACAAAAACGAATATACTTTGATTGGTCTAAGACCATAATATTTACTTAAAATCAACTGAATCTTACATTCAAATAAGAAATACATAAAAAATATATTTGGGTTCATTTAATTTTGATACTTCTCACATCAAACTTAAAATCTTATCCTAGTTAAAAATTAATTAAAAAAGAGTTAAATTACGGATCATCTTTATCAAATAATAATTATTATCATCATCATCACACTATTATTATTATTGTTGTTGTTATTATTATTATAGATGCCATTTATTCTAAATGCCATTTACCTTATTGTGAATTTTACCTTTCTTCACTCACTCTACTCTCAACTACCTAACCATGTTTATTGCTTTATTCTGCAAGTTTATTGCAGTGAGAAGAAACGAAAAAATTTGAGAAAAAAAAAAAGGATCATTTGAGGGGAAAAAAATTAAAATATTATATATATATAATATATATATATATATATATATATATAATATATATATATAATATATATATAATAGCTTTACAGTTACAGCTCTCTCTCTCTCTCTCTCTCTCTCTCTCTCTATATCGCGTCTCCCTTTCGTTCAAGAAATCGCGTTTTCAACTGATGAATTTCGATTAAGCGACGTGAATAGTTAGTGGGGCTTGTTTTGCGAAATTTCAAATTTTGAAAACTTTCATTATTTCTGATTCGGCCCACATATGTTTTAATCTTTTCATTTTAACCCATTTTACTTGTTTAATTAATCCTAACTTTTCCACGTCATCTTCTCTAAATTATAAAAAATTTAATGAACAGTTTCAAGGCCATTTTCTTAAATACATACTTGGGGGGACCGGGCAGCTAAATTTTCTCGTATTTTTCATCCAGACTTTACACAAAGCATCTTTTGCGCTGCTGCCGACCAATCTCATTGCTAGTTGCCGCCTACCGTCACCCATCTTTGCAGTCACCATGGACCGTCATCGCTCAACCTCCGTGAACCACTGAACCTTCCCTTCACATTGTCTAGCCAGTAACCTTCTCCCATTTTCATCTAAGTTCACTGCCAGTTGCGACGCCGGATTTCCAGTCACCGTAAAGTCATCGACCGTCGTCGCTCAACCTTCGTGAGGCATGAACCTTCGCTTGACATTGTCTAACCCTCTCCCATTTTTGCATTTTGTCTCAGAGGTCTCAGTTCATTGCTAGCTGCTGTCGCTGTCTTTCCAGTCACCGGTACAGCTGTCTCAGTTCACTGCCGCCATCTTTCCAGTCACCAATTCAATCAATTCTCATTTCTCTCTGAAACCCTGTCTCTTTTGCTAAAAACCTAAACCCATTTTCAATTCATTTCAGGTACAGTTGTCGTCTGCCGTTGTTCCAGTCACCGTTGACCGTCATCACTCGCTCTCCGTGAATCTTCACTTGAGAACACACAATAGCAGCACGTGAGCTGGTGGCCCATTTGAATAAACTTGTCAAAAAAAAATTTTGGGCCAAAGTGGTCGGTTTGATTGAATTGGGCCGAATTATCCAGCCTATTTGAGTTAACTGGTTTTATAGTTAACTGGACTGAATTTTAGGTCAGATTAAAAACTGGTTTACAAAGAAAACATGACCAGTTTCGGTTCAATTTTTTTAAAAAACCGAAAACCGGTTGGATTCAAGTTTAGGTATTTCCAACCTCACTTTTGAAATTGGATGTTTTGCAACAAAGTTATTCCCCCCCTCCCCGGTACACTTTTCATACTGTATTCTATTCTACTATCTTATCTAATCTAGTGAAAAACATGTTTGTCTTAACATTGACTATTCAATTTAATTTAAAATCCAATCATATTCTATTTAACTCAAAATATTTAACAATTACCTTTCACAATAAAAGTTTATAAAATAATAAAAACATCCCCACCCAACCAAGCCACTATCACCCGCTAGCAGCCACTGTTTTCGTTGCCACCTCCGACCGCCGATGTCGGAATGACACACGACTAGCTGGATCTGACCGATCATGCATCGATCTTTCCTTTTTCGACTAGATATATCTGGTTGTTGACGGCGGCTAGAAATCTGACCGTAAATCTAGTCTTTTCTGATTATTTGCACGGTAGATATAACCGAAAAAGGCAAGATCGACGCTCGACTGGCCAGATCCAATTGGTAGGGCGTCATTTCGGTGATTAACAGCCACCGTCTGATGGTGGTGGCCGACTTCCGGCAATCGGTTGGGTATATAGAAGTGTTTTTGTTAATTTATAAACTTTTATTATAGGGAATAATCTAAATATTTTTAGAAAATGTTTTCTTATAATGTACCAAACACATTTTTAAAATCATATCCTAAAATTTATTCAGAATAGGATTTTAGAAATCCTATTAAAATAAGTGTACTAATCGCAGCCATTAGATCATATAGGACTATACGATTAGATAACGTTATTTGGTTCTTTATCAATCATTTGAACTTAGTTGCACTAAAAAAATATGAGTTTTTTGTACACATTGACAGCCACGGTGCATGTGTATTCAACCAATAAGTGTTTGTAACGTCAATATCTGTGATCTACGCATGTCTCCTAATTGATTGCATACACATACAAAAGATATGGAGAAAATACTACGTCAGGTTACATGATTTGTAAATATATTGTGATCGATCGGAAGTACAGATATAATATGTAGATACTTTATGATTGATCGAAAATACATACATCCAACGTACAAAAATATAAATTGTTATTTGTTTTAATTCCATAACTACTTAAACAATTAGGTGGACCAATTGTTCACAATAAATGGTTATATTTTATACATTTAAAATTTTCATATATATTTAATTATCAGATTTAACTGCTCTTTACCTTATAATTAAAAAATTATTTATTTTTAGTATTTACTTTTTCTTTTTAATTATTAATATTAGCCCACTTTATTTATTCCCTATCGTACAATTGAATAAATTTCCTTTTTTCTTTCTTATTTTATAAATTTAAAATATAAAAATATTATTTATATTAAAAATAAAAATAAAGAAAGAAAATAATATTTTCCATCCCTCCAATTAATTTGAAGCACAAAAAACGAATATACTTTGATTGGATCTAAGACCGATAATATTTACTTAAAATCAACTTGAATCTTACATTCAAATAAAGAAATACATAAAAAATATAATTTGGGTTCATTTAATTTTGATACTTCTCACATACAAACTTAAAATTCTTATCCTAGTTAAAAATTAATTAAGAAAAAAGAGTTAAAATTATCGGATCATCTTTATCAAAATAATAATTATTATCATCATCATCATCACTATTATTATTATTGTTGTTGTTATTATTATTATAGATGCCATTTATTCTAACATGCCATTTAACCTTATTGTGAATTTACCTTTCTTCACTCACTCTACTCTCAACTACCTAACCATGTTTATTGCTATTATTCTTGCAAGTTATTGCAGTGAGAAGAAACGAAAAATTATAGAGAAAAAGAAAAAAAAAGGATCATTTGAGGGGAAAAAAAAAAGAAAATTATATATATATATTATATATATATATATATATATATTATATATTATATATATATATATATTATTAAATATAAGCTTACAGTTACAGCCTCTCTCTCTCTCTCTCCTCTCTCTTCTATATATATATATATATATATATATAGAGAGAGAGAGAGAGAGAGAGAGAGAGCTGTAACTGTAAAGCTACAATTTTGTTGACATGTACCAAATCAAAATTCATATTATATGAAGACATCATTTGTGTATTTAGTGAAACTCTTGGGTACAACTTGCAAATATAAAAAGATTTGTACCAGGGAGATATTATATTACAAATTTGATGTTCTACATTATAATTCATTTTGTCCCCTCTCATAATTGCATTAATAAAAATAGCCATCGCTAAATAACAACACTAGAGAATTTGGAAGTGAATTAACTGTACAAAGCATCTTAAAATAATTTAATTATAATTATGAGAATAGAAATATGAACAGAAATCATAATAATAATTATTTTTTAAAAGGAAATTTATTAATAAAAGCACAAAAACCTACACTTAATATAAAACATCCATGCATAACAAACAATAAAACACAACCAAATTGAAAGCTGAAAGTTGGGACTAATGTGAAGCTTGATGCTGGAAGCTTGCAGGAATCAAGATGAAAAATAACAAAGGAGCAACACACCACTCATGAAAACAAACCAGCATTAACCATAAAAGCTGGTATCATGATCAATAAGATGAACCACTGGAACATGAGCAATCTTCAACTCATCATTTCTGCAGCTTTCAATTAGAGCAGGACACTCTGTAATCTTCAATTCCTTCAGGGAAGTAAGGTGTTCTATCCCTTCTGGAAGAGATGATAATTCGTAACATCTTGTAATCTCAAGTTTTTCAAGTGATGTGAGATTTTGCAACGACTCCGGTAGTGCTTCTAACTTTTCACAGTCTTCAATCTGCATGTACTTCAGAGTGTCAGTAGATGCTTGAAGAAGAAGTTGGGGCATATCCACCAATGATTCTAAATTAACAATTATGAATTTTTTAAGACTCAACCTCAGCTCACGATCTTCTTCTAGTAATTCCATCTTCAAATTAATCTTGGGGCAACTCCCAATCGCTAACGTCTCTAATTTTTTCAGGTATTTGATAGTATCTGGTAACGACGAGATCACAGGATTGCGGGTTAGAAACAATTTTCGAAGACTTTTTAGACCTTGCATCCCTTCACACAAACTTAGTAGACTTTTGCAGCCAACTACGTGCAAACGTTGAAGGGAACTCAGACATCCAATTCCATTTTCTGGAAGAAACTCCTCTTGTGTGGTTATTTCCAAGTATCTAAGGCAGATCATCTTTCGTATGTTATTAGGCAAATTCTTAATCTCAGAACAACCCCGAAGTCTTAACATTTGCAGTTTTTGAATCTCACAAATAGATTCAAGGATCTTCTTTAATGCATCATTCCAAGCTAGATCAAGGTATCTCAGATGTCTCAATGTACTGATAGAATCCGACAACACTTGAACATGTATATCACACAAGTCTAGTAGTCGAAGGTACTTGAATTTGGATATATCTTTACTAATAAATGATCCAATAACAGGTGCATCTCTGTATTTCTCTGCTGCTGGAAAGACAATGCTTCGAACACTCCTTGAGTTATCAACAATGAGTTGTAGAAATTCTTCACCACATAACTCTGTGTCACCATGTGAAAAATGCCGCAATTTCCTATCAACTTTTTGGCTTCCAAAATTTATGAATGCGGACTCACCTTTTGTCATTGATATTGCAAGATCATGCATAAGATCATGCACCTTAAATGTCCAATAAAAACCATGATCCAAGAAGTCCACTAAGAAACCCATTGACCATAAAACTTGCATATATTGATCAGCAATATCTTCTAGCTCTTCAGTTTTATCATTGGTTTTAAGAAGTCCAAGTGCCATCCAATATTGGGCCACATCATTATTGTAATAAATATAATCCTTTGGAAACAATCAAAGATAAGTAAAACATCGCTTCAAGGGAGATGACAAATGATCATAGCTCAGTTCCAATATAGGTAAGATGTCTTCATTATCTTGATCCACCTGCCAAATGTCATTGTTTTTTATTTTCAACCACTCTCGTTCGTCTGTGTTTGCATAAAGTAAGCTCCCTAAGGATCTCACAGTCAATGGAACTCCTTTACATTTTTTTACAATGTCCATCCCAATTTTAATGAGCCTTGGAAAATCTTTCCCTTCTCTATCTTTAAACGCGTACTTCTTAAATAATGACAAAGACTCCTCTTCAGAAAGACCTTGTATGAAATGCGAGGGAACAGTGCTCATTATTTCTGCAACTCTTTTACTTCGTGTGCTCACAATAATTTTACTTCCATTGACACCATTAACCAGTAAGTCTTTCAGTTCCAACCATTTCATCGGCTTCTCATTCCAAACATCATCCAAGACAAGCAAAAACTTTTTACTTGTCAAAATTTCTTGCAAACGCTTAGGAATTTATCTCCTTTTAACTTATTACAATCCTCACCTGTTGCAGAATAAATAATTTCTTTCATCAATCTGGTGACATTGAAGTCATCTGACACGCATGTTCACATCTTTAATGGAAATAACTTATTTACTCTTTCATCATTATAAACCATTTTAGTAAGAGTGGTTTTACCTGAACCCCCAATTCCAACTATTGGAAGGACAGAGACATTAATGTTGGTTGGTTGAATTAAAAAGCTCATGATCTTTTTTTTTATCATCCTTTCTTCCAATCACACAAGAACCTCCGAAGAAGGGATCAGTCTCCCTCTCCTTTGGAATTACATGCGTATCTTCAGCAGGAGTACTCTCAATAAGAGAAAGTCTACTCCTATCACTTGCGATCTGATCTAGCCTTTCTCTAATCTCCTTGATTTTATGACTAATTTCATATTGAAAACCAACAGGATTAGAGCTTGAAAAGCATTGCAATACCTTTATTAATGTGCTCCTCTTTTGTCTCTCCACTTCCCTCCCGGAAGCTTGAAGCTCGAATTCTTCTAAAACTTCCTCAGCATCAAGGAAAACATCTTTAAGCTTCCCAAGCCAGTCACGTAGCTGATCATTTTGTGCCTGCTTTTTCTCAGCATCCGAGAGCACGGCTTTGATAGTGCTCAGGGTTCCCTCCAGGCTTTTTAAATCACTTTCAAGATTCCACAACAAAGACACTTCCCAACCCACAAGAGAGCCTATCTTCGTCAGAACTTCAGTCGCAATGTCAAACAGAATAGATTCTGTCATTTTCTCTCAAAAGAAACGAAGAGAGGGAGAATAAGGTAGTTGAAGATAATTGAATTAGGTGAGAATTAATGGATGCTTAGTATGCACCTATCCTATATAGCTATACCACTAACATAAAACCTTAAAAAACCATGATAAAACATCGAAAAGTCAGCATCCAAGGAATAAAAAAATTCGTTCCAGTGCTGGGGTTGGTATGAGAATCTCAAATCTAGCGATACTGCTAACAAAAAGCATCAAAAAGTCGGCATCAAGGAATAAAAAATTTGTTCAGTGCTGGAGTTGGTTTCAATCTACCGACACCACTAACATAAACCCTAAAAAATTCAGCATCAAGGAATAAAAAATTTGTTCAATGCTGGAGTTGGTCTCAATCTACCGGCACCACTAACATAAACCCTCAAAAATTCAGCATCAAGGAATAAAAAATTCGTTCGCCATTGACCATCGGCATTTGTGACTTCTCCTATCTGTCGAATATTAAACTTGATTTGGGCCAATAATATTTGGGTTTATGAGTTAAATGATTCTGCTTAAGCCCAATGTAGGGCCTACTCATTTATTAGCCTCTACAAACCATAGTAACAAACCACCAAACGGACAGACGATGAAGAAACAAAACACAAGAAACAGAAACAGTAAAATTAACCCTCAAAATTCCACCAAGTTATCCTCACTTTATGAGAGGATTCAGGCAATGAAACAAACCATTAAAACCATAAGCTAAAGCGCAGAGTTCAACATTACTTGTTGTTTGCCAAGGAGCGCATGTAGCCTACCCTAGCAGTTAAATAGTTGGCAAGCTTTTCTCTTTGGTGGGGGGCGCGCAGCATGGTTTAAATGAGTGGAATTTCTCGATGAAGGCCATCAACAACCTTCATTTTTCCAACTTCTTCCATTACATTGAGCCAGTGAGGGATCCAACACAATGCTATCTAGATTCTCAAAATCTCAAATATCCTATGGTTAGGCTCGCCTATCTAACAAAAAACAGAATTATAATGAGATGGGAAGTCATATAGTTCTCATAGAGCAAAAATAATAATAAGAAGAAGAAGCAAGAGAAAAAAAACTGAAAACATGCACAAAATTTTGAAGTAATTTTGTTGGAATTGGAAGCAATAGAATCTAATTAACAAGATATGCTTATGCCAATCGCTATGATACATTGATGACAACTGTTTCTTCCATAAATGAGATATCTATTTTGATACTACAATATATCATTCCTCAATCTAACATCAATTCCCTTTTTATTTATTTAAAAAATTATTTATTTTTGTGTTTCCTTTTTCTTTTTAATTATTAATTTTAGCCTACTTATTTATTATTCCCACCAACCATCTTGTGCAATTGAATATATTTTCCCTTTTTTCTTTCTTATTTTATAAATTTAAAAAACATAAAAATATTATTTATAAGAAAATAAATATATCTTTACTTAAAATTCTCATCCTAATTAAAATTAATTAAGAAAAAAAAGGGGTCAAAATTTTCGGATCATCCTTATAATAATAATAATAATAATGATAAGTAAATAAATAATTGAAATTTGAAACAAAGAAATAAAAAAAATAAAAACGTGATAAAAAACTGTCGTCTCGTCTGCTTCCGAAACTGGACGTTTTTGCAACATAAAGTTATTGTTATTGTCACCTGGCTCTATGCTACTCCAACAATCACTGACACCTTCACAATTACGTTATTGTTATAATTTCTTGAAAATTATAAGCTGATGACATAGATACTTTATTTCCCGTGAAACCAAAGCCCACGCATTGTTGGAATTTGGAGGGGATTGAAGATTTTCCATCTTATTGTTATGACAACGTAAAAATCTCAAACCATGCACTGTGTAATGCAATAGACCAATTTTGGAACCTAAAATGGGACTACATTGGAAGTTGAATGGAAGATTACAGAAGTTGATTGTTATGGCTCTATACATTGGAAGGAGTAGGCTTTCAAATGGAACCGCACCTTCATCCAGTTGAAAAATGACTCATTTAGCAAAATCACATGGGATAGAAATGATAATGAAAAAAGGTTTAGGGACTTACAGTAATAGGCCAAAAAGTTAGTTGGTCCCACATTGATTAGGAATGAAAAGTGAAAAACTTTTGGGCCTACAATAAGGACCCAAATCATTGTTATTTTGTATCCCAAGTTGTAATTCCATTATACTTCGAAATGGATTGTGATATTAGGCCCACGCCAAGCTAGATGCCTACCATAATCAGTGGGAGTTTTGTTCATAAAGAGTTATGACAAAACATATCGAAATAGATTATAATATTAGGTCCACGGCTAGGCCATAGTGAACCTAAGAGGTCACACATAAAAACTAAGGAGAATGGAGAAATAGCCAAAGAGAGTTGATTATCTAAGGTTGGCTAGCACCTACCAATGGTAATAAAGTTATTTATATGAAACATTTTCTTTATATTAAATTGGATTTTACAAGGGGTTGTAATTGTAAACAATTTGTAAACAATTTAAGGGTTAAATTGTTATGTAAACAATTTAAGAGTTAAATTGTTAATTGTGATTAAATGTTAATCCAATGTTATCATTTAAAGAAGTTTAACAACTTCATAACAATTATGGAATTGTTTAAGGAAGTACAAAACAATTATTGAATTGTTTACAAGGATTCCTATATAAAGAAAATGATATATCAATTTTTGTGTAGAGAAAAATCTCTAAGAACCCTAAATCTCCCTCTTGGTCAAATTTCTTCTTCCCTTGGTGTGGATACTCTTTTGCTTAATTTCTCTTGAAATTAACAGTCTCCAAGGTTGCTAAGGGCTTAAGGTAACATGTTCTACCTTACTTATTTCAATTTGATTGAAATTTATTTTTAAACTATGACTATACTTGTTATAGTATGATATGCTTGATTTTCCATGCATCTATCTTTCATCCTCATCAGGACTGGTTGTTTAATTTTGAAAAATTTGATGGAGTTGTTTATATGGGCAGTGATGATGCTTGTAAAACAACTAGGATAGGTTCAATTTGGTTGAAGAATCATGATGGCTTAACTAGAACGCTGACAGATGTTCGGTATGTACCGAAGTTGAAAAAGAATCTTATCTCTTTGGGAGCCTTGGAATCTAAAGGCTTCATGGTGAATATGTGAGATGGAATTCTAAGAGTTTATTCAGGAGCTCTTGTGGTAAAGAAAGGCACAAGGAGAAACAACTTGTATTACTATAATGGTAGTACGGTTATTGGAACGGCAGTTGCAGTCGTAGAGGAGGATGCAGATTCAGAAATACTCAAGCCGTGGCATATGTGTGTGGAGCATACTTAGCAGCAGGTGGAGTTTGAAACAGCAGTTGAACTAGATAGTGTCCACGAGACAGAAAGTGATTCTGAGGTGACTAATGTGGATACTATAGATGAAAATGAGATTTTACCCCAAGAATCTCCTCAGCAACAGGAATCGATTGCATACAAGAGGCCAAGACGAGAAATTCGCAAGCCTGCTTGTTTCGCTAATATGGTGGCTTATGCACTTCCAATCGTAGGTGATGATATTCCTACTACTTATAAAGAAGTAGTTAGGAGTTCAAATTGTGAATCATGGAAACCGGCTATGAATGATGAAATGCGATCCCTACATTAGAAGACGATTGGATGCAAATGGGTGTATGCAAAGAAGAAGAGATTTCCTAATAGAGAAGATGTTCGGCACAAGGTTAGGTTGGTAGTAAAGGGATACGCTCAAATGGAAGGATTTGATTATAGTGAAGTGTTTTCTCCTGTGGTAAAGTATTCTTCCATTCTAATTTTGCTAACCTTGGTGGCACAGTTTGATTTTGAACTAGTTCAATTGGATGTGAAAATCGTGTTTTCACATGGTAGTTTGGAAGAGGAAATCTACAAGACTCAGCTAGATGATTATAGGGTTGCTGGAAAGAAAAATTGGGTTTGCAGATTGAAGAAATCACTATATAGTTTGAAGTAGTCACCAAGACAGTGGTACAAGCGATTTGATCAATGTATGATGGGCCATGGGTACACAAGGCCTGATATTTCACAAGCAGTTAGTATGGTGAGCAGGCATATGCATGATCCTGGTAAAGGACATTTGCAAGTTGTGAAATGGTTTCTACAGTATATTTTATGTACTATAGATATTGATTTAGTTTTTGTGTGGGATTATATTGAAAATGGGAAAATGATTATTCAGAAGATTGGCATTGAAGATAATCCTACAGACATGTTGACTTCAGTAGTGGCAAGGGTCAAGTTCATTTATTGTTTGAACTTGATCAACATCCTACAAGCTTGACTATGCCTTTTGGCGTATTTGAAGGTGTTGCAAAATTTGACAGAAGAATACAAAACTTTGAAGGTTTGCTAATTCGCCAAGCTGGAGATTTGTTGAAAAATGGCTCATTTAGCAAAATCACATGGGATAAAAGTGATAATGGATAAAGGTTTAGGGACTTATATGTAATAGGCCAACAAGTTAGTTTGTCCCACATTGATTAGAAATGAAAAGTGGAAAACTTTTGCGGCCTATATATAAGGACCCAAATCATTGTTATTTTGTATCTCAAGTTGTAATTCCATTATACTTCTTTTGTTTAGGGTTTTTTCTTTAAGGACCCTTTAGTTTACAAGTTTTATTGTATCTTCCCTTTGTTTTAGGTACTTGTTGTATTGCCCAAAAGTTTGTAATATTGTTTAGAGATAGTAGAGTTTTCTTTTGCAGCGCCCGAGGACGTAGGTTTCAATACCGAACCTCGTTAATTCCTGGTATTCTTTATTTTTGTATTTAATTTTGGTTATTTATTTATCCTTTACTACTTGTTATTATTATATTCAATAGCTAGCATTAGAGTTTATGTTTCCGTTGCATAACACATCCCTCTAACAAGTATTTGTCCATGTGCTGCGGGAATTTGTGATGTCCTTATCCAAATGTCCATCCGCCAAGCTGCATAATGAATCCTTTGATCTGCAAATGTATGAGAACAAAAGTCATGTGCCACGAGTAAGGAATGCGAACCACGGCTTAAATCATCGCAGAGTAAACACATAATAAATGCAACTGCATTTAGTTTCAGTTTATGTGCTACTGATAACAGATGAAACCTTCGCACAACTGCCGACAAAATATCAGCCAAGCTCAAACAAATTGTAACAAGCAATTAGAACACTGAATTCAAAACAACATTAAACAAGAACATTATGATTGTCTGAGTAAAATTAACAATAAAAAACTCATCAAAAGACTGGAACAAGAAACTAATAAGATAATTGGACACAGAATCGCTACTCTAAATTGTTTTTATCAATGGGACTTACCTGCCTCAAGTTAGAAAATTGACAATTCAGCAACCAGATAACCAAGCCTAATAAATTCCACAAAATCACATATCATTCATGATCAGAAATTATTCAAATGCAAGCTTTGCTAGTTTAAAAAGAATAAAAAAGCATGTCGCAAAATTACCAGCAAAATCTTGGTCATCGTTTGTGCCACGGTTTACAGCGACATAAGTCAAACAAGCTATTTTACTTTCGATCTAGTTTATGCAAATCAGTCTCCTACTCCTTGCATCTTTCAACTTTGAGAGCAATGCGTTATCTTCTTCATTGATATCAGATTTCTCTTTTTAGCACTACCTTCAACTCCCTCGCCACTGCTTTGATTTCATTTAAATTATTTCTATACCTAGAAAAAATAATAGGGAAACAAAAAAAAAATCTCACTTTTGAATTTCTCTTTACTAATTCAAAACTTTAGTCTTTGGAATGAAAAACTCATAATTTTGAACTTTCTACATAGGTATCATCGTGAGGTCAATCGAGCGGACAGATAGAATGATAATGAGAAAATCGTCCATCAAGGGTTGGTCACAGGGGAGACCACGTAGTGGCTTGGCAACTATTTGTCTCCACTCCCCAAGCCTATGATCACTTGTATATATTTTGCTCGAGTTGTGTTAACGTAGAAGAAAGGTGCAAGACGAGGTATCTAGGGGCACCTATTGTAGCCAAAATGCCCGAGAAGATACAGCCACCTCCTCCTTATTACAATGACGTACTGGGTAGAAGGGGGAAAAAAAAAAAAGCGACAGGATTTCCAAGATAAAAGTCTAGCTTAGCGGGATGACTCCTATTATGGGAGGGCTGGTTGCAACTATGTACTCCTATTGGTGGCCGATAGAGTAAGTACTTCCCTCCTCAGTTGCGACCTCCAGATGATTCTATCAAAGTCCATCTGAACACCCCAAAAGAACATATTTACCTGAAGACAAGGCATAAAACTTTGTTCACAGACCCGCGCCATAAAAAGTATCCTGCCTTGACCTTGAGAAACCGTAACGAGTATTCTAATTATCACCAGAGTCGGGCAAGAAAAGTCACAATATTGCTTCGATCTTAAAGATAGAATTGAGGAGCTCATACAAGGAGAGGAGTATGTTGTTTCCATCAAAACAATTAACTGAAAATACATAGTTGCTTTCTATCACGCAATAAAGCAACTCCCGTTGGCCAAGTAAACGATCACAATCACAAATGAATCAACTCAGCCGTAACAGAGAAAAAAACCACACTGCTCACCAAAAAATTACAAGAGAGCAGAGGCATAGTAATTCTCACAACATTATCCACACCCACCAACAAAAAACAAGTCACGTATCACAACCATCTTCAAAATAAGTCATAGTAAAATCGCCTACTTAAGCACACTACTCAATCCAATTAAAGTACAGTTGTCCATAAAAAACAAAAAGATAAATAGACACCAACAAAGTATATACACCAAGTGATAATGTAAATGAATATAAACTGTCAATAAATTAATTAAATTTCAATTTACGTAATTTATACCTTCTTTTTTATGGTGGTAGTAGCAGTAGCGCTCTCACTTTTCTCAGCCTCTGTCTTCAAATCAACTTGAAGATCCTCCATAATGCTCTTCCTCTCAAGATCCCAGATCCCAGCCTCGGTCGTTCAATTTATAGAAGATCCAAGTAGTTTATATTATCTCCATTATATATTTGAACTAGTGTTGGTTGATGAAATATATTTAAATTTTTTTGATTAAATATGTTGTTACAAATATTTACAGTAATCAGAGATACCCAATCGACCATAGTGGGACTGGATGAGATATGCGCATGATTATAAGTAATCAACTTGGAATGGATTAGGAAATCTATAGCAGAGACAAACAAGAGGTTTGTAATGTGATTTGGTGGATTAAAACTTGGCCTACATTCATTGTCATCTTTTTGCTTATATCTAGATTACATAAAAGGGAATTACAGGAGAAAAGAAGTAATGGCGAGCTAATGCTTTTTCCAGTTAGTTTTATGTACTTTAGTGTGCTTAATCCCGAATCCTCAAAATGAAGGGGGTGCCTCCTTTATATACCACTATTTGATAGCGGTTGGGAGTTGGTATTACGGGGTGGACTACACACATAATCTCCTGTAATCATCTAAATCTGATAGTGATTGGGAGTTGGTATTACGGGGTAGACTACACGCATAACCTCCCATAATCGTCTAAGTCAGTCCTCGTCATACTAGTCAGAACACTCATGCTTCGAACATATGAGTTTATTGGTTAAGTCTTCTGCTGTGGGAGCAACACGTGGGTGATCCTGGCTACTAGATCTCGCCATCTCGGTACGGTTTATAGACATGTGGCACAAATCTGATTGTCAGGAAAATCATGGACAACAAAATCATTAGTTGAATATTAATAGAAATTGAAAGTCTCTTAACACCTTTAAATTGTGACATGGAAATAGGATAATATTAAACACGTAATAATAGATGAAAAGGAGAAAGGGTAGGAAATGCTTGTGGTTGGTGGTACATTGAGAGAAATCCAGAGATGTAAAAAGCCTGGGCCTAGCTTTTCTTGCCAAAACTCGGACTCGTTTTTTCAGGCCTGGGCCCAGCTGTAATAAAAGTCTAGGCGGGGCCACCTCAGTCTTGGGCTAGGTCACGAAGCAATTTTTAGCTCCCATTGAACTTATTAGTGTACCCCCACTACAAATTTGAAAGACATCTGTTTTATATTTGAAAAATATATCATTAAACCCCATTTAATACTAAAATAACCCTTTTAGATTTATATAATTTTTTCTTTATACCTTTTTTAAAAGGTTTTAAAGTATCTTTAAAGAACTCTTTATAAGACCCAAACTCTTTAGTATAAAGATTTATTCAAACAACCTTATTTTTTAAATATAAATTAAAGAGTGAGTTTGACTCTCTACATCTAGAGAGTCAAATTTTAATCTCTATTCTAATTTTATTTAATAAATTATAAGTTTGTATGTATTTTATTTATTAATTTTCTCTCCTATTGAATATAAAGGAATAGTTTAACTTATAAAGAAAAATAGAGGGAAAGTAATGAAATATAAAGAGGGAAATTTAGGAAAAAGAAGAGGAAAAAAAATTAAAATCATAAATATTTTGTGGGAAAATATAAAATGAAGAATTAATATCTAAATTTGAATAAAAATTTTGTTCTTCATATTTATAAATTAATGAAAATGTTCTTTATTTATATAAAAGATGTTCTTTAAAATAAAGAGCACCATTAAAGATGCTCTAAGTTATTTTTACTCTAAGTTAGTCTAAAAATAGGAATTCAAATACCTACTTTCACCTCCATTTTCTCGAATTTTTTTTTTTTTTTTTTGTATTATTTCTTCTGTTCTTCTACCGGTAATTGTTGAAATCTTGGCCTCCACCGTTCCAATTAAAAGTTGGTGAACAATGTACTCATCAAAATTCATAGTATATAAAGGAGTAAACGACATTTTCTCACCCAAATAATGGCTTAATGACAATTTCACACTTATGAATTTTTAAAATACTATTTTACTCCCTATAGCATACATCTGTGATCTGTTAGTAAAATTTGTTATGAAAAATCGTAAGATAGTCCAACATCCTGATAGTCCAACATCCTAATAGTTATTAGTAAGGACAGGATGATCAATTAAAATTATGTATAAAAAATCAAAATTTAAAATTTCTTGTTCCATCCACTCACCAAAATATTTAATATCTAAAACCACTTGTCCTATGTCTAATGCAAGAACTTATAAGGCCAAGTACCTATAATGCAAGAAAACAAAAATTATTAACTTATATATTAAGGGTTGACAGATTTTAAAAAACATCTCCAAAGTCGCTTAAGCAATATGGTGTATCGCTTAAGTGATGTGGTATATCGCTTAAGCGATCTTATGTCATATACCTGATCGCTTAAGCGATCGGCTGTCATATATCAGACTTGTAGCAGATTACTTAAGTGATTTTTTGTCATATACCTGATCACTTAGGCTATCTGTCATTTGCTGCATTATACCAGACATAATAGATCGCTTAAGCGATACACAAGATTGCTTAAGCGATCCATCAGATCCAAAACACATTTTCAGTTATCTCCACCTACAATCGGTGCTACCACACCTAGCTACCCACAATACAAGAAAAATATTCAATAAATTTCATTCCTTTAAACTTGCATTACATCAAACACAACCCAACAATCTAAACAACTAAATAAAAATCATATCCCAAACCTAATCCATTATTAAATCCTTGTAAACCGAAATTTAAAATGCAAAGAGGAGATACACATACTTGGATGAAATGTTAGGAGGAGGAGGAGGAGGTATATCTTTGGTGGAGAAGATGTTAATGACGGAAGAAGAAGAAGATGTAGAGGAAGGAGGAAGAAGAAGTTGTAGATAAAAGGTGGGTAGGGACCGGTCCCTTGCGGGCCCACCCATGAGAAAAACCAGGACCCTGACCAGGCATTAGGCCTGGTCGGGACTGGTCCTATGGACCCAGGACCGATCCTAGGACCGGTCCTATGGGCTTGGATAATTCCCCCCCTGATATTTTTTTATATATTAGGGGCGAAATGAAGTTTTATAGGGGGTTCTTAGTATTTTTCAGGGGTTGATTAGTAAGTTTCTAAAAATTTAATTAATTTGAAAATAATAAATTAATAGTTAATTTTAATTTTTAACATAAATGTAATATTCACATTTCACACATTCACGCTTCACAAATAAACAATTAAATAATTTTTTTTAATTAAATTATTCATCTTCAATTTCATCGTCAACACTAGTTACGTTATTCAAATCTGTATTCCTAAAGAGTTCGAGTAGTTCGGGATCTTCAGGGTGTTATTGTAGTCTTCTTTCTGCATGAGTCCAATCCTGTAAACACGTTATCACTTCAATCATTTCATCGGTTAAAGAACATCTTCTGTCTTCAACAATCCGACCACTCGTTGAAAATGTTGACTCGGATGCAATTGTAGAAACTGGCACAGATAAAATGTCACGTGCCATTTGGGATACAATGGGGAATCGACTTTCATGTTGGTTCCACCATTGAAGAATATCTATATCAAGTTGCTCCTTCATCGTAATAAAGGTCAGGTCCACCTGTAGGTAGCGAGTCAGCTCATTTGGTCCATGTATGTATGAGCTGGAGCTTCCGCCACGTTCCACATACGCCCACTTGCTCGATCCTTGAGGGGGGGCTGCATCAAGGTCCTGATTGCCTCTCCTAGATGTTCCACTTCCACTTCCACTTCCATTGTACATGTTCTCATATAAAGAAAAAAAACCCATCCAATTTGTGTTTAAAGTCAATCAAATAAGACGTATAATCATATCCTAAATGCCAACCTAACTCAGTAATTACACCGTTAATTACGGATAATTTAAACCTAGGATCTAGAAAGAGGCCTAATCCATATAAGAATGGAATATCTAACCAATATCTCTTATATTTTTCTTCCATACATAAAACAATTTCACGTAAAATGTTATCATATCTATATTGAGCAAAAGTTTTAGCAATTTGAACTAAAATATCTAACACTAAATTAGTAGTTGGATAATAAATACCACTTAATGTATTAGTAGCATCATAAAAAATTTTAAGAAATGAATTAAAAAGTTTACAAACCGCCCAATCATCATAGCTGACAACTTCCTCTGGATGGTTCTTCCGGTTGACGAAATCTGTAATTTATTTCGCGGTTGGCAAAGCTTTTTCCAACATCAAGTAGGTAGAGTTCCAACGGATAGGCATGTCTGTACATAACTTCAAAGGTCGAATCGGTAGCTCCTCTTGCTTACAATATTTGACGTACTCCTGCCATCTTTTATTACTATTGCCGACGATAAATCCGATAGCTCTGCGCACCCTCTCCATCTTTGAATGTATAGCATCTAAACCTGCTTTAACTATCAAATTGATGATGTGACAAACACATCTCTGGTGAAAAAATTTGCCTTCACCACGCGGATCCAATCTCTTTTCAAATAAAGAGATTGCCGTAGTGTTAGCAGCTGCATTATCAAGCGTTAGCGCTACAACTCTATCAGTTAATAAATATTCTTGCAAAACTTCAAGAATTGTAAAATAAATAGTTTCAGCATTGTGTTTTTCATATAATGATTTAAAACCTATCAATTTTTTTTTGTAAACCTCAATTATGATCTAAGAAATGTACTGTGACAGTTAAAAAATCGGTTTTTGATCTACAAGCCCATATGTCTGATGTAAGTGCAATATATATATTCCTAAAATTTTGAAATTCGTTTTTAAATTTATTATTTATTTTGCTATAAAGTTTTAGTATATCTCTTCTACTTGTACTTCTACTAACAGGGGCATATGCTAGACAAAATGCAGTTTTAACCATATTAACAAAAAAAAGATTTTCAGATGAACAAATGGGAGTGTCCGTAGCAACTATATATCTTGCTATTTCCTCTCGTGCAACATGTGTATTGTATTGCCATGTTGAGAGAGTTGAGGATTGTGGATTAAAATTAAGTTGAGTTTGAATTTGTCTACCTGATTCACTTGAAGATGCATCTATTTGGGGATGCTTCTTCTCTACGTGTCGTCGCATCGTCGAAGTCCTCTTCTCAGTGCCAATAATGGTTCCATAGAAATTACATATCCCACACGATTCTTCCCCCTCCCCACTTGTCTTTGGCCGTTTTGATTTGGTGAAGTATCGCCATGCATCGGACACGACCCTCTTTGACGGTCGGGGGGGTTGGGCTATGCCCGTGCCCGTTGACTCGCAGCTCGTATGTGTTTGGTTACACCTCGTCCCGACTGAATGTGGTTGTGGAATTGCAGCTGCTTCATCTGGAGGAAATAATGAAAATGGATTGAAGCCTTCCATTTTTTCGGTGGATGGAATGTAAAACTCATTTGGGGAAGCCACTATAAATTTATGATAAAATAATAAATAATTAAAATGAAAAGAAATTAAATAATAATATGAAATTATGATGATATTGAAAAATAGAAAAAAATAGAATAATATAAATAAATATTATGAATAAATTATAAATATAAATATAAATATAAATTGAATGAGAAATTGATTGGAGATTTGGAGTAGAGAGATTGAGAGAATGAAAGAATGAGAGATTGATTGGTGTAAAAAAAATGAAAGATTTTAATAAATTTTTTTTTTTTTAAATAAATTTTGTAAAATTTTTTTAGCCCTTGTAATTTATATTTATTTAAAATTAATAGGGGGTTTAATGTAATTATACAGGGGACTAAAAGGAGAAAATATAAAAAAATATGGGCCCAGGGCTGGGCCTTGGAGGAGGGCCCAGTGGAGGGGCCCGGGCCCTCCTCCTTAGGCCTGGTCTCGTTTTGGGACCGGTCCTCTCAAGGACCGGTTCTAGGACTGGGTTTTGGGACTGGACTTTTGGTTCTGGTCGCAAATGCCCAACTCTAGTTGTAGACGAAGCTTGTGTGGGTGAGTGTATGTGTTTTTATCATTTTACAAAAATTTTATATATTGAGGTGTTTAGTTAAATTAGTAAACTTATAGGGTTTTTTTTGAAATTTTTTAAAATTTACCCGTAATAATCACCCTATTCAACCATCTAATACTATCTCCAAAATCTTATCCAAAATAATAAACAAAATACATACAAAACTATTTACTTAACACTTTAAAACTACAACAAAATGCATACAAAACTATTTACTTAACACTTTAAAACTACACGGTGTTCAAATTAAATTTGATCTTGATTAGGTCTTTTAATAAAATGCCCCAGTTTTCTTCTTTTTAGAACAAACATACATTTGCTTACAGACGAAACCAAACAAACAAACTGAAATTTCTCCCTCAAATTCAAACAAATCCCTTCATCACCATCATTATTTTACTATGTAATCAGTAATCCTTCAGTCCATAACAAAAACAGTTCTCTAAAATGGCTTCTACTTCAATCATGGACACCCTTTTCCAGCGCAATCTTGATGACTTAATCAAGGGCTTTTGCCAACACCAAGTTAAAGAATCTATATTCATCTCCAAAGTCCTTGAAGAGATTCGTCTTCAGATTAAATCAATCGACCTTCAAACCGAATCCGCCACTCTTCAGACATGAAGTTCGCTTCTTTTCACGCCATTGCCCACCGCCCATCTCCGCCATCGTCTTCATCACAATTTTTCAACTCAAAATCATCACCTCCCATCTTTCAACCCACAATTAAAAATAAATAAGACTGTGATGAAGCTTCTCTCGGTCAAGTCGTCTTTGACTTAGTTTGGTCGGAAAAGGAAACTTTTCGGCGGACCAATCAAGCCGGAGAGAGAGGAAAGATAAAAAGAGTAAGGGAAGGGAGGAAAGAAAAAGAACGAAGAAAAGAAAAGAGAAGGGGAAGAGAGAAAGCTGGTGCAACTGAGAGAGGAAAGAGAGGAAGAGAAGGAAAGACGAAAGAGAGAGAAAAAAATTAGGGATAAATTGATAATTTAATTTTAATAATAAAATTACTTTTAAGTCAAACAATAAGGGACATTTTGGTCTTCTTAATGATTATTACTATATTTGAAGGAAGTTATTAACACAATTGAATAGTAAAATGATACTTAAAAATTATATAGAGAAAAAGTGTCGTTAAACCATAGTGAGGAAAAGTCGTTTACTCTGATTCTGTGTATTTAGTGAAAGTCTTGGGCAGAAAATACAAATATAAAAGAATGTATTAGTTGTCCTACTCTCTCCCATATCTGAAACATAAAGATTTATAGGGTACCGTGGAATGGAGATATATTACAAATTATTATTTTTTTTTTAAAAAAAAACCTCTAGAAATTTATTAATAAAAAGCACAAAAATATACACTTAATATAAGAAACATAACCATTCAAAAGTAAAAATACAACATCATCCATGCATTAGAAACAATAAAATACAATCAAATTGAAAGCGGATAAAAATGAAAGTTGGGACTAAAATTCATTAAGATGAACCACTGGAACATGAGCAATCTTCGACTCATCATTTTTGTAGCTTTCAATCAGAGCATAACAACCTTCAATCTTCAATTCCTTGAGGGAAGTAAGGCATTTTATCTCTTCTGGAAGAGATGACAATCCGTGGCAATGTATAATCTCAAGTTTTTCAAGTGATGTGAGATTTTGAAACCACTCCGGTAGTGCTTCTAAGTTGTCACACATTTTAATCCGCATGTACTTTAGAGTGTCAGCAAATACTTGAAGAAGAAGCTAGGGCAAATCCACCAATGATTGTGACAAATCAATTATGAATTTTTTAAGACTCAGCCTCAGCTCACGATCTTCTCCTTGCAATTCCATCTTCAAATTAATCTTGGCGCACCAAATAATAGATAATGTCTCTAGTTTTGGTAGGTATTTGATAGTATCTGACAACGAGATCACAGAACTGTTATATAGAGTCAAGGTTCGAAGGTTTTTCAGACCTTGCATCCCTTCACACAAATGTAGTAGACTGTGGCACCCAATTAAGTACAATTGTCGAAGGGAACTCAAACATCCAATTCCATTTTCTGGAAGAACTTCCTCTTGTGTGGTTATTTCCAAGTGTCTAAGGCAAATCATCTTTCGTATGCTATTAGGCAACTTCTTAAGCTCAGAACAATAAGAAAATCTTAACGTTTGCAAATTCTGAAGCTCGAAAATAGATTCAGGGACGATCTTCAATGAATCATTCACAGATAGATCAAGGTACCTCAAATGTCTCAATGTACTGATATTATCTAGCAACACTTCACAAAATAAACCAGACAAAATTAGTAGTCGAAGGTACTTGAATTTGGATATGTCTTCACTAATAAATGATCCAAGAATAGGCGCATCTCCGTAGTTCTCTGTTGTTGAAAAGATAATGCTTCGAACACTCCTTGAGTTATCAACTATGAGTTCTAGAAATTCTTTACCACATAACTTTGTGTCAGTATGTGAAAAATGCCGCAATTTCCCATCAACGTTTTGGCTTGCTAAATTTATGAATGCGGACTCACCTTTTGTCATTGATATTGCGAGATCATGCAAAAGATCATGCACTTTAAATATCCAACAAGAACCCTGATCCAAGAAACACTCTAAAAAACCCCTTGACCATAAAACTTTCAATTACTGATCAGCAACATCTTATAGCTCTTCAGTTTTATTAGAGGTTTTAAGAAGTCCAAGTGCCATCCAATATTAGGCCACCAAAGAACTAAGATACTCGGAATCCTTTGGAAACAAGCAAAGATAAGTAAAACATCGCTTCAAGGGAGATGGCAACTGATCATAGCTAAATTTCAACACTGGTAAGATGTCTTCATTATCTTGATCCACTTGCCAGATGTCATTTTGTTTTATTTTCAACCACTCACATTCATCCGTGTTTGCATAAAGTAAGCTCCCTAAAGATTTCACAGCCAACGGAACTCCTTTACATTTTCCTACAATGTCCTTCGCAATGTCAATGAGCCTTGGAAAATCTTTCCCTTCTCCATCTTTGAATGCATACTTCTTAAATAATGACAAGGATTCCTCATTGGAAAGACCTTGCAAAAAATATGAGGGACCAGTGCTCATTATTTCTGCAACTCTTTTACTTCGTGTGCTCACGATAATTTTACTTCCATTGACACCATTCACCAGTAAGTCTTTCAAGTCAATCCATTTATGCGACTTCTCATTCCAACATCATCCAAGACAAGCAAAAACTTTTTACCTGTTAAAATTTCCTATAGACGCTTGGGAATTTTATCTCCTTTTAACTTATTACAATCCTCACTGGTTGCAGAATAAATAATTTCTTTCATCAATCTTGTGACATCGAAGTCATCTGACACGCATGTCCACATCTTTAATGGAAAGAACTTATTTACTCTTTCATCATTGTAAACCATTTTAGTAAGAGTGGTTTTACCCAAACCCCCTATTCCAACTATTGGAATGACCGAGACATTAATGTCGGTTGGTTGCATTAAAAAGCTCATGATATTTTCTTTATCATCCTCTCTTCCAATAGCACAAGAAGCCCCCAAGAAAGGATCAGTTTCTCTGTCCTTTGGAATTTCATGCCTAACTTCAACAGGAGTACTCTCAATAAGAGAAAATTTACTTCTATCACCTGCAATCTGATCTAGCCTTTCTCTAATCTCCTTGATTTTATGACTAATTTGACGTCGAAGAACAATAGGATTAGAGCTTGAAAAGAATCGACTTACCTTTCTTATTGTGCTCCTGTTTTGTCTCACCACTTCCCTCCCGGGAGCTTGAAACTAGAATTTTTCTAAAATGTCCTCAGCATCAAGGAGAACATCCTTAAGCTTCCCAAGCCAGTCACACAGCTGATCATCTTCTGCCTGCTTTTTCTCAGCACCCGAGAGCACAACTCTGATAGTGCCTAGGGTTCCCGCAAGGCTTTTTAAACTGCTTTCAAGATTCCACAACAAGGACAATTCTCGACCCACAAGATAGCCTATTTTCATCATAACTTCAGTTGCAATGTCAAATAGAATTGATTCTGCCATTTTCTCTCAGAAGAAACGAAGAGAGTGAGAATAAGCTAGTTGAAGGCAATTGTGTAGACAACTTTGAAAGCAGTCTCATGTCAAAACTTTTCTGGATAAGAAAAGCCAATATATGTTTGATGTTTAGATTTCTACCCCTTGTTTATTTGAAGATATGAGATATTTTAAGTCAAAAGATAAAGGATTATAATGTAATTTTCTCTTCGAGAGCAGGCCTTACATTTAAATATGCTTTGTTTTTAAGTGAAATGTGTTTATTTCTTGACACAAGAAACAAAACAACTAAAATCTGCCAATCAATGCTTCTTCTTTCCATGTTTAAAGCATGTAGTTGGAAGTTGGGAGTTGAGAGACCTTTATCACATGGCAACATTATAGTTATGGTTGCTGAAATTAATGTTAGAGTTTCCATGTTTAAAGCATGTAGTTGAGAGTTGGGACCTTATCACATGGCAACATTATATTTATGGTTGCTGAAATTAATGTTAGAGTTGAAGCTATATATATATATATATATATATATATAAGGCAATAAAAATCAATGATATTTTACACTATGGTCCCAACCAACCCATCAATAATTTAGTGATTTTGATGCTTAGCTTGCGTATGCAATAATCTTTTTCCCCTACAAAATTTTACTATAAGCTACAATAAAGGGAACACGATATGCTTAATTGCTTATTCCCAATCACTATGGTTCTTCCCTTGTCCCATTTATTTTTTTTAGTGTTTCCTTTTCCTTTTTAATTATTAATTTTAGCCCACTTATTTATTCCCACCAACCACCTAGTACAATTGAATACTGTTATGCTTGAAAAAGTAGGGCTGACGCCAGGCCTTGTCAGCATAGGCGGTCAGAGCTTAGGTAGGTCCTACAACCATTCAGATGCAGCCACGTTGTATGCTGACGTAAACGGCCTGCTCTTGCCAGTGCAGTGGGTGTGTGCCAGATTGGCGAAAGGCTGGAAACGACCCACGTGTCCAATCCTTGCACAAGTCGAGGAAATCACTTGAGCAGGGGAGCAACGGGACACAAAGAAGGATTTGTACGGCAACCTGACCCACTCACAGATTTAGTAATTATTACCTTAATCCATCCTACTATAAATAGAGGACTCCTCTCCCGTTTGTGGGATTAGCTAATTTCACTCTAGAATAGCATACTCTCTCTCTCTCTCTCTCTCTCTCTCTCTCTCTTGTATTCTCTTGTATCCTCCAAGCTATAAATCAGATCGCTGAACGCGACCTGATCCTACATATTAATACAATATCAGTGGATGTAGGATTCGCTTGATTAAGCATCCGAACCATTTTAAACATTGTTCTTTATCCTTTATTCAATCCAATACCCCCATATTCACGTGTGATCACTGAGTCAGCTCAGCATTTCCCACGTGCGATTAGTTGGTGTCAAAATCAAATATTAACAGTTTGGCGCTAGAAGGAGGGCACTGGTTTAGTACTTGTTCTTCATCAGGAGAATCTCTAACTAATTGGTCACATTACAGCAAATGGCTCGCCGATTTGAATTTAAGCAAACCAATCATGGTGATGAAGAGATCCCCTAGGTACAAAAGGACATTTCCCCTGAGGTGCCTTCAGTCCTGCAAAATACCGTGGGGGATATCTCTTCAAGCTCACGGCTTGACCCAGCCGTTATGAGCTACCTGGAGAGGTTCAATAATACTCTCCAAACAGTCAGCCAAAGGCTGGACTGATTGGATCGGGTCGTACCACCCGAATCTAATGAGGTGGTGCCACAGCTAAAAACGCCTGCAAGTCGCATGAAAGCGTGAAAAAGGGCAATAGCACATGCCACGCGCACTGCAGCGCTTCGAAGAAAGGGAAAATAGGTGGGGCACAATGGGCCTGAAGGCTCCGAGGGGCTAGCGAACACCGACCGCGCCACAGGTAGAATACCCGTGGCATTAAGGCTCGGTGACATGTTGCGACCTGAGCCATCTCATGCCACGTCGTGCGAGCACTCCCACAAAAGTGCAGGGAGGGGAGATTCCTATTATCGTGAAAATTACAATTCTGATCATCGTCGTGTGGGAAGTTCCTACCATCCGCGGGTCAGTTCGTACCACTGCGGAGGTCGAAAAGGTTCCCTAAACCATGCAGTGCCATCACACGACTCTAGCCAGTGTGTGTCAAGATTGGCCGGAATTGTCGACTGAGGCGAAGAGGAATCCGACCTATGGTCTTTCCTCAACTATAATCGTGAGGGTCAAACCTATGTTGCAGAAAGTGATCCCCAGATAGCTCCGTTACCTCAGATTGAGGAGCTGCAACAAGCTTTGGATCAG